>NC_137022.1:22841797-23094297 GCF_032717465.1 Coenobita brevimanus | reverse complement strand
TTGGGTAGAGAAGGATCAAAGCAGAGAAGTAGGAGAGATGACAGGATTTATTTTTTTGATTGTACAGTCAAAGAAACAATTATCTTCCCAGTTTCGTCCGAACAAAACGCACAACTGGTGAAATACACTGAAAACCCTATCTTTACTAGTGAGTGTTTCAGATGGTTCGATTTTTCCGTTATGTATTCGTCAAACTTTGGAAAGATACTTGTGCTTACCCTTTTCCACCAGACGCCAGATTTTTATTTCGTTTCCATTCTTCCTCCATTTCCTTCCTTCCTTCTGTTCTTTTCTTCGCTTCTCTTCTTCCTGCACTTCCTTTCCTCTTCCAGTTCCTTCCTTCCTTCAGTTCCATCCCCCCTAAAATCCTTCCTTTTTTCAGAGTCCTTCCTTCGTCCAGTTCTTTCCTTCTGCCAGTTTCTTCTTTTCTTCATTTCATTCCTTCCATCCTTCTTCAAGACACTAACAATTTAATTTAATTTCTTTGCAGCCACGAGAGATGTAGCTTTTTCTAGTCTCCTCATTTCTCTTCCCTTGTCACTCTCCCTCCTCCCTCACCATCATCATTATCATTTTCCCAATCCATCTTTTCCACCGCCTCTCATTTATTATACTCTGCTTCATTCATTTCCTTCTTTCCCTCCTTCCCTCCATCATCATCATCACCATCATCATCATCATCATCATTATCATTATATCAGGGACGGTGTTGCGTAGATGCTAATGAGGCCAATAAATAAATAAATAAATAAGCTATCGGTAAAGTTGAGAAGAAACCACGCACAACAGGGAAATAAAAGTCTACTGCTATTGGATATATGGAAGATTTCTGTGAATATTGTATCATTATTATATTATTATAATATTGTTGATAAGTATTATATAGGGTGTGTATGTATGCATGTTCTGTTGATATGTATGTGTATGTATATATATGTATGTTCTATTGGTAAGTGTTATATAGTGTATGTATGTATGTATGTTCTGTTGATAAGTATTATGTAGTGAATGTATGTGTGTATGTAGGTAGGTAAAAAGAGCTCTAAACAGAATTAGCCTTTGCCCCCACGTACCCCGAGAGCCTACCTGTCATCATCATCATCATTATTGTCATCATCATCATCATCACCTATCATTTCAACTGCCTCTCACGTCATTTATTTACCTTGCATCATTACCCTCCCTTCTTCCATAATTATTGTCACTCTCCCCTCCAGTCTTTTCCACTGCTTGCCATCTCATTTATTGTACTCTACTTCATTAACCTCGTTCCAAAGTCGTGTTGCATCCACCCCTTATTAATTCTACTTCTTTTCACCATCTCTCCTTCCTCTAATATATCATTTATTGTCACTTTTGCTTCTTTGTTATTATCTCCTGTAGCATTTGTCTTTTGCATTTCATCTCCTCTTCACTTCAGGTAATACTCCAGTAATCTTCTTCCTTTCAACATCTTTGTCCCATTTACCTTTCAAGTTCAATTTCTTTTTATTTTTATCATATACTTTATCTTCCTATATTCTTTATTCTCTGTCATACCTGCGCCTTCATCATTTTCTTTTTTTTTTCTTTCACTTCCATCTCTTTTCATCTTATAACACGCTTACTTTAACCTATCAAAGATCCGTCATCCTTTTCAGCTCAGTTGATGGCCAGGTGTAGTGAAATTGAAGGACCAGTTTGATTAGTAACCAAGGAGACGCTTCTTACCTCATAACTGAAGCCCATCAAATTTCATGCAACTCGATTTTAGTATTGAAATCGTGAAAATAATCCAGTTCCGTCACATGAAAGCAAACCTGTCTATCTATCTCTCTATCTATCCATCTATCTGTCTATCTATCTATCTATTTATCTATCGTTCTCTTCTTCTTTGTGTATTCACCTTCATTGTTTCTCTTCCTTCTTCAAGTACAGCTCGTTGTAACATCTCTTCTCTTCTCATCAACTCATTCTCTGTCACATCTTTGCCCTTCTATTTTCCTATGTTTCACCTATCTTTTCCATACATTTCCCTTTTTCATTTCCATCTAATATTTCAAGTCTCTCTCCTTCTCCATTCAGCATTCATTTCCCCTTCAATTCCATACATATCCCCGCTTCATTTCCATTTCTTAATATTTCAAGTCGCTCTCTTTCTCGATTCAGCTTTCATTTCCCCTTCATGTTCATTTCTTTCATGCTCTTTTTCGGTCGCCTCCCTCCTTGTCACACCTGCTCCTTCATTACCACTTGTTTCACCTCTTATTTACATTTTTTTTTTCCCCAAGCAGTAGAATAGTATTATCATTTTCTTTATTTAAAATTTTTGCAGAATTTCCCTTCACCCAGTCCTCTCATTCCTTGTCACGCTTGGTCCTACATTATCATTATTTCATTTTTCTCTTCCCTATCGTCCTCTTCTCTTCCCAGGTAAATTAAAGCACTCTTTCCCCTTCATTAAGCTTCTTTCCTTCATTGCCTCTCTTATTCTTTCCGGCATAAACTCTCCTTCTTTTTTACACCTACTCCAACACTGCCGCGTTTTTTTAATCTGCTTTTTCGTCTCTCTCTCTCTCTCTCTTTTTTTTTTTTCCTTGTCAAAATTGCTCCCATGATCTCATTCCCCTCTTTAGGTTCTGTGTTTTATCCCACCTTGATGTTAATTCTTTCAAGCATCTACTCCTGACACACCTTCTTTTCTCCCATTATCTTTCTTGTCCATCCTTTTCATACCCACCTTTCCTTCTATTAAAAGTAAAATTCCAGTTCCCTCATTCAGCTGCCTGATTTCATTCCACCTTTAAGTTCTTTCAAGCATCCACTCCATCCCCTTATTCCTTCTCACATCTTCTATGTGTCATGATCAGTTGTGTTTCCTTCTATGTGTCATGATCAGTTGTGTTTTCCCTGTATCTCTCCTTTCTTCCTTTCCAGATAATTTTCCAGTACCCTCGCTTCTTATTCAACTTCTTTCTTCTGTTTGCCCCTTCAGGTCAGACCCTTTCCTTAATCTACTAGTTATACCCTCTTCTCTCTTTTTCCTTCAGCCCTTCTTGATTACCAATTGTCTCATCTACTTTCTCTGTAACTCCCCTCCTCCTCGATTCCTAGTTAATTTTCAGTACCTACACTCCCTTCACCTGTGTTCAAACATTTGCTTTCTCCTTCCATTTTCTCATTCTCTCTCACACCTACACCGATATTTTCATGTTCCTTAGCTATCTTTTCGTATTTTCCCTTCTTGTCGCTTCCCACTTATATTTTCGGCAGCTCCAGTCCTTTGTTCAGTGTCTAAATAAAATATCCTATCAACCCAGCTCTTACAAATATATCCTGTCTGCTCCCATCTTCTCATTCTCTGTCATATCTCTGCTATTCTCTTATCATTTGTCTTATCTGTCTTTTCCATACCTTCCCCCTCGCCACTTCCACTTAACACTTCATTAATCTCACTCCTAAGCACTTTACCTTAAATTTACCCTGCCAGGTCAATTTCATTCCCTCATATACTCTGTCTTCTCATTTCTTGCCGCACCTGCTCCAACATTATCGTATTTCTCAGCTGTCTTCTCCACATCTTTCCCTTCTTCGATTCCCAGTTACACTTTTAGTACTTTCATGTCTTCGTTCAACTTCTTTGTTCATATATTCTCAAGTCCAGCTCTTCCAAACATTTTTTTTTTCTGTCTTCATATTCCCTGCCACACCTCTGCTTTTCCCTTATAATTTTTATCACGTATCTTTTCCATCATCCCCTCCCTCGTTCTTCGATTTTAATTATTCTCCCTCTATCTTTTCCATATCAACTCTCCTCTTCGATTCTCAGATTTATTTCATTGTACTCACTCCTTTATTCAACTTTTTTGTCAAATATCCAGCATTTAATCTACGCCTATTCTTTCCTCATTTCTGCCAAACTTCTCTTCTTCCACTGTCCTTCCATCCAACTGCCTTAATCTGTTTCACTTGTTTTAACACTTACATTCTCCATTCTTTTCCTGTTTACGTTCCAACATCATCTCATTACCACATTCGTTCGTTTTATACTTATATTTCACTCCTTCCCTAAGTCTGTCTCATTCCGACATGTACTCTTCGAATATCATTTCTCACCATCTGTCTAACTCCTTCCATCTTTACTGTTCCCACCTGTCCTTTCATTTCCTGCCTCCTCCTCACATCCAGTCATTCTTTTTGCATTCAGTTTATTATTTATTTTATTTCCTTCTCAAGGCTAACTTTTTTCATTTTATTTCTCATGCCCTCTCAAGCTTCTTCAGTCATAATTCTTCTTATCCCATGTTTCCTCTCCTCTCAACTCTTTAATCCTATCACCATATTCTTTCACCTCTTCACTCACATTCTCCTTTGCATCTACAATCCTTCAGTATTTTCCACCATTTGCCTTCTTTTCTTCATTCATTTCTCACCCTTTATCAAACTTTCTCATTCTTTCCACCTTGCTTTCCCTTCCCTCTTATTTTTCCACCTTTTCCTCTTACTTCTCCACATCCCATCGTCATATCTTTATTCTTACATTCACTTAAAGCTTCATTTATCTTCGTTTTTCTAGGCTACTCTTTGTCCTTGCCTTTCTCAACCCCTGTCGAGCCTTTAATCTTCTGCCCAAATGAGGAGGAATGTGTGTGTGTGTGTGTGTGTGTGTGTGTGTGTGTGTGTGTGTGTGTGTGTGTGTGCGCGCGCCAATAGAAAACACAGGTAAAGGAAAATGATCGAGCAGCGAGCAGGGGAATGGGAGACGATCGAGGGCGTGAAAGGAAAAAATAGTCTATATGTGTAAAGAGAGAATGAAGCTTGGCCCTCCTCTGCCGTGGCCACCCCTTGTTTTGCCCGTTTCAAGGAGGGAGGCAGGAGACGGTGATACTGATACTGATTGACTTAGATGTGAAGAGGGGAAGGCGAGACAAAGGGAAGGGAGAGAAGAGAAGGGTCGGAGAGGCTATGGTGATGCGATGAGAGAAAGAGACGGAGGAGACAGTGAGGGAGAAAGATTGCTGGGGAGAATGATGATGGAGGTGAAAGGTGTAACTGAGAGATGAGAAAGTGGAGGTAAAGTAAAGAAATTGGATATGGGTATAGTGATGTGGATATGAGGAGAGAGAGAGAAGGAAGGGATAGTGAGGTAGAAAGATTGTTGGGGAGAATGATGATGGAGGTGAAAGGTGTGACTGAAGGATGAGAAAAAGGAGGTGAAGTTAAGAAATTGACCATGGGTATGATGATGTGGGGAAAAAGAGAGGGGAATCAGGAAAAAAGATAATTGTGAAGACTAATGGTACAGGTCAGAAAGTGTGACACAGGGAACAGAAATGGAGATACAAATGGATGTGGGTGATGGAAGGAATTTGACTTGCAGGTGAACAGAAAGAAAAGATAATGAGAGTCTTGAAGAGAGGAGAGGTGAGTAAGGGAAAGATAGCAGGGAAGAATGATGATGAGGGGCGGAGGATGTGAGAGGGACGAAAAATGAAGACAAATGGATATGGGTGATGGAAGGAATTTGACTTGAAGGTTAATAGAAGGAGATGAGAATGTGAGTGTTTAGGAGGAAAGAGGGGAGTAAGGAAAAAAAGGTAATCGGGAAGAATGATGGTGGAAGGCGGAAGGTGTGACAGGATGAAAGATGAAAGGACAAAGAGTAAATTAGGAGTGAAATAAAAACAGAATCGGATAATGATAGCCTTTCAAGAATGTTGTGAGGAAAACTGAATGATGATTGGAGTAAAGGAGGAAAGACAAAAGAAAAAAGATAGTTGGATAAAAGGATGATGGAAGGCAGAGATGTGACAGAGAAGAGGAGATTATAAAGCCACAGAGTAAGGTAAGGTAAGGAAAGGTAAAGTAAGGTAAGATAAGGCCAGGTAAAGTAAGGTAAGGTAAGATAAGGTAAGGTAAGGTAAGGTAAGGAAAGGTAAGGTGGTTATGAGGCAGACGACAGAGTAACCATAAATTAAATAAAATATAAACTGAATATAGGAATGAAGATTATGATAATGAGATGTGGAGAGAGAGGAGGAAAGGTTAAGATATCTGAGAGAGGAAAATTTATGATACGCACTCATTTCCTCACTCAGCCATTTCCTTTTCCTCTCTTACTTCTTAAACATTTTCCTGACTGATTTTTTCAGTCCACACACACACACACACACACACACACACACACACACACACACACACACACACACACACACACACACACACACTCACTTTAATTCAGTCGTTCATTTCCTTTTTTGCCATTAAGCATGCACTCTTTCGTCACTCGATCCTTGTCCTTTCCTTCTCACAGCTTTTATCTTTTTTTTCTTTTATTTCTCTTTGTCCTCCTACATATGTCATTTACTCCTTTCAGCTGCAGGACATCATTTTATATTTACTTTTAGCTTTCCATAGAGAGCTTAGGATATAATTTTCGAAACAAATGTTTAATACAACCTCCATCAACCCCTCCATTTTCTGAGGCTCCTGAGATGAATGAGTGTGGTAGTAATAAAAGTAAATTATAAGTAAACCACTGTGTTCAAGGATGCTGGAGAGGGACGCCTTCATGTGGTGGCACTGATAGGGATGGGTAACTCCGCCATCCGGGTATGTAAACGTCCCTGAACTCCCTCCCTATCCACCATAAGGAGGATGGTAGACTGTGGGAGGGGGGAAGCTTCAACCTACAGTCCACCAGGTTGACGTCATGATAGGCCTGGGGTTACAACAAAATAATAAAATAGCAACAACAATAACAACTACTGCTACCACTTCAACAACTACTACTCATACTACTACTACTACTACTACTACTACTAGCGTGTTGAAGGGGTTAACAGCTTCAGTACGTTGATGGCTTTTATACCTTATTTTGGTTCCTGCTCAATGATATTATTCCGCTTTGGAGGGGCGTCCTTTAGTGGTGCCATTTAGCTACTGTCTATCTATCTGTCTGTCTATTTGTGTCTATCTGTCAATCTATCTACCTATCTATCTATCTGTCTGTCTATCCATCTATCAATCTATAATCGTTTGCTATTCAGGTGATGTTATTTTAATGATACCTGACGATTTTGTTCACCTGTGTAAAATCAAAGCAGAAAAATGGACTAATGGTTTTCCGCACACCCCTGGAAATTTTGACTTAGGGACGCATTGCTAAGACTGAGATCGTGTAAGGGAAGGGAAGCTCCAAATTAATTCTAACACATATTGTAGAATTTAAAAAAAAAAAGTCTGACCTCTCTTCTTGTTTGCTATTTGCACTATGTGAAGTTAAATTCAGTCTAACCATTTATCATCATGGTGT
Organism: Coenobita brevimanus; assembly: GCF_032717465.1. Taxonomy (NCBI): domain Eukaryota; kingdom Metazoa; phylum Arthropoda; class Malacostraca; order Decapoda; family Coenobitidae; genus Coenobita; species Coenobita brevimanus. Next base: position 23,087,003 of record NC_137022.1, on the reverse strand, counting down.
TTTAAAAATGATGATCTTAAAACGGTGACAAACTTATATCTTTGTCTGTTCAGTTTTAACAACATGGATTATTGTTTGTTACTCTTTTTTTCTTGCTTGTTTTTCTGCTGAACGAAATCATCTTGTAATCTCAATGAACTTCCAAAAATATGCCATAATAGGTTCATATGTAGTGAGCTGAGATAAAGACGTTCTTGTTTAGCGTCAATTCAGTTAGCACCATCTCTTTTAATTTCGAGATGGTGTAAATGAACCACTGACATCAGTTCTGAGATGGTGTAAATGAACCACTGACATCAATTCTGAGATTGTGTAAATGAACCACTGACATCAATTCTGAGATGGTGTAAATGAACCACTGACATCAATTCTGAAATAGTGTAAACGAACCACTAACATCAATTCTGAGATAGTGTAAATGAGCCACTGACATCAATTCTGAAATGGTATAAATGAACCACTGGCATCAATTCTGAGATAGTGTAAATGAACCACTGACATCAGTTCTGAGATGGTGTAGATGAACCACTGACATCAATTCTGAGACAGTGTAAATGAATGACTGACATCAATTCTGATAGTGTAAATGAACCACTGACATCAATTCTGAGATAATGTAAATGAACCACTGACATCAATTCTGAGATAATGTAAATGAACCACTGACATCAATTCTGAGATAAGGTAAATGAACCACTGACATCAATTCTGAGACAGTGCAAATGAACCACTGACATCAATTCTAAGCATAGTTATAATTGGTTTGTTTTCATCTGCGGGAACTGAATCACTCATACAGCTTGGTATGAGTGGTCCAGTGAGATTTGTTAAGTGTTGGTTATAAGGCAGGAATGAGTCTCCTTGGTTCCTAGTCAAATTTATTCTTCAGTTTAACTAGATTTGGCCACATAACGAGCTAAAACAGGTTAGGGATGTTTGCCAGATGAGATTAAACGGACTATAGTGATCTCTGAGGAACAATGAGGCTCGAATTAACTTCCCTTTTAGGTTTCAAAATCCTGTAAATGAACCACTGATATAAGATGTATGAAGAGCCAGTAATCTCTCCAAAATTATAAGGTTCAAGTCAAGTGAAGCGAGATATCAAAGCACTCAAATATTACTGGTTAGATCTGCATGAACTTATTAGGTTTCGACACGGGTTCGAAACAGGGTGAATGAACCTCTCGACTCTGTGCCATTTGATCCTAAAACATAACTCGCCAAAACGGTCTAATTTTCAGATGTTCTTCCTTTATTTACTAGTTTTGTTTCGCTTTTATTGCTTCATATTTGACCTCCCTGTGTCCACTATTGTTATCATCAGGAAGAGGGTCTGCTGTCATTCCTCTCTGTCTCTCTGTCTGTCTTCTCTTCGGTCTTGATGATGGTTTGTCTGTGTGTCTGTCTGTCTGTTTGTATATGGTATCTTTCTATCTGTCTATTTGTCTATCTATCCACCTATCCTCCCATCCAGGTGTTTATTCATCTGTTTATGTCTAAATCCATCTATCTGTATTTATATCTATCTTTGTATCCATCCATTTTTCTGTCTATCCATCCATCCATCCATCCATCCATCCATCCATCCATCTATCTGTCTATCTGTTTATCTATCAATCAATTAATTCATCAACGTACCCGTCAGTCAACCTATCTCCTACAAAATTTATCCACCTCATTCACAACCCATGCAACACCCCGTCCCCTTAAAAAAAAAAAAAAAAAAAAAAATTAAAAAAGTGAAACCCCCCACAACAGCCCAAATACCACGAGCGACTACGCCTCCCAATGAGTGATGTCCGGGGCAACGGTATAAACAAAGGGAATGGTTTAGAGGACGCATAAACCTAAAGCTGAAATAGCGATGCATTGAGGCGGTAAGGGCAAGCAAACAGCAGGGGAATTTTTTCTGATATTTAGTGAGGAAGAAAAAAAAAAAGTGTGGAAACTAGAGAAATGAAAATTAAAGCAAGCAAACACGTGCATGATCTTTTTCTTTTTTTTTTTCTTTTTCTTTTTTTTTTTTGCTATCTGAAAAAATGAGAAGGAAAAATAAACTTGGGGAATAAGGAAATGAAAATAAAAGAAGGTAAACAAGGTACGGGAAATTTTGTTATATGAAAACTAAAATGAATTAGGAAAAGGGAAATTAAACCAAGGATACAGATCCATTGCAGAAAACTGTGTTGCCTGTTCAGTGAAAAAGATATTAGAAGGCTGGAACCAGGGAACTGAAAAATGAAGAAATGAAAGAGGTAGATGGGATTTTCTTTATCTGAAAAGCAAAAACAAGCTGGATATAAGAAAAGGAAAATAAAACCAAGAAAAAGATACAAGGCAATTCTTTGTTTAAAAAGTGTGAAAGAAGTAAACAAAAAGATGACGTAGAATAGGAAGAGGGATTTTTAAAGCAAGAACAAAGCTTTTAGGCGACTAGGTATGACCCTGGTTCGTGTTTGTAGACCGACCATTGCCCTAGGATCGAACCCGTGACTGACCTACTGCCGCCTCGAAACATCAGTAACATCATTCTCTCTCTCTCTCTCTCTCTCTCTCTCTCTCTCTCTCTCTCTCTCTCTCTCTCTCTCTCTCTCTCTCTCTCTCTCTAACACACACACACACACACACACACACATACGACAGAAGTACATTGGCTTTCCTCTAAGTAGATCATTTAATAGTAATGTTATAATTAAAAAATGTTTCCCTTAAGTAAACGGTGTGATACTAGTAGCAGTAGTATAAGTAGTAGTACTAACAGTAGCAGTAGCAGCAGCAACAGTAGTAGTAGTAGTAGTAGTAGCAGCAGCAGCAGTAAAATGCTAATACTGCTTCTAATGTGAAAGAAGCGCACATTTTGGCCATTTATGTATAATTTCCTTGTCAGCGCCTCTAAAATAGTGTCCTTTTATGGATTCACACCCCGCCCAAAATAAGGTCGAGAAACATGGTGTAGAGCGAGGGTAGGGGGAAGAAAGACGGGGAGGAGGAAGGAAAGAGGGGGCGAGAGAAGGACGGGGGGAGAAAAGAGTAAGTGGAAAGATCATTGAGAAAAGAAGAAAAGGAGGGTGTTGGAAGGAAAAAGGTGTAAAGGAGAGAGGACGGGAGGAAAGAGTAAGAAGAGGGGTGAGAAAGAAGAAAGAGGAGTGGGAAGGGAAGATGAAGTGAGGGAAAAGAGGGAGAAAAGAATAAGAAGAGGAGTGAGAAAGAGCAAAGAGGAGTGAGAAAGGGAATGAGGGAAAGAAAGTGGGAGAAACGTGCAAGATAAAATATATAGTGAGATATAAGGAAGTAGGGGGAGAAGGAAGGAAAGAGGAAGAGAGAGAAAGAGAGAGAGAGAGAGAGAGAGAGAGAAAGAGAGAGAGAGAGAGGCTGAATTTATCCCGCACCCACCCAGACAGCATCCACTCCTAGCCCTCTGTCTGGTTCTGTCTGGTCTCTTTGAACACCGGAGAATGGGACGATATTTCAGCAATTTTTCTACAGTTTTATAGTTTTTCCACTTTATTCTCACGCGCTTTTTTTTTCTCACTTCATTTTTTTTTTCTTATTTCTTTCGATTTTTTCTTCATTTGGCAATTTTTCGCTTTTCATTTTTAGTTTAAGGTGTATCTTTTCCTTGTTTTTTTCCCTATGCTTTTTCAGTTCCTTCTATTTTTATGTTCTATTTTTTTTATTTTTCTTTGTTTTCATTATTCTATCTATGTTCAACTGTTTTTATATACTGTATATTCTAATCCCAACCAACCTCAACAGCAAGAGTGTCACCTAAAGTTCATTCAATTTTTTCTGTTCTACGTATCTAATTAAGAGATCCACATTCTGCGGAATTCTTATTGATAATGATGGTATTATTTCTTTTCTTTTTTTTTTTTTTCTTTTTTTTTTTTTGGCGGGAGGAGGAGTTGGGGAAGATCTAGAAGGATGGCATTCCAAAGCCGATCGAGATAGAGACTTGAAATTTTCAGGAGTGATGTATCTTGGTTGCAGGCTTCTTTTGGCACATTTTTATTCCCTAGCTCTAGCGCAGCACTAGCGCCCTCTATGTTATTTTTTCAAGTTTTGCTTCCCTGCTAAACAAAAACTGAATCGATTGCTTTGCAAATGTTCCAGTATGTAGCCGTCAACATATACTAGTGCACCTGGGTATTGATACTGAGATTCAAATAATATTTTTTTGTGATATTGAGGAAAATCAAAATGGCCGCATCATGCATGAAGAAAGTATTTGGCAGATTTTGACCAAACTGGACGAAAACGTAGTGGGTCATGAGTAAACATGATTTGCATAGTATGAATGACCTTGACCTTGATCACAAGATCACAGGTCAAAATCCGTAAAAATTTTTGAATCATATCGAAAGTCCCTTAATATTAGGTCTACAATAATAATAAAGGTATATTCATCATGTGGACTTCTTTGAATATTGTTTCAACAATATCAGAATTCTAGTTTTGTATGTACTTTTGCTGTGTTGTTTCATTTTAACTAGTTTTCATTTTTACTTATTGCAAGTATTTGTTCTCTCCGTCAAGGAGAGTATATTTTCACCCCTATTTGTTTGTTTGTTTTCACAGACAAGGAGAGTATGCTTTCATCCTTGCTTGTTTGTTAGTTTGTTTGTCCGTTAGCAGGATTACTCAAAGTCTGAAGAGATTTGGATCATATTTGGTGCGTAGATAGCCCATGTCCCAGGGAACAGTCGATTAACTGTTGGGACCAATGTTTGTTGGTGTGTTTGTCTGTTAGCAGGATTACTCAAAAACTAAAGGAGAGATCTGGACCAAATTTGGTGGGTATATTGCCCATGTCCCAGGGAACATTCGATTAACTTTTGGGACCGATCCGGATCGTATTACAGATTCTAGATCCAGCGAACACTTTTTGCAAAACCCTAAACAGTGATGAGAAAACCTAACCCATTATGAAGAGTGGTTTGAGAATTACGTTGTCCTTGTCGGGGAGATGCGCTCCACTGAGTACCCCTCTAATTTATTCTGTGTTTGTCATGTTCTTGCTTTTCTTTTTTTCTTCCAATTTCGGCTATTATTCATTTTCCGTTTAATATCCTGTTCTTTCTACTCTAACTTCTCACTGTTGTTTGTCCTGTGTCAGCTATATCTGTTTCTCCCTTTTTCTGTTTGTGTGTATGTGTTTTTTTCCAGTTTGTTTTCAGATATTTATGTTCGGCTTTAATTTTTGTTTCGAATTTTTGCCATTTTCATTTTCTATGGTAACTGCTTATCGGGTACTTCCTCTATTTTTCATTGATATATTGCGTCTATTTTTATCAACTACATCTATTTTTTATCTCCTCTGTCAAGCAGCCATAGATACTTCAAGATAGTTTTTTTATTTTTTAAGTTTCAGCTTTTATATCTGCTTCTGTACCTTCTTCTACCCCTTTTCTATTACATATTTATTTATTTATTTTTTATTTCTTTTTGTTATTTTTGTATTTTTATATTTCAGCTTTAATATCTTCTTCTCTAACTTCTTTAACCCTTTTCCTATTATATATATTTTTTTCTAGTCTGCGCATGGCTTGGTCTCCTCACCAGAGTATGAATTCAGTGGTTGTCGTGGAATTCGCAAAGGGAAAGAATTCAAACCATTATATTATTTTGTGAGTGGCTTGTGTTGGCATTTATTTATTGCATTATTTAATGTTATCGCTTGTGTAGTGGGTAGGAAATGCTTTGGGTCTCTATTGTTTGTCTGTCTGTCACCTTCCTCTCATTTCTTCTCTCTTCTTCTCTCCTTGTTCTACTCCTCTACCTCTTCTTCTTCTCGCCCATTCCTTTTTTCTGTACCCCCTCCTTCCTGTGTATTTCTTTCTGTCCCTGTCTTTTCTTCCCTTCCTCTCTAATAATTTATCTTTTCGACTTCTCTCACATCTTTCTCCTTCCCATCTCTCTCCTTCCACTCTTCCCTCCTCTTTCCTCCATCCTCTCTCCTCTCACTCTCCCCTCCCCTTCACTCTTCACCCTTTCATTCCTTTTTTCCCTCCTCCTCTCTGCCACCCCTCCTATCCATCCCTCCTCTCTCCGATCTTCTCTACCCTTCCTTCTTCCCACCCCTCCCCTTCCATCTCTTTCCCCTTTTCTCTTCCCTTTCCCCCTCCCCTAACTTGGTTTTTCCTTCCTTCCTTTTTTTTCCTCTTCCCTGCGCTCCCCTCTTTTCCTACTCTCGATCTTCTCTATTCTTTTTTCCTCCCATCCCTCATCCTCCATCCCTTTCCTCTTTTCTCCTCTCTTACCTCTTCCCCCTTACCTCCTTCCTTTCTTTTCCCCTTTCCCTCTTCCTTTCCCCTACCCATGTCTCCTCCCTTCCCTTCTTCACGTCCTCTCCTTCTTCCCCCTTCTTCCGCTCCTCCTCACCTCTCCTGTCTCTCCTTTCCTTTCCCTCCCTCCTCCCTTCCTCCGCCTCTTTTCTTCTCCCTCCTCCCTCTTCCCTTACCTCCCTTTTCCACTCCGGTGCTCAAGAATTCAACTCAAAATTAAGTCTGGAACGAAAATGTTTGATTACTCGTGAAATATGAAGGACCGAAGAAGGATGCGATGAGGAGGTGGGGAGGGATGTTTTGGTTCTCGTTTTCTTTCCTGATGATTTTTAGGGGGGGCTATTGTTTCTTCTTGATGCTCTCTCTGTCTGCCTGTCTGTCTGCCTCTGTCTCGCTGTGTCTCTCTATCTATATATCTTTATCTGTCAGTCTATTTATCTCGCTATTTATCCACATCTTTCTTTCTCTCTTCCTGTGTATTTCTTTATATCTCTTTTCATCTCTGTCTATATGTCTGTCTACCCATCCATTTAAAACTATCATTCTTCATCTATTACAGTGCATCTTAGTTTTTCATGTCTAATCATATTTACTTACCTACGTATTTCTGTGTTTTGCATATTCATGTATCTAGACTCAAGTATGCAAGTATGTATGTATGTAGGTAGGTAGGTAGGTAAGTTTAAATGCATGTATGTTTAAATATATGTTCGATGGAGGAATATACTGTTTAACCTTCCAATTTAAGTGAATAGGAAAGAAAATTAAGCCACCTGGACATACACAAGGAGAAATATTTGTGTAATATTCCATTCCTTTCATTTTCTCACACCTCATACGTCTATAGTCCTTTTACCCTAACTTGGTCCAGATTTTTATCCATTTTCGGCTTATTTCACGTAGCTCAGTGGCAGAACAAGATATTGCTGTGGCTCTACATCCTTCCCGTAACACTTTTTCGTGGCTAGCATCGTATTCTAGCGTTCATCTACTGTTACAGCTCAGCATTCGAGATGGAGAGATGGCAATTTTAGGCCAAGTTAGAGTAAAAGGAGTATAATATTCCTACCCTGAGAGAGGCTTGATAATGCAGCCCATTGTGAATGCTACTTGATGTGATGCGTCTGGGAGTTTTTTTTTTTTTTTTAATTTGTTTTTCCTTCCTCTGGTCATGTGTAAAAGAAAAAAAAGTGGTGGACATGCCCTAAATGTGACGTAAATTCGGTTGACTATAACACATTCACTTTAAACTCACACTTTTTTTTCCCCTGTTTTTCTTTCCTTCCCTTGTTTTTCCTTTTTTTTTTTCTTTCATATTTTCATTATGCGTTTTTTTTACGTGTCCTACTCTGTGTATAGATATAAATGCCTGTTCCCTGAGGCCAAGTAGTCCTCCTACGTATCACACACACCTTTCATATGTCACCACTTCGACGCTAACACCCACCGTCCATACTGAATACATGCTAGGCTGCCTCATTACGGAGTGGCTTCAGTTAAGATGATGGCCAAGTATTGTTAGACTGGAGGGTTGTTCTGTCTAGTAACCAAGGAGACTCATTCCTTCCTCAGATCTAAGACACTGAATTTCACGCAACCTCTTCTTAGACCCAGTTCCCCAACATCTCTTCATTACCGATTTATTTTGGGATGAGGCTGGGTAACACCGTTTTGTACGTTATTTAAGTAAGTATGGTGATATTAGAATGACTGGGGTGACACAGACGAGGAAAGCAAGGTGTAATTAGTAAAATAAATCGCTTAGGAAGAGGTGGTAATAAGCTTCCTAATCACACGGGAATATTGCCATTAGTATTCATATTGAGGGAGTGATTTGGTTCCGTCAGATGAAAACACAGTATATTAAACGAACTTTTGTCATTAACTGCACTTACGCATCTAAACTATTTCCTCCCGCTTTACTTCCAATAAAACCTCAACAGACGTGATTTTCCTTAGTAAAGATAATAAAAACATGTGATTGTTTCTGTTCATGTTTTCCTAGCATCAGCACGAGAGAGAGAGAGAGAGAGAGAGAGAAGAGAGAGAGAGACAAAGACAGAAGCAGAGAGAGAGAAGAAAGAGAGAAGGAGAGAAGAAGGAGAGAAAGAGAGCTCGTATTTCGGCAAAGAAAGATTGCCACTCTCAAATTTGCATACAACATAATTTACTACCTTGGAAATTAGTCTGTCTGTATGTCTGTAAGAGGGACGCACATACGTATTATACTGTATCTGATATTACACGATTTTGTTCAGATGGGAGAAATAGTTAAGAGTATTAGTGTCAAGTGGTATACTCTTTTTACTTTAAGCTGGTCTGAAATTGCCACATCTCCATCTTGAATGTTGAGATGTAACAATAGATTGGCACTAAAATGTGATGCTAGTCACGAAGAACGGCTGTGGAAAAGATATAGGACGTAGAAAGTAGCTGCACTGTCAATGGCTATACCCTTTTCACCTTAAGTTGGCCTAAAGCTGACTTCTCTCCATCCTAAATGATGAAATGTAGCAATAGATTAACACTGGAATATGATGCGAGTCACGAAAAAAGGTGCTATGGAGAGGACGTATAAACCCGTGGTATTGTCTGTTTCTGCCACCAATTTCTGTAAGAAATTGCTGCAAAAGGATGAAAATTCTGGGCCAGGTTAAGGTGACAGAACTATATCATTATCTTCATGAATTCGTCCACTAATATACACATTTTCTTCCTGCTGGCTCCAGACGATTTTCTTCAGCTCAGGGAGACTTTTAGAATCGAGGAGTCTTGCTTTAAATCTTCAGTGTTGGAGTGGGACGCCTTCTCGCTGTGGCACTGATATAACCGGTCGGCTCCTTTGCCCGGTTGTGCGAACGTCCCCTCAGCTTCTTCCCTATTCCCCAACACAAGGATGGTGGACTGTTAGAGGAGGGCAATTTTAGCCTGCAGTCCACCGAGTTCAAGTGCAGATAAGCCTGGGGTTATAAATACTAATACTATGAAAGATTTTTACTTCTAGAGGAGAGGGGGATCCTTCCTAAGCTGAATAAAACTGTATGTTGACGGCAAGAATACAGTGACATTGACGTGCTTGGGCTGAAGGGGTTAATACTTCGTTATCAAGGACGCTCCTAATTATTTTCAAAGGGACTAATAGCAGGCGATTTTATTCAGCTTGGGAACATTATTAACTTGCGGAAAATTAACATGCATCACACTACTGTATATGTGATTTACATTTAAGTACCACCTCACTAAATCGAATGCTAAGTTGCTAGAGGAGATGGGTAGTGAAATGTGGTGCTAGATGTTGAGGAATGTTATGGAAATGATGTATAAATGTAATGTTATTTTTATTTTGAAGAGGAATAACAGGTAAATTGCAAAACACAGGATGAAAATTAGTCAAGTACGACGAAGGTGACTAAAACCCATTTGTGAGACCTGAATGGCATTACAATTGGACTGAAAACAGGTGAATTAATTTAAAGGTTAATGTTTTTTCCCCCTCATTGCTGTACACCCACTTCGTATTTTGCTGGAACTTGTACACTTGATTAAAAAATATTATATCTTTACGCAGGTGACGACTGGTTTCACAATGAGCGCTGTTGTTGATCGCATTTTTTTTAATACAACTAGTTTTTGATGACCTTTTCTTCACATGTTGCATAAAGTTCTTTCTTCATGTCGTACCGGTTAGATTACTGGCCAGGTACAGCAGTGAGTAATTATTGGAGAATATATATTTTTTTTTTATATGTTTCGTTCACTGTTTCTAAATATAAGAAACAGGGTTCTAAAGAGAGTGTATTGATTGTGGATTCAGGTTATTTTCTTGCGACTGAGGGAAATACCTGTGAAATGATTACTACTACTACTACTACTACTACTACTACTCTCTCTCTCTCTCTCTCTCGAGGCCACGGTGAAGCACTCGGCACAAGTGGAGAGTTAGAGGTGGGTGGGAGGAGGGGAGACGGAGGAGAGAGAAGAGGGAAGGGATGGAGGGAGAGAACAGGAATGTGGGAGACGGTAGAGGGGGAGAGAAAAGGGAGAAGGAGCGTAGGGAGGGAGGAGGAGAGGGAGGGAGACAGAGGTAGAGGAAGGAGAAGAGAAAATATGGGAGGAGGTACGGAGGGAGAAAGCAAAAAGGAGGAGAAAGGGAAGGAGGAGGGGAGGAGAGGGGTTAGGGAGGAAAGTAGAGAGAAGAGGAGAAAAGGTAAGGGAAAACAGAGGGAAAGTGACTGATGTAGGGTAAGGATTTGGAAGGGAAAGAAGGAGAGAGAGAGAGAGAGAGAGAGAGAGAGAGAGAGGAGTTGAGTGGATGGAGAGCGTGAGAGAGGGAGAGAAAGAAAAGAGGGGAGGGAAAAGAGAGAGGAGGTGAGGAAAAAGGGAGGGCAGCGGAAAGAGAGACGGGGAGGAGAGGAAGAAGGAGAGTGGAAAGAGAGAGGTGAGAGGGAGGATGGAGGGAAGGGGAAAGAGGGGAGGAGAGGAGAGGGAGGAAGGAGGGGAGGGGAAGGAGAGAGGGGGAGAGGGGAGGGAAGAGGCGGGGGGAGAGTAAGATTTAGCTGTATTATCCATCGGGGAGGAGAAACACAAGATTGAAGAGGCAAGCAAGTTTTATAGACTCCGACCACATATCTCTCGGAATCTCGCCTGATCTCGTTGAATCTCGCTTGATCTCGCTGACCGTCGCTCTATCTCGCACGCAAATCTCACTTGATCTCGCTAATTCTCGCTCGATCTCACTTGATCTCGCTGACTCTCGTTTTATCTCGCTGAATCTTGCTTAATCTCGTACAGGAGTCTCGCTCGATCTCCTACAGAAATCTCGCTTGATCTCGTAAAGGAATCTCGCTTGATCTCGCACAGGACTTTCCCTCTTTCTATCTCGCCAAATCTCGTTCGATCTCGCACAGTAATCTCCCCCGATCTCGCTAATTCTCGCTCGATCTCGCACACTAATTCCCCCCGATCTCGCTAAATCTCGTTCAATCTCGCACGGGAGTCTTGCTCAGTGGCGGGAATGAGCCTAGTTGACCTCGGCTGCCCTTGACCTGACCTTAATGAACAAAAATTGACCTGATTCGGCCTGGATTAACAGACTCTGACCTCGACTGCTCTGTATCTGAGGTGGCTGATGTAACAAAAAATAAGTAAAAAGTACTGTAGATAGATAGATAGATAGATAGATAGATAGACAGAGAGACAAATAAATGGACATACAGACAGATATATAGATAAATAAATAAAGAAATAAATAAAGGATATTATTTCAATTATCCTGAAATAACCTTTGGACTAAAATATTCCTGATCAGTCCTATGTCTATCCATCTATCTATCACTCCGCCCATTATTCTCCCCATAAGGAGCGTAGAGATCCTGGGCTAGGCTATGGATAATTAAGGTAGGATTAACCATTCCCTCGCCCCTGAGTAGCAATGTGTGAGTAATTAACCGTAGTCACCCTTTAGATTATCCCTTTAGAGCGCCTTAACCCACTAAACCACCGTCACCACTTTGAATACTTTAATTTACTTACAATTTACTTATAATTTTTTTTTAGCTATAATTGCACTGAACACCTTTCATTTAATGTCAACTCCCTCGAAATTAGACTTTTATCTTTTCACTTCACGATGAATAACGAGACAGTGAACAGTAACTTTTGAAACCCAGTGATGAGATCGTGTGAATCCAGTAAACTTCTCAGAATACTGTGTAAGAGTTTCATAATTGATGGACTACTTACTACACCAAGCTGTATTCTGTATTCTGCATCAGTCCACATGAAGTCCACTGCATGCCCGGACCTTCTTCTTGGAGGGAGAGTGATGGCCAGAAACTAACCTTCCCCATACTGGACAAGCACGAATTAGGAAAAGGTCCCCGTGAATGTGAAGGTGATGTAGTATGTTTGTATGGGCCAGAGTCCGTATTTGTCCATGGTATGAAAGGGCAAGTGCTGGAGAGGGACGCCTTCACTTGGTGGCAATGATATGACCGGGAGGTGGAGCTGACTGTCTATACAAACGTCCCTCATCCCCTCTCAATCCCCCGAAAGGAGGATGGTGCACTGCCGAAGGAGGGTAACTTTCGCCTGCGGTTCACCTAGTTTGTGTATAGATGAGCCTGTGGTTGCAGCTACTACCGCACTACATGAACTGAGAGACTGCTAAAGTATGCAAACATTTGAAAGGACATACTGCCAGCTCCCACGTTTGATGTCTACAGAAGATGGACTTGAATTTAGGCTCTGTAGCAGGACACGAACGCAATGACCACTCAGGTATGGAAAAGGATATTCAACTCGCAGACAGATATACCAACCACGCCGAGATGACCAAAGCCGCCGTGTTCTCTCATAATTAGTCGTATCCACTTTTTCAGATTGATTTAATTGGTGAGTATACAAAGAGGGAGAAAAGTTTGCTTACAATATCACGACTCCACTGCGAGTTTTTCATACTTACGGCTTGTCCTTCTGTTTCCTCGCTGACGCATCATAATAAAGAGAATCACCTGTAGGATGAGAAACATACCAATCCCTGAGTTTGAGAGCATTATCCGGCAAAGAGAAGTGAGACGTGTTAAAGCTGAAATCTGGGGCTAATTTTTGCCATTGATTTTACAGTTAGGGGTAAAAATTCGCATAATAATTCACCTCCTCTTCATTCAATTTCCTCTGTCGGCTAATATTCCAAAGCTGAGATGGACATACTTTTTCTTCCCATAGATTGCCCTTTGATATGATTTGATATGATAAGAGTAGCGAATATGTTAAAGTGTGAAGTAGAGGCAGTGGAATGGTAGATCTTTTGTTCCGCGTGTACCTGTCCTCAGCCTTCCCCAGGTAGTGTCAGTCCGTCTCTCTTGAAGGTGCCGATGTTCAGGTATTCTTTGGATATCTGCTGAGCTTTTCCCCTTTCCTTGTCTCAACCCGGTACTGAAATAGAGAGGCTATATCTTTCCTCTTGCTGGCTGACTTTTCACACACACACACACACACACACACACACACACACACACACACCATCACATACATTCCGCTGCCATCAATATCAGTCATACTCTCCTCCTCCACTTCCCCAGCTGCTCCCCGTCCTCACCTTCCTACTTAACCCCCTTATTGGAAGTCATATGCGATCCACCTAACTGCCTTGGAGCCGATTCACGTAGGCATTAATGCATCTAAGATTCTCCACGCATAACCTCCCCGAACACTGCTACCACTTACACTGCTGCCATTACTACCACCATTACCACGTACAGCTATCAGCACTGAGAGGTAGATAGATAACTACTTAAATTGATACATTAACAGGTGTAAAAAGTAGACAAACAGACAAACCTATCGACATCAACCACAACAATTACCTTATCGACCAGATCTACTTTACAATCACAATTACCACAACAAAAACCACAATTACCATAACTACCACAACCACCAAAACAACCACCACACCTACCGCAACTACCTCAGCATGACACAACTACTTTAGTAAACCACCACACACTTACATTTACTCTAACCTTCACAACTACCACAACTACCATCACAACTACCAACACTACCAAAATTATTCTGCAATTACTCTTACTAGTTACTCTCAGCATATCTAAGCCACAGTGTTGTTATTTTTATCTTTCTTCGCCACACCACTACCACATTACACTACCACAGTCACACCATCACCACCACCGCCACCACCACCACATCCTCAGTTATTACCATTGCCACACTACCACAGCTACTACCTCTACCGCCATCATATCACTACTGCAGTACACAACAGCCTTTTAAGTACACCACACCATACCACAACACACCCCACCACAATCACTATCATTGCCTCTGCCACCAACACCACACCAACACGTTCATTTTGAAGTTCCTCACCACAATCTCTCACCACCTCATCACAGCCACAGTCCGACACAACCACACCCACTACCACACCCACACCTAGTAATACCACAACCATTCCCTACCACATCGCAGCATACCTACAGTGGTACGGCACATACCACCTCAGCCACACCCACTACACTACAGCCACACCACATCTATACCACACGCACACCACAGCCATAACACCATAGTCATAACACCACAGCCATACCACCACAGCCACAATACCACAGACACGTCACTACAATCATACCACTACAGACACACCACTACGTGCACATCACCACAGACACATCACAGCTACACCACCACAACCACACCTCAACAACCGCATCACATCACCACAGACCATAGCACAGCCACACCACACCACAACCACACCTCAACAACCACAGCACACCACCACAGCCATACCACAGCCACACCACACCACAACCACACCACAGCAACGCCTCTACATCCACACCTCTACAGCCACATCACAGCTACACCACCACAACCACACCACAGCCACACCACAGCCAGCTGAGCTCTGCATTACTGCCTCCGGGTGACAGCTGACGCCCTGGGACTGCTCCACCACACGAGAAGGGGTGATGGGGCTGTGGTGGAGGGGTGGAGATGGAAGAGAATGGTTGGATGAGTGGAGGAAGGAGAGAACAGGTGGAGGGATGGAGAGAGAGAGAGTGTGGGTGGAGAGGATAAGGATTAGGTGGTGCGGGAGATGGTGGAGACAGTGATAAAGGAGGTGGATGGGTGGAGAAGGAAGGAGAGAATAGGTGGATAAGTGGAGAGGGGGAGAAGAAGAGGTGGGCGGGTAGAGGGGGAGGGAGAGAATAGTTGGATGGGTGGAGAGGGGGAGGAGAGAGAGAGAGAGTAGGTGAGTGGGTGGAGAGAGAGAGGGAGAGAGCTGATGGATGGGTGGAGAGGGGGGGAAAATATAGGTGAGTGGGTGGAGAGGGAAAGAGAAAACAGGTGGATGAGTGGAAAGGGAGGGAGAGAATAGGGAGCTGGTTGGAGAGGAGGGGAGAATGGGTGGATGAGTGGAGAAGAGAGAGAGAGAGAGAGAGAGAGAGAGAGAGGGTGGTAAGGAAGAGCGAATGGAAAGTGGAGGTGGGGTGATATAAATTGTGAGTGGTGTGGTGGAGAGGGGGAGATAAAGGGTGGGTGGGTGGAGAGGGATAGTGTGAGTGGTGTGGAGGGGAGTGGGGTGGAGTGGAGTGGAGTGGGGAGATGAAGTGGAAGTTAAATGTGGGGAGAGGTAGAATGGGAAACCGTGGAAAAGAGAAAAAGGGAGTGAGAATGGAGAGAAGAAGAATTATGGGTAGTGAGAGAGAGAGAGAGAGAGGGGGGGGGGAGAGAGTTTTCCTTGAGGTCATAACCAGTTTTTGCAAATATTCAACTAACTTTACCCTAGTTTTCAGCAGTCTCTCTCTCTCTCTCTCTCTCTCTCTCTCTCTCTCTCTCTCTCTCTCTCATCTGACACCAATTCCAGGGATATTTGTGGCTATCTCTTCGATTTCTGCATCTCATATCCGAAAAATCCTTTGACTGGGAAGCAAATCATATCCCAAACACCGTACCATATTCTCGATACCTGGGGGAGATTCCGTAGCATTTTCCCTTTGGCGATTTATTTTCCCTGTATATCTTAGTATCCTCGTGTAAAGTTACTGATGCAAGCCAAGTCAAAAGCCAAAAGGATTGAGGTGAGAGGTTGGTGAATATTATGGTTTCCTAGGTAGAATGATTCGCCTACAAAATGGTGTTACGTACGTTCTTCATGCCCCTGGAGAGTTCGGCAGACTGTAAACGCCATAACCCGTGTCACTGGTTCCATTTCCTCTATTGTGTGGGAGAATTCGGATATTTTCTTTGCTCGAGCACCAGCTGAGCAAAGAAAGAAAGAAAGCAAAGAAAAGAAAGAAAACGAAATGAAAAGAAAATATAAAAGTTTTGTCTGTTCTTGTGGTTGTTGTTTATTTATTTATTTATTTTTTTAAACGTTCTCTTCTTCTTCTGCTTCTCCTTCTCCTTCCCTCCCTCCTGCTCCTTCTCCTGCACCCTCTCCTCCTCCTCCTCTTACTTCTTCTTCTTCTTCTCCTCCTCCTCCTCCTCCTCTTCTTCTTCCCCCTCCTCCTCCTCCTCTTCTTCTTCCCCCTCCTCTTCCTCTTCCTCTTCCTCCTCCTCCTCTTACCTTCTTCTTATTGTTTTTCTCCTCCTCCTCCTCCTCCTCCTTCCCCTCTGCTGCGGGGAATTCATAATCTTTTCTTACTCGTGCACCAGGGAACATAGCAAAGGCATATCTGAGATGCTTTGCCTGTTTTCAGCTTGGCCAGAAAGGAAGAATGGCTGGGGGGGAATAGACTTTTGGAACCGGCTGTAGTAGTAGTAGAAGTAGTAATAGAAATAGCTGTTTGTTGTTGTGGTATCAAGTTCATCTAGACGTGAACCCGGTGGACTGCAGGCTGAAGTCGCCCTTTGCCTGCATTCCACAGTCCTCCTTCTGTGGGATAGTGAGGGAAGAGAAGGGCTGTTTAGATACCATCAACGCCAATAAGAGGGTGGTGGCGACCATCGCACACTTACTTGATGTGGTGCTGCCGACTTCTTTCTTCACCTTTATCATTCTTTATCTATGTCTGCCCTCGTCTTCTTCCAATTTCTCCCATACATGCTGCCACTCTTACTACTCTTCTTTCCACTTAATGTGGCTCTACACTGCGTGACAAGCCTAAAGGTTTCATGTAACCCAGGAAACCAGTTACAGCGCTGGGTGGTAACCATGTAACCAATAACGGGATGATGTAGGGCCTACTATGATGCCCTTGTTAACTGGATGACAGGACGCAAATGCTGCATCGATTCAGAGCCCAAACTACCACACTCTTCCCAGAGCCTCACTGTGGTAAGGCACTTGACCCGCGAGGAAGCATCGGTTCACTGCACGGGACGGTCCTGAAGGGGCGGTTGTTTGTCTGTGGCGAGACAGACCGGGATTATTCAACAACAACAATAATCTACCTCACTGCCATAGGAAGAGTAGCAAGGCAGACAGGAATGGATGGGGCGGGCTTGATGGTGATTGATGGAGGGGCTGGGCGTCTTGTGGGACAGAGAAGACCCTCCACTTGGCTTACATGTTATAATTGCCACTCGCTCCGTTTAAGCTGCTGTAATTCTTGCGGTTGTTTGCCATTACTCTTGAACAAAACCGAACATATTTCTCATGGATGAGTGTGTTCCAATATTGCAGGTATGAACAGTCGTATATTGTGGTACTGAAGATCACATAAATCAGGGACGCTCAACCTTTCTCGCCAAAGGGTCGAGCAAAATACCATGCAAGATTAAAGGGCGGCACTATAGTATTATTTAAGTATGACGGGACAGACGATTTTTGCAGCTTAGCTTCTGTTGCACAGTTAGTCTCTATAATCACCCTTGTTAAATCTGAGTCTTAGGGTTGCATGCTTAAACCTACATCGCTAAGTGTAATGCCAGACCTAATTTTTGACGGTCATTCACGGAACATCTGCTGTTGTTTAGTGTGGTTAGCCGGCAGCCAGAGCTATAGAGTCACCTATGATAAAGAGAAGACAGACATTTTCTACCTGCTTCAGTAATCATCGTCTAAACTGAAGGCTTGCATTCCTTTTCTCGATATAAGGCTTAATTATTCGGTCCTTAGCATCGCCACCCATAATGAAAACAATATTGCAGAAAAAATGAGGACCCCAGCATCTGACACGTAAATGATGGAGGGAAGGAGAATTCTGGCGGTTCACATTTGGTTCGCGGACAGATGGTTGGTCACTTCTGGGCCCTAAAATGGAGCCCACTGACAAAGCCACTCATAAAATAGAGATGCTTTATAATGGAGGAGTGAGGATGTGTGAATAGGGATGAGGTTAGGAGAGATGTGGGGATGTAAAGATAGGGGTGAGGGTAGGGGAAGTATGGGGTGTCAAAATAGGGGTGAGGATAGGGAAGATGTGGGGTACAGAGAGATGTGGGTGTATAAGATGAGTAAGGAGAGAGTGAGGGTGTGGGGCAGGGGTTAGGAGAGAGGTGCTGTAAATGAATGTAGGGGTGAGAACTGGGGGGTGCTGTGTGAGGAGGGGCATGAGGGTGCTAAGGACTTGGGGTGTAGTGTCTGGGAGGGGTGAGGATAGGGGTGATATATAAGGAAGGGATGAGGCAAGGGAAGGAGTAAGGTTAAGGGTGTCGTGTGTGTGGATGGGGTAAGTTTGTAAGGGAGGGGTGGGAATGTAGTAACCAGGAGAGGGGGTGGAGGTGTAGATATGTTGTGAGGGAGTGACGAGCGAGTAAGGGTGCTGTGTGGGGGAGGAATGTGGGTGTAAGGGAGGGGTGGGGGAGTTACCTGGGTTAGGGAAGTGGGGGGAGGGGACCTCGAATGGTGATGGAGTGGGGCGATAGACTGTATGTGTGTATTTATGTATGGATATGAGGTGGAATATGTAGGGTATGTGTGTGTGTGTGTATGTCGGGGGAGTAGTAAGAGAGAGACAGGGGAGAGTGTAAGCGGAAGGGCAAATTTATAGCGATATGATATATGAAGGGAATAACTCCGGGTTGGTCGGATACTAAGAGAAAACGGAGGTAATGGCCCGGAGTGCAAGAGGGAACTGGGCTATTATTCTATTTCATTTTAACAATTGCCTGTTTATGTTCCTTGTCACACTCTGCTAATTCCTGCTTGGATTTCAACGGCATCATTCCCAGAGTGTTTGGTCTTGTGCTAATGGTAAATATAGAAACTTGTCGATTACTGTAACCTCATGGTCTTTTATTTGCCAAGGTTTGTTAGTGGTTGGAGGGGACGCCTACCATCCACTCACTCAATGTAGTGCTACCTTAAAGTGACTCCAGTTGAATGGTAAGGCAATTAGTTTCTTGTACCCCAGGAAATCATTTATTGCGCTGGGTGGTGACCATATAACCAGATGACACTTGGTGGTCTAGTAAGTATGCGTACTCCAATAGGATGGGCCTCGTAAGGGCTAACCTCCAAGGGAGAAGACTAGGGTTTATTACTATCATAAAGTCAGTCAGGCACGAATGAGGCTGGTTGATCTCGCCTTGACTGTCGGCACTGAGCAGGCTAGTCCAGGGGCCCCTGCACTCCTGATGGGGCAAAAAATGATAAATGGATAGACAGCTATTGTCAGGATTTCATCATTCACCCCGAAGGTTGCAGGAAACTTTCTCACACTTTTCCTTTTCTCGTTAACTCTTGACCTTATGTGATATAGAGATTTGTCATAACCATTTCGATCCGGCAGGAAGACGAGGGAGAAGGTCTTTCCATGTTTCTGCTGTTTTGTTAGGTGTAGCACGTGTTAAAAAAAAAATATGTATGTCTAATATTTGTTTTTCTCACACATGAATTTTTATTGATATTTTACTGTAGTTGTGTTGCTTAATAATAATTCATGTTTATCTGTCGTCAGCGCAAGCAGACGTAGCGCTGCATTTCCCAGAGCCATTACCGGGAAACACATTCATAATTAATTCAACTTGAAGGGAATTTTCGTCCATTTGCAGCCTATTTCCCGTAGCTCAGTGACAGCAAAGGATAATACTACGTCATTGTATCCTTTCCACAGTACTTCTTCGTGACTAGCACCATATTCTAGTGTTTATATATTACTACAGCACAGCATTCAATATGGCGGCATGGCAAATTTACACCTAGTTAGAGTGAACTGTCTAGGGATGAGCTGGAGGGCATACAGATCAGTTTATAATTCGTTTCCTCCTTGGTTAACCCTTTCATTACGGTGCCGCCTTTTTTCTTATTTTTGCTCCTACGATTTTTTTTTTTTTTTTTTTGTAAAGAGGAGGTGGTAGACATTGCCTTAGTTAGCCCCTTCGCTGCTAAAGATCCTTCCTAAGTCGATAAAAAATAGTCTAGTAGTAGGAAGAATAAACTAAAAAGAATACTTCACCGGATTGAGGGGGTTAAGAAAGATTTTATAGCAATTTATTCTGCTTAGTTCTCGTAATAATATCCTGTGCATCTCTCATATCGACATAATTTGGGTAAACACCATGCAAAACGATATTGTGGCTAGGACAGTGTATGTGAGGAAGGTCAAGCGAGTGAGATGGACAGGGGAAGGCAAGACAGAATAGAGAGCTGTATGGCTGAGGGAGACGGAGTGGAGAGCTGTATGGCTGAGGGAGACGGGGTGGAGAGCTGTATGGATAAAGGAGACGAGATGGAGGGCTGTATAAATTCGGGTGATGTGGTGAGGGGCAGCATAATGGCGTAGGTCAAAGCGATATGGGGCGATCTGTTTGTGTCTTCGAGATCACTCTACCGGGATTAGGAGTCTGGATATTGATAGAAACGGTAGACATAAAGATAAACTGGTAAAGAAACGGTACTAAGAACTCTACCAAGCTCAGAGAAATAAAGCCCTTTGTGTGTTTCCTACAGAGGGGGGTACGCCGCTTAGCCAGAGGTGCCAGATGTCGCCGGGTAACTTCGTGAACATTACATCTCGCAGCTGAGAATGTTTGACGATTTTGAGACACCTTGCAATTTATATGCGTCTGGGTTTTCATCTATCCCTTGTATGGGTAAAAAATGGAATAGTGATGATGATGATGATGATGATGATGATGACTGGAAAATCTACGGCCCATTTTATCATCCTTGACCAGTGGAAACTCACGTCTTGCTCTCCCGTGTCGTGTATTTTTACAGTAATCTCGCTGACATCGGAGATGTTATGGACAAAGTGTGCATTACTAACAAACATGAGGATAATAAGATAAGGTGTTATAGGCAAAATAAATCGTCAGGGAAGAGGTGTTAGTAAATCTCCCCAG
Source organism: Coenobita brevimanus (assembly GCF_032717465.1). Classification (NCBI taxonomy): domain Eukaryota; kingdom Metazoa; phylum Arthropoda; class Malacostraca; order Decapoda; family Coenobitidae; genus Coenobita; species Coenobita brevimanus. Next base: position 23,065,950 of record NC_137022.1, on the reverse strand, counting down.
CCGACGAGACGACCGCCATAATTCAGACGAAGATGCCAGCTCGCTCCATAACACTTAGTCCGAAACTTGTCATGGAGGACGTGGAGAAATCTTAAATTTTAAAAGCTTGGTATGTTTATGTATTTCTTGTACTTGCGGGAATTCAGATGATGACGACGATGATGAATTTGATGATGATGATGATGATTACCTAAATGAAAGAGCAAAAATATGAAGCGGCCATCCTCCCTGATCTACGAAGCCCACGACTACCCCTTCCGGGTCGTTTGTTCATACGAAGCATCAATATAACTCTCATATGGAACTTCGTAGCGACTTACTTGGCATATTACAATTTACTATAGTCCCGTATGCCACTGAATTACATGTTACTAATATCGAACAAAGGATCTGAAAGTGACACAGACAATATAAATAGCTGAGGAGTGGGCTTTAAGCAGTCTCGAAACCCGACACAACACGACTCATGGTGCAATCTGAAGCCTCAAACCGGGCAGACAAACGAACTCCAGCTTCCCCCCTGCCGCAGTCACGTACGCCAGGCTCAGTTGCGGTCTTGTAGTTGCGTGTTAAGCTGCGTCCGGTTATCTGAGACACTTTGGTATCATTAACGCCCTCTACTACGGTAAATTCTTGAGTATTTTTATTCTTGCCAATGCCACATGATAACACTTAGCTTTGTAGTGATACCTCGCTGTGATCGGTTTAGAAACAACTCGAACAGTGTGGAAATTATGCAGTATACGCACTTGAAGCCGGGTGTGAGAGTGAGATAGTTCGAGGAAGATTATGTAAAGCGAGGCGGACGAGTAGATTGTGCGATTGATGCTAGTGTGTGGTGAGAAGAGAATCACTACCCCACCCCCCTACACATACAAACAGGATGCGGCATTAGGCAATCAACAGACATATCGATTTTGTGCGTTAACGTAATGGTGCTACAAAATTAAGAGCTACGTAAACTTGTGAAACAGAGAGCAAGGCGCGAGTGTAGGAAGGAGGGTGGTGTGTTGTGAGAGCACACACAGCATCTCTTATAAGACGAAGCGTTGAACACGAAACAGACATCCCGGTACAGTGTGTTGAAATGATGGAACAATAGAATGAATAATGAGGGATTTTTTTTTTTTTTTTTTAAGTATGGAGAAAATGGAACGAAATATGAAGACATCGGTGAGGACTCGCAGCCGAGAAGGGAAAATCACAGACGTGTTTCTTGTCACTTTAAATGACAATGTTAGACAAACAATAGACAAAGTTTTTAAAATAATGGAACAGTTATCTAGAACACATCATGGAGGCAAAAATGTGAAATTAGAGAATGAAAATAGATTGGCGGGTTTAAATAATGTGAGAAGGAAGCATGATAGAGGTCGATGTTGAAAGGTGACAAATTGCCTGTGCTCTTTCTGTCAGATCTCTGATCACCACTTAAAAAATACGGCGCCAGACGGAATATTTAATGGGAGAAATGTTTGTTGGAATGATCGAGCTAGAGACAACACTTGCAGTAAAGGAAATTCATATAAAGACTGATAGATTTTGTTTTTTTTGTTTTTTTAAGACATATGCCTAATGAATATCTGGTTGATGCCACCTCTCACACGATGCGGCGCCAGGCAAGAGATGAACATAGATATAAATTCAATGAGATAATCGAATACAAATTATAAAGTGTAAAAAGAGGAACATTATACATGAAGAAGAAAATGTATCGACGATCTTTTAAAAATACAACCAGAAAAAGGTTAAACAAAAAGTGGAGTGAAAAGTGAGAAGAATAAAAATGCCTGGACAAGATGAAAAATAGAAGTGTTACAGTGGTACAGTCAGACAACACGAAATTGTATAAATATAACACAACAGAGAACAGAAACGGTTTAAAGAAATACCGTGAATTGTGAAGAACAAGTGAGAGCAAGGAAGACAAAGAGCGAGGAAGAGGAAAGGAAAATAAAGCAAAGAAGAAAGAGAGCGGGAAACAAAGCAACAGGGGAAGAGGAGGAGAAACGAGAATAAGTGAGGATGAGGAAGAGAAAGGAAGTGAGACAGAGAAGGAACTAAAGAGAGGAACGATAGAGAAGGGAGTAAACAGGACAAAGAGCATCGGTAAGTGTCCTGCCCCTGTTCTGTCGTTTCCTTTTATATTCTGATGGCTGAGGCTGTCTGTGGATCTTTCTTTTTATATTTTTTATGTCTGTTGCTCTGTCTGTGGATCTTTCTTTTATATTCTGATGTCTGTTGCCTGTCTGTGCATCATTTTTTCTGTAACCCCAATTCATGTGTGTGTTTCCTGCAATGTTTGTTTTATTGCTACTGGTTTGAGGCTTCGTTTTTATATTTTATTTCTTTTGTGCTGTCGGTGACTTTTTTTTTTTTTCCCATGCCCTGTGTTTGGATATTTTGCAGCGGTGATTTTTTGTAAGTTTGAGGTGTGTATGTGTGTGTGTGTGTGTGTTACTTTTTGCTGTGTTTGGCTTTGTAAGTGTAATGGTAATGCTTGAGTGATGTATGGTGCATATATATTTTGGTTGTATGTGTGCGTGTGTGTGTGTGTAATATATGTTGGCTACTTTTTCTGGCGTGCCTGATGTTACTTGTGTGTGTGTGTAATTCACCGGGTCGGTCAGTATCACTTGATGGTCGTGATCGTCAGCTTTTACCCTCCCGGAAGGGAGCTGAGAGCTCATATAGTCCGATCTAAGGGCAAGGCTGTGACCTTCACACACGCACACACCCGTCCCCTTGCTCAAGGGGGACAGTAACCACCCACTTCGTCAGTGAAACTTTTCGCAACCTGAGCGAGGCCCGAACTCCCGTCCACCAGTTGGCAGGCGAGAACGTTACCATTGCACCAGCTAGCAGTGTGTGTGTGTGTGTGTGTGTGTGTGTGTGCGCAAGTATTTTTACACTAGTTGTTATGCATGTGTTACCTGTTTTTTCTAAAGTTTAACCACGCTGTTTATTTTGTGGTTCTTCCATCCGCTGCTGTGCTGGCGTCTTATATTCAAATGTCTCTTGACTTTTTAGTTGCTGTTATTTATGGCTAGCTGCTCTCTCTCTCTCTCTCTCTCTCTCTCTCTCTCTCTCTCTCTGTATGTTTGCGTGTTTGTGGTTGTGTGAAAGTATGACTGTGTAGGTGGCTGTGTATGCACGTGCAGGTGTTCGTGTATAGATGTATATGTGTGTTTTCCGTGCTGGGTGTATTTTATGTTTGTGTATGACTTTTTTTACGCAGTGTAGGCGTTTGTTTTATATTTCGGTTTGATAAATATATTTCGCTTTGCGCTGGGATTCCATAGCCTAGAACTATGTGAATTTCTGTGGTCCGGATAGTGTGTGTGTGTGTGTGTGTGTGTGTGTGTGTGCTGTAATTGTTGTGTTTGGGTCTGTGTGTGTTGTCAGTCCTTGTTGATTGTATTTTCCTATGTTTTTCTGTGTGTGTGTTTTTCCTGTGCTGGTGTTTGGTGCTTGTCAGGTGTAAAGTGATCGCGTTATCGTGTTTTTTTTTGTATGTGTCGTCAGACGTGGCCTACATGCAAATAGTGTGTGTGTGTGTGTGTGTGTGTGTGTGTGTGTGTTTGTGTGTGTGTGTGTGTGTGTTTGTTTGTGTGTGTGTGTGTGTGTGTGTGTGTGTGTATGTGTGGACCCTTTCACTACGAGATCTTTTATATATGATTTATTCCTCTTTCTGCCAGACAGTTTTCTTCAGCTTAAGTGAGATTTGAGAACTTGTGGGATTAGATACAGCTTTCATCTTTTTATCTTCTTAGTATAATAGGAAAAGTGTATGGTAGGATACTTATAGACAGAGTTAGAGAAAGAACAGAAATTAGTTGGAGAAGAACAGGGAGGCTTTAGGAAGGGAAGAGGTTGTGTAGATCAGATATTCATTCTTAGATCTTTAGTGGAAAAGTTTCTAGAGAAGGGAAAGAAGTTGTATGCGGCTTTCATGGATTTGGAGAAAGCATATGACAGGGTGGATAGACAAGGATTGTGGAAAGTGTTAAGAATATGTGGAGTAGATGGGAAGTTGTTGAATGCTGTGAAGAGTTTGTACGATGGTGCGAAGGCTGCAGTGCGTGTGGATGGTGAACTAAGTGAATTTTTCTCTTTGAAAGTTGGGTTGAAACAGGAATGTGTCATGTCTCCATGGTTATTCAATCTGTACATGGATGGGGTAATAAAAGAGGTACAAGGTAGGGTAGTGGATGTTGGAGTGGCCCTGGTGAGAGAGGATAGTGTTTGGAAACTCCCTATACTGTTGTTTGCAGATGATACTGTGTTGTTGAGTGAAGACGAAGGGGAGCTGCAAGGCTTGGTGGATGAGTTTGAGAGAGTGTGTAAGAAACGGAATCTAAAGGTGAATGTAGGGAAGAGTAAAGTGATGGTCTTTGAGAGAGGTGAAGTCAGTGAATGTACAGCGAGGTTGGATGGTGAGGAATTGGAAAATGTGAGTACGTTTAAGTACTTGGGTAGTGTGATGAGTAAGGATGGAAGTTTGGATGGTGAAGTGCTTGAAAGGGTACAGCAGGGAAGAAAGGTTGCTGGTTCTTTGAAAGCAGTGATAAGAAACAGGGAAGTGAGCATGGGAGTGAAAAAGTTGCTACATGACAGTATTGTGATACCAACTCTAACGTACGGAAGTGAAGCTTGGACATTGTTGGAAGGACACAAGTCAAGAGTGAGAGCAGTGGAAATGAGTTATTTAAGAGGAGCCTGTGGAGTCACGTGGAGAGACAGGCTGACGAATGAGGATATAAAGGAGCGTTGTGGTGTGGATGTGGATGTGATAGGAAGCGTTATGAGGAACACACTGAGGTGGTTTGGCCATGTGGAGAGGATGGAGGGTGAAAGACTGACGAAGAGAGTGTATGTGAGTGAGGTGGAAGGGGGAAGAGGGAGGGGGAGGCCGAGGATGAGATGGAGGGATGGGGTGGAGAGGTATATGAGAGAGGGGGGTGTGAGTTGGGAGCAGGGCAGTGAAATGGCTGGGGACAGGGCGACTTGGAGGCGATTTGTTTGTGGCCACCCCAAACTGGATTGAGGCGTCTGGCAATAGATAGATAGATAGATAGATTGATGTATCTATCTATTGCCAGACGCCATAATCCCGTAAGGGGTGGCCATTTGACTTTGAGTTATTTGTTTTACAGGGGGCACTAACCCTCCACCAACCCACTTGCTGACACTTAGGGAGCACGTATGGTTTGGTTATATGGTTATCACCCAGCGTTGTAAATGGTTTCATGGCTTACAGGAAACCATTTGGCTTGTCACTCAATGTAAAGCCACCTGTAAAGGAAAGAAAAGCAATGAGAAGTGACAGGAAAGATGGGAGAAATAGACAGAGAGGAGGGCAGGCACAGAAAAAGAATGATAAGGCTAAGGAAGAAGTAGGCAGCACTACATCAAGTGAGTGGATGATGGTCGCCACCACCTACCATCTTTCCTAAGTTTAATATAATAATCGTAAACTAGTAAGAATGAAATATACTGGACATCATTCGTCCTAGTGGTGGAGTTAATGTGCAGGAGAGCTGTGTTGTACGGGAGGGAGGCGACACATTCTCGAACACGTACACACACAGGTGCATACACAACACAATCAGCACACAGCCATACCTTGCATATACACACAAAAAGAGCACATACACACATGCATACACGCCTAATACAAACATAACATATTTACACATACATAGATACATACATAACAAACATAGCACTCAGACATACCCACACCCTTACATACACACACACACATAGACATCCCTCAGTAGCATTACACATCAAACGCATGCACACACAGAGACACAGACACATAAACACAACTTCAGCCAGACAAATACACATGAACTTCACACACAGACACATATGCTTAAATCTGGCTATACCGGACTGAACGCGAATGCAAACGGGCATATAGATTCACATAAATACACACGCACACAAGAGTTCAGAACTTACACACACACACACACACACACACACACACACACACACACACACACACACACACACACACACACACACACACACACACACACACACACACACACACACACACACACACACACACACACACACACAGTCAATCTAAACTCGCTATAGATGATGGGAAAAGCAGCTCATTGTACTGGATTCTCATGACGTAGACAGCAATATCGCCTTATGGAACCGATCCTTGTTTTTGTGTTTGTTCTTGTTTGTTTTTGTGTTTGTTGTCCCGAGGCCCATCTGAAGCGTGAAACCCGTTGACTGCTGGCCTAAGTTGCCCATATTCCGGACTGCACCATTTTCCATTTAGGGGATAGGGAAGTAACTGAGGGACGTACCGTATGTATAACCAGGCAGTGGGGCCACTTGGTTATTGCTGTGCCACCGCATGAAGTCATCCAACACTGCAGAATTGATCCTGAAAATCTTACCTGTAAACCGTTCATTATCTATACTCTCTTTACTTGAACTTGGCGTGTATTTACCATCTTGTGAATGCTGAATAATTAGAATAGTGCCAGAATATGATGATAGTCACGATGAAGTGCTATGGAAGGGATGTAGAGCCGTAGCATGGACTCATTCGAAAATCTTTGGCAGTTTAAAGTGAGCGGCGTGTAGTATTGCCACATCACCATATACTTAGGCTTGAAACGTGTCCATACTCCCTAGCTTAGGCCTGCGTTATAATTTTTGCTTGTATTTATGATGATATTAACTTCTCTGTATTGGTGGTGGTGTTCAGATTTTCGTGGCTAATGGATCCTTCTTTATTCACGCTTTTGATTCCTCATCTCCTTTTCCTTCCCTTTCTCTTCGTCTCTCTTGATTTTTCTCCCTTTTGCCTTCCCCGTCTTTTTTTATGTATTACTTTGATTCCTCTCTGTTCTTCCTTTCCCCATTCTTATCCTCTCGCTTCTGTACTTAATCTGCTTGTATGTCAGCTGTCTTTCTCTCTCTCTCTCTCTCTCTCTCTCTCTCTCTCTCTCTCTCTCTCGTCTGTGACATTATCTTCTTTGCTGTATTCCTTTTATTTTTGTTCTTGGATTGCCCTCCCTTTTTTCCTTCTTGATTAGCTTTTTTTCTTCTCTTTTTCCATTACTCTCTTGCCTTTTGTCGTCGTCTTCCCCTTTCTCTGTCTTTTTCGTGCCCCTTGCATCCTCTTCCACTTTTCTTTCTTTCTTCACCTCATATTTTTTTTCACTTTGTTTCCTCTTGTAGTTGTCTTCTTACATCTTGCTACTGTTTCTCCCTTTCCTTGTTCTGTCTTTCATTTTCGTCTTCTTACTTCCTCCCTCCATCCGTCCTACCTTCTTCTCCTTCTGTCATTACTCTCTTCCATTCTCTCGTCTTCCTTCCTTCGCTTTCTTGTCTCCCCTTCTCTTTCGTGACTCCTTTCCTTTCTCTCCTCCCCCTTTTCCTTTCTCTTCTTCCTTTTCTCCTTTCCCCCTCTCTTCGTCTCTTCCTGCACCTCCTCGCTTGTCAACTGTCACATATCTCTCTCTCTGCCACTTTCATCCTTGCAACATCTTTGTCAATTTTCCTTCGTTTCGATTTTTTCCTCATTTTTCTTGTTTCCTCTCCCTGTCATTTTAAATTATCCCTTTTCTTTTTTGTCATCTCCCCCTCCCCCTCCTCCTCCTCTTCCTCCTTCTCAGCCTCCTCTTCCTCCTCCTCAGCCTCCTCTTCCTCCTCCTCAGCCTCCTCTTCCTCCTCCTGCTCCTCCTCCCCTCTGCGTTGTCTTGTTATCTTTCTCTTGTACCCTCTCTGCTTCCTTTCTTCATTCCTTTATTTATTTTCAGAATTTCCTATATTCTTCCTGTTTTTCGTTTGATCTTGTTTGCATTCTCTTTCGCCCTTTTTTTTTTTATATACACTCCATGCTTCTTCCTTTTTTTTGTGTGTGTGTCTTAGAATTCTATCATCATTCTTCACTCACGTGTCTCTTCTCCTCTGGCTTCATTTTTTCTTATTCTCTCTTCTTCTTTTCATCCTTCATTTGCTTCCATTTGTTTTTTCATCCCATCACTCTCTCAGTTCTTTATTTCTTCTTCATTTCCTCCTCTCTCTCTCTCTCTCTCTCTCCTTTTTTTCTTCACTCACCCTCTTTTCCTCCATTTCTCTCTTCACTTCTTGCTGCTTCTCTTTTCCTTCCCACTTTTCTGGCACCTTCTCTCTTGTCAAATGTCTTTAATATTTCTCCTCTGTCACTTCCCTCACTCTTACATCTTCAGTTTGTTTATTATTTATTCCTTTCCATCTTATATTTGTTGCTTTGGTTTATTCCCTCTTTTATTTCCTCCTCATTTTCCTGCATTCTAGATTTTTCCTCCTCTTCACTCTCCAGCTTCTCCTCCTCTTTTTCTTTTTTCCCTCTTTCATTTTTCCTTCACCTTCTTGCCTTTCTCTTCTCTCCCCCTACACCTCCTCGCCCTTTTCTTCCTTTTTCCTTCATCGTTTTCTTTTCTTTTCCTCCCTTTTCTTCAACCACACACTTGTTTCCTCCCCTCCTCTCTTCCTTCCCTCTCTTTTCGTCTCTCTTCTGGCAAGGGGTTAGAGAGGTCGTCCGTTGTGTAAAGTGGCGTGGGTTCGATCCTAGAGTGGGGTAGGGACCAGTTTGATATTCTGAATGTGGTTAAAACAGAATTTGCTGATTTTCCACTAAACCCACCGACATGACCCAAAAAATAAATAGAAATAAAAATGAAAATAAAATGTAGTACCGGTGCATCAGTCCTGTATAAGTCAGCCAAAGCATGTATTCAATATTGACGGTGAGTATTAGTGCCAGATTGGTGACATGTGAGGGTGTGTGGCTCGTAGGGGAAGTGCTGGGCCTAAGAGGAAGGATTGTTAAGCCTATGCCCAGAGTCGAATATATAAATGAATGAATAAATGAATACGAAAAAAAAAAATCGCTTGCCATCTGACCCAAATGTTTGTCCTTTGCGTTACGTTATGCCTTCCAACATCATTCTCTCTCTCTCTCTCTCTCTCTCTCTCTCTCTCTCTCGTGATTTTTTGTCTCTTCAACCTTTTCAGCCTGAGGACATAATGTGTATTTCATTGTTTTTCTTCATGCCTTTAATTTCTTGGCTTCTTTAACTTTTTCTTTATTTTTTGGTGCTCGAGAGGGACGCCTTCAGGTAGTGGCACCAATATGTCCGGGTCGTGTAGCTGCCCTTTTATCTCGCTTTCCTCCCTATCCTCCGAAAGGTGGATGGTAGACTGTAGAAGAAGGGCAATGTCAACTGCTGCTACTACTACTACTACTACTGTTTCTGCTGCTATTACTACTACTATTTCTGCTGCTATTACTACTACTACTTCTGCTACTACTACTACTACTACTACTATTACTACTACTACTACTACTACTACTACTACTACTACCACTACTACGGTTAGTCCGGAAATTCTCTTGGAAGCTAAAACCGGACGTCCTCGGTCTACAGGGTTTACGATAAATGTTGCTTACACATTTTTTTCCCCTCTTTTCCCCTTGCCTCCCCTACACGCCCCACGCCTCCCCTACACGCCCCACGCCTCCCCTACACGCCCCACGCCTCCCCTACACGCCCCACGCCTCCCCTACACGCCCCACGCCTCCTGCTTTACGGTGTTTTAGAGGCAGTGTCCCGGGGCTGGAGTTAAATCGCTCTGCTGGCAAAACAAACACACGCAAATCTGACTTTCGTGGGATTTTGTGCAGGTTTAAGAGCGCGGTATATGTGCATGTAGAACTATATGTGTGTCTGTCCATCTGTTTGTCTGTCTACCTATCTGTCTATTTAAATGTGAGATGTGGTTGAGTGATGTTTTAATAATAATAATAATAATAATAATAATATAGTATGGTTAGGGTTATGTAATATGGTTACAGTAATACAGTAGTCACAACAACGTAGTAGGGTTACAGTAATAATAATAATAATAATAATAATAATAATAATAAATAATTATATTATTATTATTAATTTATTCTGTAGCAGAAGTAGAAGCAGTAGTGGTAATAATAATAATGGTAGCAGTAAGTAGTATTTTAACAGTATTTATCACTGATTTTTTTAAAGTTACCAAAGCTGGACACAAAGCTCTCTCTCCCCCCCTCCTGTCCTCTCTCTCTCTCTCTCTCTCTCTCTCTCTCTCTCTCTCTCTCTCTCTCTCTCTCTCTCTCTCTCTCTCTCGCTCATACTTCCATTTTCCATATCCTGTTGCCTACATTTTTTCTGCATCCTCTGGTGTTTTTTTCCCCTTCCTGTATTCTCTCTCAACTTCTGTTCTCTCACTCCATCCTCCTTTCTCCTTCTCAGTTCTCTTTCACACATTCCCACTTCTCTTTTCCCCACCTCTCTTTTGTTCCTTCCTTTTTCGTCGTTCTACTTCCTATTTCCCTCCCTAGTCCTCTGTCTTCATTTCTTTCTCACTTATTTCTCGCTCTCTCTTTCACCCTCTCCTACTCCTTCCCCCATTGTCCTTTTCCTCCTCCCCATTTTCCTTTTCCTCTTTTCTGTCCTTCACTTCTTTTCTTCCTTCTTCCACTTCTTTTTTCATCTCATCTCTCTCTCTCTCTCTCTCTCTCTCTCTCTCTCTCTCTCTCTCTCTCTCCGTCCCAAATCAACCTTCCACCCTCTCAAAACCCACCTGTGAATATCATCTTTCATTCCTGTATATATATATATATATATATATATATATATATATATATATATATATATATATATATATATATATATATATATATATATATATATATATATATATATATATATATTAATCCAATGTGCGCTACAGGTAAAAAGAAAGAAATATTGATGCACAAGGGGACCCGATACCTAACGAACGCATTTAAACAACTGCTGATGTCACGGGAGGGTTGGTCTGCCTGGAGGGTTCGGAAGGTTTGAACTGCTGAGTCAATGTTTCAAACCTTCATTCACGGAACCCTACCAAAGTTATCGTCAACCACCAGTATCATTATCGGCGTGGACAGATAACCCAGTCTACGTAATCACCAGTGCAAACCACACTATATATTTGCCTCCCATGACAAATTACCAGAGCGTTTATGAATAAATTCTGTTGACATGTCTAAGAGTTGCTATATGTTTAACAGGAGATATCAAAGGTTGGCGACATATGGCACCTCCAGACATCAGAGTTACCAACGTGTAGTAAGTCGGACGCTAATATTTCTGTGGCCTTTGTTCTTTGGTGGCATAATGTTTAACGTGTTCTGTGCAGCGATCCCTCCCTTTTTATTTTCCCTCTTAGTACGTAATTCTTATATTGTTCTTGTTACCTCCAGGCGATTTTGCTTAGGTTAGTAGATACTTTCCGGGCTTGGGAGTGTTAGATATAGCCTTGATTAACACCTGCGGTACGAGAGAGGAGAGGAGTTGGAGGAGACCGGGGATGAGATGGAGGGATTGGATGGAGAGGTATGCAAGGGAGGAGGATGTGAGATGGAGAAAGGGCAGTCTGATATGAGAGGACAGGGTGACATGGGGGCGATTTGTTTGTGGCCTCCTCCTCCTGGATTAAGGTGTCCGGCCATATATAGATAGGTAGATAGATATATAGATATAGACAGATATAGAGACATAGATAAGAAAATATTAGACTCCCTTAAGTTGCATGCCTGATTAGAGTAAGGATGACATAATCGTAGTGAAGTAATTAGCCAGTACCAATTCACCTTCCTTACCTTTTCAAAATCCTGCACTGGACAGCGCCACATATCCATACCACCTTTACCGAAGCGCAGTGACTTCTTCGTATTTTCTCGCAAGAGGTTAACTTACCTTAGGAGAGATTTTTCGTAGCGGAGGGGTTAAATACAGTTGTCATTATTATCTTTACTACTAGAGGGCCGTCCTAAGCTGAATAAAATCGACTGACAGTAACAACAATAAGCTAGACAAAGACGTTGCCATTTAAAGAGGTCAGCCCATCCTGACCCTACCCCAAAAGGCGTATGGCAGGGGGTGGATAGCGTAGATGAGTTATGGTTTTTTTTTCTCTTGGGTTAGAAAACCACCTAACGCCTCTTCCTTATTATTTATTTTTGGATATAGCTTTGGAATTTCGTTTTGAACGCTATATTGCGCGTTTATGGTCGAGAGAGAGAGAGAAAAAAAAAGCCCATATGTCTTGGCTCGACTGTAGTCTACTTTCTCGATTTTATATTATTTTATTTATTTATTTATTTATTTATTTATTTTATTTTTTAACCTACACGACTTTAATCAACCACTCGAATGTATGTAGCCGTGACGCTAGTTGCTCTAGCTGCCACCAGCATCGGGTGGCAGCACCGGTAATGTAAACATCCAATCTGCCTCGACTGCACTCGAGTTCTTCAATGGATCCTTTTTGTAGCCTCCTCCAGGTAAGATTTATGCTAGTTACCTAAATAACATCAAGATCAAAGCATATAGCTAACCGTCAGTTACATGCAATGCCAGAATAAAGCGCCAATGTACGAAATACGAGTGTTTTCTGCAGGGATCTGATCATGTGTTTCTATCCATTATCGTTGTCTCACTGTTTTTCACATACAGTCTATCTGTTGGAGGTATATATGCAAGTTATTGTAACTCATCCTGTTTGAATTTATACTAGAAAAAAAGTGTACGTGGGTGATGAACATGGGTGATAAAGTTTTTGTGAAAAGATCTTTTTTAGGCGCAGGCCTAGCATGGGAAGTGCGGTGTTTTCTCCCCACTGTCATAAACATCTCTCAAGTGTGATAGGTAAACCACTGTGATGATGCCCTAGAAATCGGAAGACTGGACAAATTAGCTAAGCATTTTGCATTAAAATTTGAAAACAAGAAACAAGGCAACTGCTGTGTGTGCAGTATTGAGCCCTCAAAATGTAAGCTGAAAGGTAAAAGACAGTGTAAAAGAAAGCATACTTCATACTTTTGCAATGAATGTATCAATAAACCTGCATTGTGCCTCATCCCCAGTTTCAAGATATGTCACACTCAAGTGTACAAGAGGGTATGTCAGTGTTAGATAGGGTAGATAAACTGTAATTACATTATTTTTGTTTTTCGAGGAACATGAAAGACTGTGATCCCATTACAATTATATTTTTGACTGTTTAGATTTGCCAGGAAATCATAATTTTTTGGAATATCACATCATTATTTTCCATGGAAACTTTGGCAGTATACTTTTGTAGCTGTAACACAGTAAAGCATGGATAATTTCTATTTTTCAAGGAACATGATAGAATGTGATCCTATTGCACTTATACCGGTATTTTTTATTGTTTAGATTTGCCAAAAAGTTATCATTTTATTTTTTTGGAAAATCACATCACTATTTTCCATGGAAACCTTGGCAGTATACTTTTGTAGCTGTAACATGATAAAACTTGGATAATTTACAGCCTTTAGTATGAATTAGACCACACACACACACACACACACACACACACACACACACATATATATATATATATATATATATATATATATATATACTCCAACATTAATATTTTTAATGAATTTTTTAAAATGCAATTTTAGTTAATAAAAAAAAAAAATTGACGAAACTTTCAACTTTCAAGCAGTTCTAATGCTAGATACAAAAACTTTATGTGTAGACTACATAAACTTACGACACCAATCAAAAAACTGGAAAAGCAAATTCATTTTTGGGTGTAAAAATTCCTCTCAAAGGGGGCTGTGCCAAAATCGCCGGCGGTAGCCAAAGGGTTAAATATGGAGATAATGATGATATTGGGATAATTTAAATAACACGCAAGAGGACGGCAAGGTGTAACAAGCAAAATAAATCGCTTGGGAAAAAGTGTTAGGGTGGTTCCTTGACTGACGAGGGTACAGACCAAGGTGCAGTAAATCAGGTGGTGAAGGGACGAATTTTGCTGCCTTAGCTTAATGGTGTATTGTTGAAGGGTAGGACTCAGGGAAAGGGATGACGGTTTTGCTACTTCTCGTTGCCACCAGACGATTTTATTTAGCGTATGGGAGGCTTTCTTGAGGTGGAGAGGTTAGTTATACTCCCCATTAACCCCCCCACTACTAAGGGGCTGTCATACGTGGAATATAATCGTCTGGTGTTTGTTTAAAGTGAAGAATCCAGCCTCAACTCATCCCGAAAGGTTTTGTGTGTGTGTGTGTGTGTGTGTGTGTGTGTGTGTGTGTGTGTGTGTGTGTGTGTGTGTGTGTGTGTGCGCGCGCGCGCGCAGTGATGAGTTATGATGCTGTAAATCAGGTGATGAAGGGGATGAGTTTAGATGTATGAATTTAGTACTTCAATCACATGACGTATTCTCTGTTTTATTCCTTTTTTATGACAAAATGATTTTTTTCCCCCTAATATCTATACTTGGTTGGTTTTCACATAAAGTTCCCTAACCTCTTTCAGCTCAGTTGACGGGCAGATAGATTGGGGAATAAATTTGACTAGCAATCAAGGACACTCATTTCAGTCTCTTAACTAAAGCTCGTCGAATTTAATACAACCTTGAAACGGTATTCATATTAAAGAGATTGATCTCGTTTCGTCACATAAGAGAAAACCGCTTAGAGGCATTTCAGTCTAGAAGAGTTAGATACAGACCTTCATGAATCCACTGAATACGAGGGGCTATTCCCAGGCTGAATTAATCCGTCTTGATGTAGAAAGAAATAAAACACGTCCTAGGGCTGAAAAAGTAAACCCATCCCTAACCCTGCCCTAACCCATCCCAAAAGGTGTAATGCCAGTGCGTGTAAATCATCGGTAAGTTATGATGCTGTAAATTAGGTGGTGGAGGGGGAGAGTGGTGCTGGAGAGGGGAGCCTTCTTGCGGTGGGACTGATATAACCAGACGGGTCAACTGCCTGAATATACAAACATTTATCAACTAATTCCTTATCCCTGGAGAGGACGATGGTGGATTAAGTCGTCTGGCATGAACTGAAATAAAATACACTGCGTTAAATTGAAACTAAAATGTAAATAGATAGTTTTTAACCTATTTGCAGCGGTGAGGTTCTCTGTAATCTGGAAAAAATCGTCAGAATTTAGAAGCTGAAAAAGATGTAAAGTACGCATTTCACGGGCAAGGGGTTCATTGCTTCAGCCAAACTCATCACCCTCACCACCTAATTTTCAGCATCATAACTCACAAACTGTTTGCACACTTTCTCATTGCCTTTAGAGATGGGTTCAGGCTGGATTCTTCTTTAAAATCAAACACCAGACTATTATACCTCACTGTCAGCCCTTTGATTGGGGAGGGGTTAATGGTGATTGTATCTAATCTTTTCAGCTCCAAGAAAGTCTCCCCAAAGCTGAATAAACTCGTCTGGTGCCAGTGAGTAGTAGCAACACCATATATCTCTTCCCTAAGTCCTGCCATTCAACAGCACAGCATTTAGCAAGGCGGCAAAACTGGTCCCCTTCACCACCTGATTTACGGCGCCATAACTCACCTACGTCCCACGGCGTCATAACTCACATTGTACGCTTTGCACGCCCTGTCATACGCCTTTTGGGATGGGGTCAGGGTGGGTTAAGGATGGGATTCAGATGTCCATAGAGGAGGCTGGGAAGGTTAGATGGGTTGATTTGGGATGAGGCCAATCATTTAAAGTTCATTTACATCATCCCCACCTTAACCAGACCACAGTTAGATTCTTTTATGCATCTTCAGGTCGATCTCTCATATTATCTCTCTTCTCTAGTATTATCTCTCTATCTACATTTATCTATAGCCAGAAACCTTAATCCCGGAAGGCGCGTCCACAAAATAATCGCTTCCATGTCACTCTATCTTCTGCCATCAAACTGCCCACTCTCCATCACACCCCCTCTCCCTCGTATACCTCTCCACCCCATCCCTCCATCTCTTCCTCGGTATTCCCTTTCCCCTCCCCTTTCCAACTCACTCACATACACTCTCCAAGTCAGTCTATCATTCTCCATTCTCTCCACGTGACTTTCCTAAACTGAATATATCTCTTAATTTGTTGCTTGAGTATAATGAAAAAACCGTCACGAACCCATCCCAAAAAGCGTATGACAGTGCTAGTAAATCCTCTGTAAATGACGGTGCTGTAAATTAGGTGGTGGAGGGGAGGATTTTTTGCTGCCTCGGATTAGTGGTGTACTGTTGGGTGATGGGATTTAGGGCAGGGGTACTTTTATTTATTTATTTAATTTTTGCTGCCGACAGACGATTTTATTCAGCTTAAGGGGGATTTTGAGTTAAGTGCAGTCTTCATTTTCCCCCTTCACTCCTAGGGGGCACTTCTGTCTATATACCTGTCTGTTTATCTATCTGTCTGTCTGTCTGGCTGTCCACCTGTCCATCCACCTATCTATTTTAGCTGTCTGTCTATCTACCTATCTCTCTGTCTGTCTGTCTATTTACACCCAGGCACTTTAATCCCCGAAGTAGAGGCCATAGATGAATCGCATTAATGTCACCCTATATTCTACCATCAGGCTGCCCGATCTCCAACTCAAACCCTCCCTCTTATACACCCCTACTCTGGTGACTGTCTGACTAGTGAAAAAATCCAGCCCGAACCCATCCCAAAAGGTACTTGACTGTGCCTTGTAAATCATCAGTAAATCATGGTGCTGTAAATCAGGTGGCGGAGGGGAGGAGTTTTGCTGCCTCGGATAAGTCGCGTACTATATGGTGTTAGGATTTAGGACAGGGGTTCGTGGATTAATCGCGTCCTGCCACCAGACGATTTTATTCAGCTTATGGGAAGAGTTTTGGAGCTGGAGGGGTAAGATAGCAGCAGCAGTAACAGCAACAAGCCCTTCATTACGAAGGAACTTTCTTAAGTCAGATAAAATCGTCTTGGGGTTGCCTAAGTAAAATTATAAAAATCCAGCCTGAACCCACCCGAAAAGATGCATGACAGTGCGTGTAAATCCTGGCTGAGTTAGGCTACTGTAAATCAAGTGGTGGAGGGGAGGGGAGTTGCTGCCTCTGTGAAGTGGTGTACTGTTGTGTGGTAAGAAATAGCCCACTTCATTTGATGACATATTTTCAATCTGTACAGTCTATTTCCAGACGATTTCTTACCTTTCAGACGATTTATATAGCTTTCGAAAAAAAAATTGCCGTTAGGTACGGTTTCCATTAATCCATTCACGACCGATTTCCCTCCCTTTGCTCAATAAAATCGTCTGACGGAAGCATGATTACAGTTAAACCATACGTCATCGCACTGGAGAGGTTGACAGGGTGGGGCGCATGTTTTGACCCCTCCCCGGTGCCACCAGACGATTTTTGGCAGGCAAAGGTAAGGGAGACTTCCAGTTAAGGGGGTTAGATACAGCCTTCATTAACTCTCACCACTAGGGGGCCCTCGTTAATCCTTCTACTCTGATGACTTATTTTTCATGTTATTCTTGGTGTTTTCAGACAATTTTTCTCAGCATGGGGAGAGAAATCAGGCTGGGAGGGGGTTAATGGAGGCAAGTTCTAACCCTTTCACTAAAAAATGGTCCCTTCAAAGTAAAGAAAAAGCATTTAGAGGTAGAGTAATATAAGCTCGCCATGTAGAAAGGGTTAAAATGAAGAATCTAGCCTGAACCCGTCCCAATATGACAGTGCGTGTAAATCCCTTGTAAATTACGGTGCTGTAAATCACGGGGTGGAGGGGAAGTAGTTTTGCTGCCTCAGGTGAATGCTGTACTGTTGAGTGGTAGGATTTATGGACACGGGTATTGATTCGGGTACTTTTTGTTCCCACCAGGCGATTTTATTCAGCTCAGAGGAGAATTTTCGAGCTGATAGTGATAGATGTAGCTTAAATTTACCCTTTCACTGCGAGGGGCATTCCTATCTATCCATGTATTTACTGCCAGACGCCTTAATTCTGGAAAGGATGGTTACAAACAAATCACCTCCATGGCAGTCTGTCCTACACCATCAGGCTGCCCTTTCTCCAACTCGAACATCGCTCACTCAGAACCCTTCAACCCCTTCCCTCCGTCTCATCCTCGGTCATCCTCTTCCCGTCCCCCTTTCACGTCATTCACATACTCTTCTAGTCAGTCTCTCCGTCTCATCCTCAATCATCCCCTTCCCGTATCCCTCCACCTCACATACACTCCTAGTCAATCTCTCATTTTTCATTCCCTGTACATCTATCTCCAAAGGTAATTACAATCATCGGTGTTTACTTGATTAAAATGAAAAAAATCCAGCCTATGAACCCAACCCAAAAGGTGTATGACAGTGTAAATCCTCAGTGAAAGACGGTGTTGTAAATCAGGCGGCGCAGGGGAGGGGTTTTGCCACCTCACTTAAATGGCCTACTACTGGTGCTGTGATTTACGCTAAGGCCACGGGGTATAAGGCTTCTGGCTGGGTTTTTTTGATGGGAAGTTTGTGTCTGAAATTATCTGTGTTTTTTCAGTAATCGAGTTGTAAAAAAAAAGGTGATGTCAGGTTTTGTTGGATTGGGTGAAGGGTCGTTTATATAACCAGGCGGCAGAGATACCCATTTATATCAGTGCCACCACGTGAAGGCGTCCCTCTCCAGTAAATCGGGCTCAGGGGGATTTATTCAGTCCGTCTTTGTCGGTCATCCTCTTCTCATGCTCCCAACAACCCCCACTTTATTCTTCCTTCACGTCCTCTTCCACTCCTCATCCTCCCCAGATTTCCACTTCATTCTTCCATCTCGTTCTCGGGCTTCCCCTCCTCATTCTCCCCAAACTCTCACTTCATTCTTTCATCACGTCCTCGGCCTCTTTTACCTCATTTTTACTTCATCATCAACTCCGCAATTCCATCTCGCTCGTCGCCTCCCTTGTCTCATCCTCCAGCCAGACTCAGTTCATCTCGGTCTCATTCTCGGATTTTCTCGTCTCCTGATCCACCTCTCCAGCTCGTTGTCGGTTTTCTCCTCTGTTCTCAATTTCACTCAGTCTTGGTCTAATACTCGATATTCTCCTCACTCTTCTCTTACTCCACCTCTCCCTTTTTATCTCGGTCTACCACTCCATCTCTCCCATTCATTCTCAGTTCTCTCCTCACCCTCCCCTCAGCCTCTCGTCAAATTTGCTTTCTCTCTCTCATTCTCGTGTTCTTCCTCCCCTAATTCTCCTACTGCATCTCTCCCATTCATTCTCAGTCTTCTCCTCACCCTCTCATCAACTTTATCCTTGTCTCATTCTTGATCTCCTCCTCCTTCTCCCACTCCATCTCGTCCTTGGTCTCCCTCTCCTCCACCTCCCACTCCATCTCGTCCTCGGTCTCCCTCTCCTCCCTCCTCCAGTCTCTCCCTCATGCGTGTAACTGGGGGCGGTGGAGGGGCAGGCAGCTTTAACTTTTCCGAATCTATTCCTTGGGGGGGAAATTAGGATCGTGGAGTTGTCTTGTGGAGGGAGAGGGATCGGATGTGATGTGGAGGGCCTGGGGGTGGAAGGAGGCTAATAGGGGTTGAGTGGAGAAGGAGGGGAAGACCGAGGAGGAGGCAGAAAGAAGGGAATGCCGAGAAGGAGACAGGAGGAGGGAAAGACCGAGAAGGAGACAGGAGGAGGGAAAGACCGAGAAGGAGACAGGAGGAGGGAAAGACCGAGGAGACAGGAGGGGGGAAAGACCGAGAAGGAGACAGGAGGAGGGAAAGTCGGAGAAGGAGACAGGAGGAGGGAAAGACCGAGAAGGAGACAGGAGGAGGGAAAGACCGAGAAGGAGACAGGAGGAGGGAAAGACCGAGGAGGAGACAGGAGGAGGGAAAGACCGAAGAGGCAGGAGGGGGGGAAAGACCGAGAAGGAGACAGGAGGAGGGGAAAACCGGAGAGACAGTAGGAGGGGTAGACCGAGGAAGAGCCAAAAGGAAATATAAAGCAGTGAACCATCTCA
Organism: Coenobita brevimanus; assembly: GCF_032717465.1. Lineage (NCBI taxonomy): Eukaryota > Metazoa > Arthropoda > Malacostraca > Decapoda > Coenobitidae > Coenobita > Coenobita brevimanus. The sequence continues at coordinate 23,046,093 of NC_137022.1, read as the reverse complement.
TGATCTGGACTATAGTGTTTGTCTAGCTAATGCCTTACGAATTTATTGAACCGAAAATGAGTCATAGGAGCTACGGCGTTAGTATTGACACCACAAACCCTCTCATGGTCAAGCTAGCTCTAGTATTTATTTCAGTTTATTCCAAGCTATTGTACTCAGCTATGAAGGAGTAAAATACGCCTGAAAATATTATTGGAATGAGTGAGACAAGCAACGATGGGAGAATGAGGAGAGGACGATCGAAAATGAGAGATCAAGGAGTGTAAAACCAGGAAATTAGGTTAGTTGAGTTTTCTTGTGAGGAGGAAGGATATGATTTGATGTGGCTCAGGAAGGGATTATTGAAGACGGTGTAAAGAATGAGTGGTAGACCGAGAACAATGGGATAATTAGAGCGATATGAAGTATTAGGATCACCGAGTTTGATTTTGTCTGTGCTAGGGTAAGATGTGGGAAATTGTGGAAGGTCTAGAAGAAAAATGATTAAGATGGTGTAGGGAAGGGGGGGGGGAGAGAGGAGGAGTTCGAGGAGAAGGAGGAGGAGGAGGAGGAGGAAGAGGAAGGAGGAAGAGGTGAACAGAAAAAAAGGAGGAGAGGGGGGCTGAGATTTAAGGTGGTATTCTAGTGGGGTTAGAAAGCTTACTAACACCTCATCCTTACGTTTTATTTCTAATTCTGCTGCATTACCAAATTCTCGTGTGTTATGCAGCCTGTATCAGCATAAAAAAAAATATAACTAATAAGAAAAAGAAAGGGCTGTTAATGGGTGTCTTGGAAAATAAATCGTTAATGAAGAGATGGTGAGGAGACAGTAATAAAAGAAAAAAAAAAAAAAGGACGTCTGTGGGAAGTTTGGAAAATAAATCGTTAAGGAAGAGATGCTAGGGAGCCTCCTTGGCCGACAGGAATACGGACTATACAAAATATAATCAAATCCCTGTCGCAGCTTACTGTTTTTTTTTTTTTTTTTTCAGGAAAGAAAAGCAGAGGAGAATAAACTCTTCTCCCATGTCTCTTGATCAGCCTATATAAAAAAAATCTTAGTCATTAGAAAATTATAATAGTAGGTGTAATTTTCTTCTGTAGGATGAACAAGGCAAGGAGAGTCTAGTAGCTTCTCGTGTATCCAGATTTTCCTGCAGTAATAAATTCTAAGATATGTGGAATTTGTAGCATATATGTTTGAGAATTTTGCCCTACAGAGAGCAAGGAATCCTGAAGAAGAAATCCTCCTCCTCCTCGTCCTCCTCCTCCTCATTAATTCTTCCATTCAGTCTCCCTTCTCGTCCCTCCCCTCCTTCCCTTCATTTTTACCTCGCTCGGATAATCAGTCTCTTTCCTCAAGTACTCTCTCTCTCTCTCTCTCTCTCTCTCTCCTTTAGATGTGTCCCAACATATCCTCATGCTCCTTTTTCCCTTCCCCTCCTCCATTACCTGTCCCTTACTTCCTCCTTTTTGTCACTTTCTTCCATCCTCCTCTTGGCTGTTTCACTTCCACCTCATTAATTTCTTTCCCTTCTTTCTCCATATTCTTTCTTCACTTCCCTCTCCCTTTTTCTTTCATTTTACATTCTCTCTCTCTCTCTCTCTCTCTCTCTCTCAGCTTGTTTTTCCCTCCTTTATCTCTCTTTTCTTCCCTCCTTTCTCATTTTCTTCTCTCCCCGTCTTGTCCTACATATTTTCCTTTTTTATATATATTTTTTCACTTTTATTTCCATCTCTCTTCCCGTCTCATCTCTCCTCATTTAGCCTTTTTTCTCTCCTACTCAGTTTCTGTCTCACTTTTGTTATTGTCCCTTTCTTTTCTTTTTTTTTCTGTGTTCTCTCTCTTTTTTCTTCGTTTTTTTCCTTCCTTCTCGACTTTATATGTTTCGCTTCCTTTACGCTTTTTCTGTTTTTTCCTCTGATTCTCCGTATTTCCTTTTTCATTTCCTACTGTATATATTTTTTTGCTTCTTTCATTCACTTTCTGTACCATTTACACTTTTGTCTATCGCTTCTTCTCCACTCTTTTCTTCGTTTACCCTTTTTCTCATGTTTCTCATTTGTTTTTTTTCCTCTCATCTGAATATTCTTTTCTCCCCTCTTTATTTTTCTCTGTCTCACTACCTTCCATCTTTCTTACATTCTCCCCTCTTCCCGTTTTACTGTCTCTCTCTCTCTCTCCCTGTGTTGTCTCTCTCACTGTCTGGCTTACTCCCCTTTCCCCCAGTTTATCCTCTGTCTTTCTCTGTCTGTCTGTCTGTCTGTCTGTCTCTCTCTCTCTCTCTCTCTCTCTCTGTTTTCCCGCTCATTTACCGTCATGTATTTTTTTCTTTTCTTACGTACACTCTTTTTCTCCCGCTTACTTCCTTCTCATTTTTCTCATTCTCACTCCCATATTTTTCCATTCTCACTCTGTCTTTTTCATCTCACTTCCTCCCTCTGTCTTTTTTTCTCACTTTCCTCTCTCTCCTCTTCCTCCTTTCTTTCCAGTAATTTTTTCTGTTATTCGCCCCTCTTGACTATTTCTATATTTCCCTTTATATTTCTTTTGTTTACTTACCATTAGCGCTCACTGTTCCTACGTTAACATTTTTTGGAACTGAAAATTGGCCATTGTCCCTTTTTTCAATTGTTTTTGGTCACTGGAATTTTTAGATTTTTTAATTTTTGATCGTCGGCGCGTGATGCAAAAATTCCTTCTGTAATCTCTGCAATTTTAGTGGCGACCCTGTCATAAGAAATCATTTAATTCCGTAGTTTCTTTCCCCACTTTTGATCCGTAGTTTCTTTCCCCACTTTTGATCCGTAGTTTCTCTCTCCACTTTCGATCCGTAGTTTCTCTTCCCACTGACGGTCCGTGGTCTCTCTCCCCACTGGCGATCCGTAGTTTCTCTCCACTTTGACAATCCCTAGTTTCTCTCCACCTTCTAACTCCACATCAGGGTGAAGAAAATCATAGGCAATCTTTCACACTTGTTGATACCTTTGCTTGTTCAGTGTTGTAGTGGTAGTTCGAAGCTTCATTAATGTTCATGAGAAAATGTGCAGTGACATTGGTTCGTGTAGTCTAAAATAGCCTCGAAACTACCAATAGCATGTGTTCATTCAGATAAGCTGGTAGTCTGAAGGTTTGGTAATCGGCAAGAGGAAAATTTCGCAGCTCTATTCCTTGTACGGTCCAGGCAAGCTTCGAACCGCCAATAATACAGTTTCAAGTGGCAGTTCGAAGCTTTGTTAGACTGCAGGAGGAACGGTTCGTGGCTCTGTTCCTCGCGCAGTCCGGGAAAGCTATAAAAAAACGATAAATATGAGGTCTTTGTTTGGTGCGAAATCCTGGATACGACATCTATTCAGCCAGGAGTGAAGATAGAGGTTAGGCAAAAAGTATGGATCAGCGAGTGTGCTTCCAAACCCCTAATAAATAAATAAATAAAAACATGTAAATGAATAAAAAAAAATACAAGTCTCTCAGTTATGCTCCTGTTTAGTCTCTCCTTTTCATCCCTACCCCCTATAAAATCACTCTGAAAATTCCCTGATTATTCCCCTATTTCTCCTACCATTAAAAAAATCCCTGTATAACCCCCCTTTTATTTTTCTTGGCCATATAAAAGTTCCCTAGACATTCCTCCATCTTCCCCTGCCATACATGAAACTACCCACTTTTTTCCCCTGCCATTATACAGTTTCCGTACACTTCCTTTTCTCTCTCTCTCTCTCTCTCTCTCTCTCTCTCTCTCTCTCTCTCTCTCTCTCACTGTACCTTCATCCCATCTTCCTCTCTGTGTACTTATGAAGCACTCAAAGAAAATTCCCCACGCATTCCCCTCTTTTTTCCCTGTCATGTAATTATCCCTCAACCCATAGTCATTACAAGTGGTGAAGTATAGCAGGACAGACAGACAGACAGACAGACGGTGAGACAGACAGACGGACAGACAAACAGACGGTGAGACAGACAGACACAGACAGAAGATGAAACGAGAGAGACAGACAGACAGACAAACAGACGGTGAGACAGACAGACACAGACAGAAGATGAAACGAGAGACAGACAGACAGGGAGGAAATGATCACCTCCCCCAGTTTTTCTTTGTCCTTGTGACAGATCGCTCTCAGTCTAGGGAATTATTGGCTGGGAGGGGGAAACGACGCAGGGAAATGAAGCAGGGAATTACCAGATGAGGGAAAAGTCTTGAGATGCTGGGAGGGCTTGGCTGACTAGTAAAGGTGACTTTGATGTGTCAGTTTGTGTCAAGTGTCAAAATAGTGTCAAACAGTGTCGTGTCATAGTAGTGTCAAGTGTCAGAATAGTGTCGTGTCAGAATAGTGATTTGTCAAGTGTCAGAATAGTGTCAAGTGTCAGAATAGTCAAAAGCGTTAAGTGTCAGAATAGTTTCAGATGTCAAATAGTGTCAAAGCTGTCAGAATAGTGTCAAGTGTCAGAATAGTGTCAAGTGTCAGTATTAACACTCTTAAGTTTTTGTAAATCACAGTCATTTGAATATAATCGTCAGGAATGAACTGGAAGAGAATGATGGAGTTTTCCCGACCATGAGAGGTAGAAAAATGAAGTAGAAAATTGAGATGGGGAGACTTCAGATATTTAGATGGTAATTATTTGAACACCTTTTTTTTGGGGGGGTGGGGGGGCTATCTCCTGACAGGCTTACTCTGATTTACCATTCTCTCTCTCTCTCTCTCTCTCTCTCTCTCATTAAATACTTGCTCCCCGACGGTTTTACTCAACATAAGAGTTTATTCTAGCTGAGAGAGAGAGAGAGAGAGAGAGAGAGAGAGAGAGAGAGAGAGAGAGAGAAACATCGGAAATCACCAAAACACCTCAATTCACACCTGTATTCTTCCCCTTACCTTCCAACACAGGTGATTGTTACGTTAAATAAGGTTAGGTAAGTTAAGATACTAATTCATTTATATTTTCTAGTTTATTTGCCTCATTTATTAGCGAGAAGTAAGGTCAGGAAGATAGAGATATATTTTCCATGTTATCATTATTTTTTATTAACTGAGTAAAGTAACCTGGACACATTGTAGATAAAAATAATGTTAATAATAGTGAGGGTGTTATCAGAAAAAAATTGTAATATCCATCCCCTTTATTAGTTATGGTAGAAAATGATGCTTTGGGTGATAATGGTGTATATTCTCGTTATTCTTTATTATTATCCTTTATTAACTGTAAATGTCGTCGATAAATAAGGACCATAGCTAGGGGGAAACTCATATGTTTTTATTGCTCGTGTGTTAGGTTGACTTTATTGTGATAGTCACCGCCCCCCCCTCCCGTGTGTGTGTGTGTGTGTGTGTGTGTGTGTGTGTGTGTGTGTGTGTGTGTGTATTTGTCTGTCTGTCTGTCTGTCTGTCTGTCTGTCTCTCTCTCTCTCTCTCTCTCTCTCTCTCTCTCTCCCCCCCCCTCTCTCTCTCTCTCTCTCTCTCTCTCTCTCTCTCTCTCTCTCTTAGTATTCCCTTCCACCTACAACCAGACGATTTTATTCAACAGTTTGTAAGTCATGCAAGCCAAAGTCTCTCAGCATTGCCCCCATTTCTGATATTCTTTCCAGATGCTTTTCCTCAGCTGGGAGTGAGTCATAGAAGCCTAGGAGTGTTAATACCTACAGGTGTCATCAGTAATTAAGCCAGAATCACCTGTATATTTTTTTAATTTCAATGGTCGTATGTCATTTTAATTAATACAGTAGCTTTTTTTCTCTCCGAAAGTCTTTTTTTGGATTTTTTTTCATTTTTTTTTGTTTAATTATTTTCCGATGTATAACTAGATATTTTTAGGGCGTGTTAGCCTTGCACGAAATTAAAAGTTGTGTGTGTGTGGGAGTGCTTGTGTGTGTGTGGGGGGGATGCTTGTGTGTGTGTGGGGGGAAGTGCTTGTGTGTGTGGGGGGGGTGTTTGTGTGTGGGAGGGAGGTGCTCGTGTAATTCATCGGGTCGGTCAGGATCACTTGATGGTCGTGATCGTCAGCTTTTTACCCTCCCGGAAGGGAGCGGAGAGCTCATGTAGTCCGATCTAAGGGCAAGGCCGTGACCTTCACACACGCACACACCCGTCCCCTTGCTCGAGGGGGACAGTAACCACCCACTTCGTCAGTGAAACTTTTCGCAACCTGAGCGAGGCGCGAACTCCCGTCCACCAGTTGGCAAGCGAGAACGTTACCACTGCACCAGCGAGTGGTGTGTGTGTGTGTGTGTGTGTGTGTGTGTGTGTGTGTGTGTGTGTGTGTGTTCCCTTTTTTTTCGCATATTTGTTATTAGTCATTATATATAGAGAGGAAAATGGGAGGAAGGTAGGCAGGTAGATAGCTAGATAAAGAGAGAGAGAGAGAGAGAGAGAGAGAGAGAGAGAGAGAGAGAGAGAGAGAGAGAGAGAAAGAGGGGGGGAGTGGGGAAGGGAGTGAGGGCGGGAGGGAGGGATAAATTAAGGGGAGATGTGGAAGAGAATTAATAGGGAGACAGGAAGGGAGAGAAGGAGAAAGTGAATAAAGAGGGAGGGAGAAGTAGAGGATAAGAGAGAGAGAGAGAGAGAGAGAGAGAGAGAGAGAGGGGGGGGGTGGAACAGAAAACGGGTGAGAGGTGGGCCTAGGGGGGACTGTAGCAATCTTGTGACGCGCCCCTATTTACACTGGATAATGACCCGTCGCTCCTCTCACAAATTTTCATACGCGGTGGCCCAGTTTGCCCTGTGTGAGAGAGAGAGAGAGAGAGAGAGAGAGAGAGAGAGAATGTGTAGTGTGTGTGTGTGTGTGTGTGTGTGTGTGTGTGTGTGTGTGTGTGTGTGTGTGAGAGAGAGAGATGTGGGATGGTGTTGGCAAAGCTGTGAATACCCTTTGGGAATATTATCGTGATAGACCAAGGTTGCTTTATCGTTCATTTTTGCGATGGAAAAACTGAAGAGGAGACGTTGCTGCTTCCCTGGTAAAACCTCGCATGGCAACCCATCCTGATTCAGTGTGGTGAAGCTTGGCATACACTTCCTTTGTGGAGAGATCCCTTCCTGATGGAGACCAAAATGATGAATGAATTAACTCTTTTAGCGCTAAGACGTATATTTTTATTAATATCTCCTTCAACGAAGTTCGAGGAGGTTATGTATTCATCCGTGTCTCTCTGTTTTGTTTGTTTGCGGACAAGATGTCTCAGAAAGTTGTTTTCGGATCTCAGTGGAATCTGGTGGATAGTTGAGCAGCGGATAAAGACGATGATGATTAAATTTTGAGGTAGATCCGGATGCAGGATAAATAATATATTTCACTGGTGTCGTCAAAGGTATGCAGTCTCTGAGATTAAATAACAGGGCGGAGTAAAACCAAAAAATTACATGATTTACTATGTGAGACTGTAAAAGTATTGTTCTGGTAGGACAACGGAGTTACAGCAGCAAATTGTAAATTTTACTGACGTAGGCGAAGTGTGTGCTCTCTGATTGCTTTCTGGTTTTTACCTCTGTAGCACTGATATGACTGTGTGGTAGAGCTGCCCGGATACACAAGCGTATCTAAACTCTCTCTCCGTTCACCAAAAGGAAGGTGGCGGACTGGAAGATAAAGGCAACCGCATAACGTTTTCAGATAACCTTGAGGCAGCAGCTACTACTAATAATACCACCTACCACTGTTTGTTGGCTTTATTTACGTTATCATTGGTAGTTTTTTTTTTTAATTGAGTAATGTTAAATGCAACTTTTATTAACCCCTTCATCACCATATATCTTCTCCAAACTAAAAAAATAGTCGTCTGTATTAACTTAATAAAATACAAAGAATGTCCATAACTTCGAAAGCGCATACTTTCCATTGTTCTTTTTACAACTAGACAATTTTACCCAGCTGTGGGGAGACGTCTGGCAATGTAGCTAACACCTCCGGCATGAAAATTTTATCAAGTTATTAAAATCTGTAGATAAGAGTACAACCAAAATTACGTCATCAGGCTGTAAGGGTTTATGGCTGTCTGTCTTTCTGTCTGTCTGCCAATCTATCTCTGTGTATGTAAGTGTGCATGCATGTATGTATGTATGTATGTATGGTTGTATGTATGCCAAAATAAAGCACATGTATGTCTGCTAAAATAGAAAACATATTTGGCTATATGTAAATAACGTGGACAAATCACGTCTCCATAAATACACTGCATTCGTGTGCCACTGTTTTACTTGCATCGGGGAAAAAAGAATTCATGAAAATTTTTTAGGCGAATATGAAATCGAGTTTGGCAGGAAATACCAATCCCGTGTTCGATTATCATTCCCTGTTTTTAGTACTGTGCCAACTATCCCGCCCATTTATTCATTAATTTTTATGCTGGATTATATTTTTGTGCCTCTCCCTCTGCCCTTGAATATATGCGTGTGTTGGTTTACGCTCGGCTCTGTGTGTATATATCATCAGGAGTAGGGTGGTGGGGTGGGGGGCAGGTGCTATGATTTGTGTGGGGGTGATAGGTGGGGTGGGGTAGCAGGAGTGGGTAGGGTTGTGTGGTAGGTGAGGGTGGGTGGGGTTGTGGTGGTGGTGCATAGTGGGTGAGATTGTGGTGTTAATGTATGGTGGGTGAGGGTGGGGGTGGTGTTGTGGTCTGTATGTGTGGCTGGCTGGGTGGTGGTAAGTGTGGGTGTGATGGTGATGGGTGTGGGTTGAGTTGTGTGGTTGGCGGGTGTGTGTGTGGTGGTGATTGTGTGTGTGTGTGTGTGTGTGTGTGTGTGTGTGTGTGTGTGTGTGGTTGTGTGGTGGTGATGGGTGTGTGCGTGTGGTTGTGTGGTGGTGATTGTGTGTGTGTGTGTGTGTGTGTGTGTGTGTGTGTGTGTGTGTGTGTGTGTGGTTGTGTGGTGGTGATGGGTGTGGGTGGGACTGCGTGTTGGGGGAATGTGAGTTTGGATGTGAGGGTGGTGTGGTTGTGGGTGGGGTTTTGCGATGGGTGTGACAGTGGGTGGGGTTTTGGGTGGGGTTTTGTGGTGGGTGTGGTTGTGAATGGGATTTTGTGATGGGTGTGGTTGTGGTGGGATTTTGTGGTGGATGTGGTTGTGTGAGTTTGTGCGTACGTTTGGGTATGATGGAGTTGGATGTGAGTGGGTTGCATAGTGGTGGATGTGGATGTGATGGTTAGCCTATATGGTGCATGGTGCATGTGTGTGGGTGTGACTGTGTAGTGGAGATGTGGGTGCAGGTGTGGTGAAGATAGAAGGGTGTGATTGTCTTTAAGTGGCAATATGTGTGAATGGGAGTGGCTGGTGGCGATTAATGTGAGGGAGTGTAAGTGTAGTGGATGTGGTAATGGTTGTGGATGTGGATGCTAAGGTGGTGGTGGTGGTGGTGGTAGTTGCAAAGGTGGGTATGTGGTTAGGTATATGGGTGTGGATGGAATAATTGGGATGGGGTTGGCAGGTGGTGATTTGTTTAGGGGTGAGTGGTTGTGAGTGTGGTACAGGTGAGTGTGGCAGTGGTTGTGGTGAAGAAGGTTGCTAGGTGTGGGTGGGGTTGATTTGCGAATGAATGTGCCGTGGTTGTGGTAGAAATGAATTTAGGTGAAATTGGAGTGTGTGGGTGGGTGTGGATGTGGTAAAACTTTGGTGCGGGGGTGGCAACACTGGTGAATGTGGTGGTTGTGTTTTAGCGGCAGTGGTGGCGATAATTGTGGCAGACTTGGGTGTTAATTGGGGTGTTATGAGATAGTTTTGGTGATTCTGGTGTTGGTGATAATTGTAGTGAAGCTGGCAGTGGTGGTGATGGAGGTGGTGCTGGTGGTGATGGATGTGGTGATGAGAGTGGCGATGTTGATGAATGTGGTGGTGCAGGTAGTCGTGTAGTGGTGCTATAATGATGACGATAGTGTTAGCGATTTTGTGGATGTGCTGTGATTTGATGCTGACACTAGTGATGGAGGTGGATATTAGCAGTGGTGGTGACTGATGAAGAGGTTGTGGTGAATGTAATACAGTACTGATGATGATGGTGACTGTAGTAGCTAGTTGTGAAGGTGGTGGATGTGTGATGGTGCTATCTACTAAAATGTACAGTATGTGGTGATGATGCAGTGATAGTGAAGGTGATGAAAATGTGGAGGTGGTGGTAAATGCGAATGTGGTTGTTGTGGTAATTGTGGTGGTGTTAATGACTGTGAATATGACGGTTGTGGTCGTCAATATAGTGATAATGTTGGTGATGTGGTGGTGATAGTGGTGATAATGATGGTGATGTGGTGGTGGTGGTGAAGAGAGAGCCGCTTTAATGTAAACACACCCTCCTCCTCCCCTCTCATCATCTCGTCAGGCGTTATCTCCCAACTCATTATTCCAACGCATTATCTCTTTGCCAATTATATCCTCCCATTTTCTCAGCTCATTTTCTCTCCTTGTTATCTCTTGCTTATTATCTCGCTTCATTATCTGAAATCATTGTCTCTAAACCCATGCATCTCAACCTTTTCACGAGTTCAAATATCGTCGTTTATTGTCTCAAAATGTTATCCACGTTCACCGTTTCTCTTATCTCACGCTGTTGTTAGATTTCTCTCTCTTTAGTCTCTCAGTTCTTTATCTCTGTTTATCTCTGGAAGTTTGGAGATAGCATTAATTAGAACCTTGGCTGCGAGCGGCTCCCCCAAGTTGAATAGAACAGTTTGACCTGAGAAACAGATAAACGAGAAAGGTGTACTTGGGCTGAAGGGGTTAAGTTAGGGATGACATTTGCCCTACATTGTCACCCCACTTCCTTCCCCCCTCCCTCTCCCCTCCCCCTCCTTCCCCTCTCCCGCTCCTCCTTCTCATCCCTCCCTTTTCTTTCTCGTCCCCCTTCCTCTTTCCTCTTTCCTTCCCTCTCACCCCTCCTCTTCTCTCTTCCCTTCCCCATCGTCCCCTTTTGTCTTCTCACGTCTCTGGTATCTCTCTTCTCTGGTATCTCTCTTCTCCTCTTCTCCCTCTCTCGTCCCCCTTTGCTCACTCCCATCTTCTCCTTCCTTCGCCTCCTCCCCTTCCCTTTCCTTCCCCCTCTCTCCCTCCCCTCCCCTTCGCGCTTCCCCTAATCTTCCACGTTTCCCCTCCGACCATTCTTTCCCCCACTTCCCTTACTCCTGACCCTTCAAAGAAAATTGCACATAGCTAGTAATTTCGATCACACACTTACCATCTTCTTCCCACGGAGGTTTATGGTGATCAGAAAATGACCTGGGGAAAATTAGGATAAAAAAGGTCAACTATCAAGGTCACAGGTCAAGGGCAACACTTCCCAAAATTCTAACATGAAAAAAATAATTAAAAAAAAAGTGACATTTTTTTTTATATATGTTCTTGCCACTGCCAGACGATTTTATTCAGCTTTGGAGAGAGATTTAACTTGGACATTATAGGCCTATATTCTCGTGGGGTAAGGAGCCTCCCTGACACCTCTTCCTTAGCGATTTATTCTCCAAACTACTCAATAATATCCTCGGGTTTGCTTCTTATGTCTGTTTTCAGGATCAACATAGACTGCTTGAATAATACACGAGAACAGAGTAACGGAGTGGAATCGGAAATAAATCGGTAAGGAAGAGGTGTTTGTAAGCTTCCTAACCTTACTAGATTACCGTCCATAGCCTGTCCCCTCCATTTTCACATAATTCATTTCTGGGGACCCCTGTCGAATTTTGGGATTTATATGTAACCTTCATTAACCTTTTCACCACTACCTTTGGGGTGGTGGGGGGCTGTCCTGAGCTGAAAGGGGACAAAAAAAAGACTAATGGAGGGAAGAGTAGCAGAGGAAATTTAGTAAGTCATGGAAGTAAAGAGGATGGTAGACACTTCCTACATAACACAGCTGGATAAATAATAACACAGCTGGATAAATAAGAACACAGCTGGATAAATAAGAACACAGCTGGATAAATAAGAACAGCTGGATAAACAGTGTCAAAGGGAATTAAAAATGAAGAAAAGACATCATCGTGTAATATGGATTTCAAGGGATTTTTTTTAGTGTCATTTCTTTTATCCATTCACCTTTTTTATTTATTTAATTCATTTTTTTGTTTCCTATAGATGATCCTCTTCGTCGTCTGCTGGATTTTAGGTGATGGAGGGGGGGGGTCAGTGGGGCCCATGTCAAACCCCTCTAGATTGGAATATAAAAATATCGAGCAAAATAAAATCGTTTGTAGGTAGCAAGAAGAAAATGCTCGCCTCCCCCCCAAAAAAGGAAGAAAAGAATTTAGCACTGTGCTATTCTCTCTCTCTCTCTCTCTCTCTCTCTCTCTCTCATCAGGCTTTCCCCTCCTTTATTCCTGCGCTTTTTCCTTCCTTCCTTTGCTTTTTCTTCTCTCTCTCTCTCTCTCTCTCTCTCTCTCTCTCTCTCTCTCGTACCCAAATGACTTTATAAATTTAGGAATGACATTTAGTAGTGAAGGAATTATTATTTTTTCGTTTTCGTTGTGTTCCCAGGCTTATCTCGAAATCTGAACCTCATTTACCCTTCTGCAGTTCACCATCTTCCTTTCGGGGGATAGGGAAGTGGTTTGGGTGGTTCGTGTGTATATATAACTGGGCAGTGGAGTCGCCTAATTATATCGGTGCCACCACGTGAAGGCGTCCCTCTCAGCCACCAGTGAAGGGAAAATGAAAGCTGTGTTGTCTTTTTAGTTGGATTAAGTGGTCTAGAGAGAGCAAGATTAAAGAATGACGTCGTGGGCTTGAAGAGGTTAATGGATTATAGCCCCATCCTTCTTTGTCTCCTCCTTACAGTCTCTCTAATCCTGTTTTCTACCTCACATAACTTCCTCTTTTCTGTTTCTCCCTCTTTCATTATGTTCTTTTTCTATCTGTACCTCTTCATTCTCCTTTCCCTTTCCACTCCTCCTCGTCCCCTCGTTCAGTACTTGATTCTTTCTTTCCTAGTATCTTCCTACTTTTGGTATGTTTCTCTCTTTCATTATTTTCCCATCTTTTCTTCCCTTTTCGTCCCAATTCTCTGTCTCTTTCATCTCCCTCATTCTGCTTCTCTTCCTTTCTACTCCCTTCTCTTATCTTCTCACTCTCACTTTTCCTCGTCTTCCCTCTCCCTTCCCCGTCCTTCATTCCCACTCCCTCTCTCTTTTCCATTCTTTCTTTTTCCTTCTTTCACATCTCATTCTTCTCTCTCTCTCACTCTCCTTTATATCCTTCTTTTCGCTCCCTCCTCCCCCTCCTCCTCTCCTCCTTTTCTCCCATCTCCTCTTCTCTCTCCCTTCTCCTCTCTTCTCCCTGACTCACAAAGGCCAAGAAGCGTGGGGGTCGGATGCAAGAGTTTAAGTAATTGAAACTACCATTATCGAGAATTCATTTGCTAAGTTACCCAGCCAGAATAAGTACCCTCTCTCTTTCCTTACTTATCTATCCCTTTATCTGACTTACCATTTATCTATCTATTTATTGTTCTATTTATCATTTTATCTGTCTATCTAACCGTATTTCCTTCTTTCTGTCTGTCGCTTTTTTTTCTTTTACGTTGTTCTTTGATTAACTATTTTTTATTTAATTTTTGTGGCTATCGATCTGTCAGCATTTACCTGTCTTGATTTGTCTGTCTTTCCGCCTTATCCTTTGCTTATGTCTCCTTTACCGTAATCGTCTCCCTATCTGTATGCCTATATGTCTATCTATCCATCTGTCTGTCAGTCTATCCATCTATCCATCCACCGATCCACCCATCCATCCATCCATCCCATTCTGTCACAATCTATCTACCTATCTATTTGTAAGTCTGTCTATCCATTCCTCTGTCTATCTATACCTCTTTCTATCTAACCCGTCTCTTCTTATCCATCTTTTAATCTGTCTTGTTGAAAACGAAAGAGCCGATATCGAAAAGTCACTTGCCAACTGAGTAAGGATCCCTAATTCTTTTCTTATTTATGTCCTTTTGTCTGTCTGTCTATTTTACTGCGCGAATATTTTGTGTTTTATCTATCTCTCTGGCTGGAATTCTGTGTACCTAACTTCTGTCTGCCTCTGTCTGCCTGTCTTACCTCAGTTTTCGTGTTGTCTTTTTCTGGTTGCTTGCTGTTTCTCCACCCCTTTCTTTTTCTCCCTATTCTCTGTCTCTGTCTGTCTGTCTGTCTGTCTGTTTCTCTCTCTCTCTCTCCCTCTCTCCTAAATCCAGTGTTACTCCACCTTACCCTGTTACATCCTCTTCCTTCCACTCCTTCTTGCACCCTTCCTCTTAAGTATCATCTCTTCATCAAGCATTATTTCACTTAATATTAGAAACCCTCAACAATTCACTTATTCTGGAGAGGGACGCCTTCACACGGTGGCACTGATATGACCGGACGGTGGAGCTTCCCGGCTGTACAAACGCCCCTCAACTCCCTCCTAGTCCCCCCAGAAGGAAGGTAGTGGAGTACTGGAATAGAGAAACTTCAGCCTGCAGTCCACGGGGTACACATCCAGAGAGCCCTGCTACTAATTTGTACTCTATTCCTCCACTCCCTTATCCCTTTCCCCACCAGACTTCAGGCCTTCCAACCAGTATTCAGCGTTCCCTGTACCTTTCGTTCACTAGGCACTTGGACGATGTAATTTGGTCCCCTCCCGGCTAACTTTGGCCACATCGCTCCATCACGAGGCATCCCAAGAACGGGCGAGTTGTGGAGGGGATGTGGAGTATAGAGGGGGATGAACGAGCTGTCTGTAGATAAACTGATAGATAGACAAATAGATAGATATACGGATAGATAAAACGTTCTGGATGTGGATAGATCGGTGGATGGACAGGCAGACTGAACGAGGAAATTGTGGATGAGGTTATGGAGGTGTATAGAGAGGGGGATGGGCTGTGGAGTAAGCGTTTGGATGTAGATGGATTGATCGATGGATAGATAGAACGCGGAAGCTGCGGTTGGGGTTGTATAGGTATCCAGTGTATAGAGAGAAAGATGAGCTTGTTCTGTCTCGTCTGCACATAAATACATGCATACATACACGCGAATATACATACATACATATATACATGAATATACAGTACATACATACATACTGTACACCTATGCATACATGAGGTACATACATAGGCAGAGACATCCTGAGAGGTATGTAGAGAAGGATGGGATGTGGGGTTAGGCGATAGATAAACAGAATGGACCAATCCTTCGTGGAACTATCTGACCGTCGTGCACCTGCCCCCTCTGTGGGTTCCTTAACTTCTCCCTCGAATCTCAAGCATTTACAGCTTTGTGGGTTCGATTTCAATCATCTCGGAATCGCAACAGAATGGCTGTGAATGTTTGGAGAATCTGTTTACACAACCGAATGCCCAACACAGCACCGTGCCAGTTGTGCCAAATTATATCCTTATAATTAAATTTCAAGTGTCGTAATTATCAGCGATTCACGCCAGGAGTTTGTTTTAATTACACACGACTGGCTCAAAAACTGTGCATCTGCTTGCAATAGTTTTTGCACCATGGCACTCAGAACTGAATGTCAGTACCAGTGATATACAATTTAGCGAGAAAAACATGATTTTGTGTGATTTTTGACTACATTCTCAACTGAAGGCTGTGTTTCAACCATGCCCCTCGCTGCTCTGAACCTTCCAATAGCTACTTCCACGCCGGACTATCCCCGCTTACTCATTCCGCGTAACATAAAATAAACGGAGACAATTATTAGGGCATAAAATTAAAATGGGAAATTCTGTAACACACTTCCAACCATCCTGCCAAGTTTCATTGCAGTCCTTTTTCCAATTTCGGCATCTCTACACAGACAGACAGACATTCAGACAGACAGACAGACAGACAGACAGACACACACACACACACACACACACACACACACACACACACACACACACACACACACACACACACACACACACACACACACACACGGTGCAATGTAAAGAAGCACACATGTGACCACATACGAATACCACATCCAATAGATTCTCTCTCTCTTTCTCTTTCTCTCTCTCTCTCTCTCTCTCTCTCAGTTAAGCAGATCCAAGCACCTCATAAACCCTAATCCCTTCAAGCCGATGACGTATTATTCACTCTAATCTTCCTACCACTAAACGACTTTTATTCACCCTCGGAAATACCTTTCCCACTAAAATAATAATAATAATAATAATAATAAATAATAAAGTTACTACGCCATCTATTGCCAACCTTTCCAATAAAGCGACACGAACGCCTGGAGGTAAGAATAATAAAATGGTGAAACATATTGCCTGGCTGAAGGAATTAACTCTTCAGTCTTGCATCCTCTTCTTATTGGCTTTGCAGACTTCGCGACACCTTTTTCTTACTGGTTTATTCTTCATTTTACACGTCAATATCTCGTTGAATGCTGTCAGTGCTTTTGCTGTTGTTGTTGCTTCCCCGGTCTGGCTAGCCGATCAGACTCTTCGACCAAATGTAAGCGACTTGTGGGGCCATCCTACAGGTACAGTACAGTACATAAATCGTGTAGGGGTCAGGCGGTTCCATGTGATAGTGCCTCTCAGTGGTCGGGCTAGGGTCCTTCCCACGGCGAAGTGCAATGTTTGGCTCACGGGTGTACGCCGCAGGTGCTTACCGAGGGTGCACAGCGCGACAATGAGTAGGCTTCTTGTCAGCGTCATTCTATTGATGAAAGGTATGTCAATATGAAAAAAAAAAATAAATAAAAAAATAAGGCGTGATGTGCATGATAAATCGCAGTGGAAAAGGGGTTAGGAAGCCATCTGTGCCACTAAGAGAATAATCTTCTATACGTTTCTTCTGTCTCATGCAATACAACTTCCAATTTTCAGCTAGGAGACAGAAAAGATAGACAAACGAAAAAGAAAACGTAACACAGACAGACAAAATATACACAGAGGCATAGACAGACAGACGGGAAGACAGACACAGACATGACCAGGCGAAATAAAGGCTTGGGTAAAGATAAACATATGAGAGCCAGACAGACAACAAAACAGAAAAAGACAAAATAACAAAAAAAGTATATGTTGACAGAAAATAGTAACACAGAAGACAGGCGAACAAAACGACAGAGAGAGAGAGAGAGAGAGAGAGAGAGAGAGAGAGAGAGAGAGAGAGGAGAGAAAAATAACAAATAGACCACGAGCCAATATCACTAACCCTGTCGTGGCCAGAGGTTAATTACGCATACAATTTTGGACCCGTCAGACAAAAGGCAGTTCATAATCAATGCCCTAATTACGTACAGCGAAACCCAGGCGATTTCCTCGGCACACCTGCATTCGCCACAGCATAATTACAGGTATTTAGGGTCATGACACAGGAAATTACCCCTCCATACTCTATTCATTGCCTCGGTATGATTGCGTGCTTCCTGCTTTACTCTTGTCGTGGTTTTCGTGTGTGTGTGTGTGTGTGTGTGTGTGTGTATGTGTGTGTGTGTGTGTGTGTGTGTGTGTGTGTGTGTGCGTGGCCTGTGAAAAAAGGTTACTGGCATTTATTAGAATTTATCCCTCTCCTCTTTTTTTTCTCTCTCCTCTCGTCCGCCTCTTTCATTCCCTCTTTCTGTCTCCTGCTCTTTTCTCCTTTTCTCTCTCTTCTCTGCTGTTCTTCTCCTTCCTTCTCTTCTCTTCCCTTCTTTTCTCCCCGCTTCCCTTTCTTCTTTCTGTTCCCTTTTTTTCTTTCCTCTTCTCTTGCCTTCTCTCCTTTTCTCCTCTCTTCGTACATGCCTTTCTGTTCTATTCCTTTCTCTTTTCTCTCTTCTGCTCTCCTCTTCTCTCCTCTCTTTTACTCTCATTCTTCTTTTTTTCTTCTCGTGTCTGTCTGTCTGTCTCTTGTGCCTTTTTTTCTCCATCTCCCCACGTTATTCTTCGTCAAAGGTCTCACATTTTTTTTTCTTATTTTTTTGTTCCTCTCACCTCCTCTCCACGCACCCCTCCCTCTCCCCTCCCTCGCCCCACCCCTCCCTACCTCTCCCCTCCCTAACCCTTCCTCTCGCTCCTCCCTCTTCCATCTTTCCCCTTCCTTCTTCCTTCCTCTCCCCTTCCTCCCATCCCCTCATATCCTTCTCTCAGCTCCTTTCATCTCCTTCTCCCTTTCTCTCATCTCTCATCTCGTTCCTTCGGTTTCCTTCTTTCCTTCCCTCCTCCTTTTTCACCCTTCTTCGTCTCTCCCTCTTTTCCCTTTCACTCCACTCTCTCTCTCTCTCTCTCTCTCTCTCAGGAACCCAGGCCCTTGGGAGAGGGACACGTCAAAGCCTCTCTCTCTTGATTTCGTTTTAAAGTCTATTCAGTTTCATTTTCCTGACGCAACAAGTAATGTGGCGGTGGGAGTGGTTGCGTTGTGGTAGTGGAGGTTGTGGTGGCATTTGTGGTCGTTTTGGTGAAGGTGGTAGTGACTGTGGTTGTGGTTGTGCTAAAAGTGGCGGTGGTGGTGGTAGTTGTGATGGTCGTTATGGTGGTGGTGGTGGTAGTTGTAATTTTGGTGATAATGGTTGTGGTGGAGGTGATGGTTGATGTGCTTATGGTAGTAGTAGTAGTAGATATGTTAATGATTATGGTGGTGATTATGGTGGTGGTGACGTTAGAGTTGGTAAAGACTGTGATTGCAGGGGTGATGGATATGTTGGTAAATACTGTAGTTGGCTTTGCACTGGTGACGGTAGTGGTGATGATGGTATTGGTGGTGGTGGTGATGACAGGGATGTGGTGATGGTAGCAGTGGTGTTGGTGGTGATGTTGGTGATAATGGTGGTGATGATGATGGTGGTGGTGGTGATGATAGTGGTGGTGACGATGATGATGATGATGATGGTGATGACATTGACTGTGATTGTTGTAGTGGTGGTGATGGTAGTGGATATAGAGATGGTAGTTTTGGTGATGGCAGTGTTGATGTAGTAATGGTGATGATGGTAATGGTGGTGTTGGTAGTGGCGATGGTAATGGTGGTGGTGGTGGTTGTGGTGATAGTAGTGATGATGATGATGATGGTAGTGGTGGCGATGATGGTCGTGGTGGTGATGATGGTAGTGGTGGCAGTGATGGTAGTGGTGGTGTTGCGGTGGTGATGGTAGTGGCGGTGGTGGCAGTGGTGGTGGTGAGAAGAATGACCAGTCGCCCTTTTATGAGTGGTATTACATAAGGAGTAAACCCCAGTCACGCCTCAGAATCAAGCCTTTACATACCACATCCATTTTAAGCACCCAGACCCACTAGACCACCAGGCACCACAAAATAAATACACACGATAAATGGAGGTGACTGTGAGAGTAGATTAAATACAGTCATGCTTTTGGTAAATCTGTATCTATCGCCAGACGCCTTAGTTCCGGAAGGGGTGACCACAGACAAATCGCCATCATGTCACACTCCTCTATCATCAGGCTGCCCTATCCCCACTCTCTCTCTCTCTCTCTCTCTCTCCTTTTTTTTTTTTTTTTTTTTTCCCAACTTCTGTGCTCTTATATTTTTCTTTGTACTTTTTAGGATTCCTCCCCAAAATGTTGTGAAGGGTAAGACCTGATATGACTTGTTGGTGAAGTAGCTGAAGGGGGAGGGAAGGAAAGGGAAGGGAGGAAGGGGGAAGAGATAGGAGGAAATAAGGGAAGGGAGGACGAATTTGAGGAAGGGGGAGAGCGCAGAGGGAGGGGAGAAAGCAAGAAGGGAAGAGATGATAGGAAGGCAAGAGGAAGTGGATTAAGGGAGAAGGAAGGGAAAAGGGAAGGGGAGGAGAAGGAAAAGAAGGAATGGAGAGAAGAGTATTAGGATGAGAGGAAGATACAAGGACGAGAGGGAGAGGAAAAATGATGGAATGAGAAGGGAAGTGGAAGGTAGGGGGATTTGGATATAAGGAAGGAAAGCGAATGCAAGGAAAGGAGGGACTGGGAAGGAAAAGAGGGAGGAAGGAAAGGGAGAGGAGGCGAGGAAAGTGAGGAGGGACCGAGGTAGAAATAGTAAAGGAGTTGGTGATTGTTTTTCCACTATTATGGCTGGGTCAGGAAGAGGTACCGTAGGGTCTGTGTGGTATGTGTATCTGTGTAACTAGTGTGTCATTCTGTACACACACACACACACACACACACACACACACACACACACACACACACACACACACACACACACACACACACACACACACGGAATGATCCCAAAGAAAGATGTGATAGGGGAGGGATGGAGGAGGACTGGTTCCAAGAGAAGTAATGAAGATGTAAAGAGGAGGAAATTGAGTGCAAGATGAGAGAGAGAGAGAGAGAGAGAGAGAGAGAGAGAGAGAGAGTACTGGAGATGAGGAAAAAGAGTCAGAATGAAGCTGTATATCTGAGGCTAAAGGAGACGTGTTTCGGTGAAGTTAGGCATTAAGATCAGGCAGGAGGAAGGAAGGATGGAGGGAAGGGAGGAAGGAAAAAAAGAAAGGAAGGAAGGAAGGAAATGAGGAAGTGATGGAGGGAGGGAGGGAGGAAGGATAGAGTGGGGAAATGTTTGAAAGAAATAGGAAAAGAGAAACTAAAAGAAGGCGAAAACTTACTGGACTGAGAAGATTAAAAGAGGAATTAAATCACATGAAACTTAGAGGATAGAGAGAGGAGAGATTGGAGGAGGGACTGGAGGAGAGAGGAGAGATTGAGAGCCTGGAGGAAGACTTGGAGGAAAGAGGAGAAAGGTGGAACTGGAGGAAAGAACAGAGAGAAGGAGGTGACTGAAGTAGACTTGAAGAGAAGAGGAGAAAGGAGGGAGGGACTGAAGGTAGACTTGGAGAAAAGAGGAGACTGGGGAGTGATAAAGCGGAGATTATTGGAAAATCGTAGAAGGCGAAAAAATGAAAAAGAAAAAAATAAGAAGTATAATGTTAACCGGATCTGACAATGGAAAACGGAATATGAAAAACTGAAGGCTGGGGAGGAGTAGGAAAAATTGACATGAGAAACTGACCCTATTATTTTTAGACAACGAAAAAAAAGGCGACACCGAAAAGAAGAAAATATAAAAGGTAAAATGAAAGCCAAGCAAGTGTGAAAGAAATATAAATGACCTAAATTATGACTAGGAAAAAAAATACTTAGCCTTCTCATGCACGTGCCTTCTCTCGTATATGTTTTAATTTACGTCAGTGTGTGTAAGTCAGCTGAGGAGGAGTTATAGGACCCTGAGCATTAACACTATTTCCATGAATTCTCGTATGGTGGGATTTTCAGCGTTTAGCATTTAGTATTCTTATTTTTTATATTCTAGCTTGTGACAGACGATTTTATTCAACTGAGAAGGAGTCACAGGAATCTCGGTGTCAAAAATAGAAAATAATTAAATTTCCGACTATATTATTAAAAATGGCATGAATGAAAATAAAGCACACTCAGCAGGAAAATATAAGATTGTAAGAAGGCAGGAAAAAACAAAACAAGAAAAATTGTAAGAAGGCTGGAAGAAAGCATAAGAAAATTGCAAGAAGGCAGGAAAAAGAAAAATTTAGAATGCAGGAAAAAAGCTAAAAAGAATTATGAAGGCAGGAAAAAGAAAAAAAAAATGCAAGAAGGCATGAAAAAAAAACAAGAAAAAAAATGTAAGATGGCAGGAAAAAGCCACAAAAAAGATTTTAAGAAAGCAGGAAAAAAAGAATGTAAAGAGGCATGAAAAAAAGATTGTAAAGCAGCAGGAAAAAGCAAAACAAAAGATTGTAAGAAGGTAGGAAAAAAACAAAAAAAAATTGTAGAAAGTTAGGAAAAGAAATGATTGCAAGATGGCAGGAAAAAAAGGAAAAAAAAAAAAAAAGACTGCAAGAAGGCATGGAAACAAGCAAAAAAAAAAAAGTGCTTGACGTCAGGAAAAAACAAAAAAGGAAAAAAAAAATACTGTGTGAAGGCAGGAAAAAAACGATGACTTTAAGATATAGGTATTGTCCTCATCAACAAGGTCATTTTTCACTGTCCTGGCATTTTTCACATCTGATAGGGTGAAGTTAGGATCCAAAAATGTTATAATAAAAGAGAAAGGACGAAGTTAAGCAGCAGCAAGGAAGAAAAAATGAAAAAAATAATGTCCTCGACCAGCAAAAAAAGAGGAAGAAATAACTATACAGAGAAAAGGGTCAGCCCAGGTGAGGATTAAAAAGAGAGGAAGAATAAGAGAGAAAAAATATCAAGCCAGTCAGGATTAAAAAGAGAGGAAGAAGAATAGAGAGAAAAAGGTCAGGCCAGATCAGGGTTAAAAAGAGAGGAAGAAAAAGAGAAAGCAAAAAGATCAAGCAAAGTCAGGATTAAAAAGAGAGGAAGAAAAATAGAGAGAAAAGAAAAAGGTCAGGTCCGGGTTAGGGGGGACTGAGCTATGAGAAAGAAAAATGAGGCAGGCTGAGAAAGGAGGAGGCAAATGTAAGGATGGAGGAGGCAGGGGTGAGGGATAAAAAGGAGGGAGGAAAAAGGTAAATATGAAGGGTTGAAGATATACGGGAGAAGAGAGGGAAGGAGAAAGGGAGGGAGGAAGACAGGGAGGAATGAATGAATGAATGAATGAAAGAAGGAAGGAAAGAAAGAAGAAAGGGAGGCACGTGGGAAGGAAGGAAGGAAGACTGGAAACTTATGAATTGTAAGGATAGGAGGACGGAAACGCGAGAAGGAATAAATAAATAAAGGAACTGGAAAGCCCTCAGAGAGCGTATACCTCCGTCAATGCCACTGCCGTGTGAAAGGATTCGGATCCGGTGAAGATATTGTATAAAATACGTAGGATCCGGATCCATCCCTAAATTTAATCAATTGTTCCTTGACCTGTGGCCCGCTCTTCCACAAAATTTTACTGAAAATCATTGAGAACTTTTGGAGATATTATACATAGGATCCGGATCCTACTCCAAATTTAGTAAATTTTTTTTTGGCCTATGACCAACCCTTCCACCAAATTTTATTGAATTTTATTGAGAACTTTTGGAGATACTGTCTAGACAAAGAGACAGATTGACAAATATAGGTGAATACATAACCTCCTCCAACTTCTTTGGCGGAGGTAATGAATGAAGAAATGAAGGGAGGAGGCAGGTATGAAAGAAAGAAGGAAGAAAGCAATCGTGAATGATGAAAGGACGAAGGCAGGAAGAATACTGATGTGAATGAAGGAAGCCAGTGGTGTAAAAGACGCTAAAGAAAGGTAGGAAGGAAATAAACATGAAGGAAGAAGGTAAATGTGAAAGAAGGAAGAAGGGTTACAAGAAAGCAGCTGTAAAGGAAAGACGGAAGGAAGGAAGAAAGGAAGACTACAAGAAGGCAGGTATGAGGGAAGGAAGGAAGGTTACAAGAAGGCAGGTGTGAAGGAAAGAAAGAAGGATATTGGTGTTTGGGTTAAGACTGAGGTAGGTGTGAAGGAAGGAAGGAATGAAGGGAGAAGGGAGGGAAGGGGAAGGCAGGTAGTAGGCTGAGTGTGAGGCAAGTGTGGAGGAAGGAAGGAAGGAAGGGAGGGAGAGACGGAGGGAGGGAGGGAGTGAAGGAAGGAAGGAAGGAAGGAAGGAAGAGGCAGGTGTTGGGTTGAGAGTGAGCAGGTGTGCCGTGGAGAGGGAGGTTAAAGACAGTAATACCACACATGCAAAACCGAATAGATGTGTAGGAGGGAGGGAGGGAGGAAGGAAGGAAGGGAGGATATAAGAAAGGACGAAAGTAGGTTGGAAGCAAGAAAGGAAGGAAGAAAGAAAAGTAGGTTAGGAAGGAAGGAAAGAAGGATGGAGGGACGAAAGAATAAATAAGTAAGGAAGGTATGTATAAAGGGTGAGACAGGTGAGGTGAGACAAAAATAAAATAAAAGTGAAAAAAAGGCAACATCGACAAAGAAATGAAGAGCAGGGAGAGAAAATGGAAAAGAGAAAGAAAGGGGAAGATAGAAGAGAGACAGAGATAGAAAGAGAGGTAGGTGAGAGACAGGTGAGGCAGGCAGGTGAGGCGGGCAGGTGAGATGGGGGTGTAGGCATTAGAGGAGACTAAGTGAGGCAGGGTGACAGAATGATTGGACAGAAAGGAGGCGGGAGGAAGGGTAATAAAGTATGAGAGAGAGAGAGAGAGAGAGAGAGAGAGAGAGAGAGAGAGAGAGAGAGAGAGAGAGAGAGGGAGGGAGGGAGGGAGAAGGTGAGGTGAAGAATAGGAGAGAGAGAACGGAGGAAAGAGGGATAAGGCAGGATAGAGGAAAGAGGGATGAGGCAGGATGGAGGAAAGAGGGATGAGGCAGGATGGAGGAAAGAGGAGAGAGGTAGGATAGAGGAAAGAGGGATAAAGCAGGATAGAGGAGAAGGAGGTGAGGCAGATTGGAGGAAAGAGGAGAGAGGCAGGATGGGGGAAGGGATGAGGCAGATATGAGGAGAGGTAAGGCAAGATGGAGGGGAAGGGGTGATGCAGGAGAGAGGAGTGGAGAGGGAGGAATTACGCAGGCAAAAAGAGGTGAGAATGCATCATGGAGGCAGACTGAGAGGCAGGGAGAGAATGAAGGAAAGAGGAAATAGGTCGAGAGAGAAAAAGGGGGGGGAGACAAGGAGAGAGAGAATGGGGAGAGGAGGAAAGAGGAAGATGACGAGAGAAGATGGGAGAGGTAGGGAAGGGTAGGCAGGGAGTAGGAGGAAAACGGTGATAGGAAGGATGGAAGGAAGACATAAGGGGAGGTAGGTGAGTCAGGAAGAAAGGGGGAGGTGGAGAGTGTGAGGTGGAGGCATAAGGCGAGGTGGGAGAGGCAGTTAGGTAAGCAGGAGGAAAAAAAATTGGAGAGAGGAGGAGGAGGATAGGATGGGATAGACAGTGAGGTAAGTAGAAAGCATGAGCAGAGGTGATGATTGGTAGATAGTAGAGGCAGAGGTAGGGAGGTAAAAAGGCAGAAGAGAATAGGTGGAGGGGATATGCAGAGAAGAGATAGAGCGGGTGGAAGAGGCAGGAAAGAGGAAAACAACAGTGCTAGTCATTAATCCTTGACTACGCCGATGTATTTATAAAGTACAAGTCGGGATCAGAAGTCCTCCCTTTCCACGAACTTTGAAAATTTGTGTGATGGACCTGGAATGCTTATGACACTGATCTGGGGCCATATGAATTCGTCAGCATCGGTTACTTCTGAGTCACCAAATTGATTGTCACACTGCTTAAAGAGACGAGCAGGAGAAGCGGTAGAATATTTTAGGCCAACTCTACATGAAATTTTTGCTACTACAAGACGATTACTTTAACTTAACAGACCGAACTTGCAGTGAAGGATTTACTGAAGGCTAGATCTAATCCGGACTGTTCAGAATTTTATGGTAAGGGAAATATAATCGTCTGGAGAATAAAAAGAAAAAAGGAAGGAAATAAAAAATGTCTCCTGTCTCGATGGGCCAAGCATGGATGAGTGAGTAAGGAAAGTGTGAGGCAGAGAGAGAGAGAGAGAGAGAGAGAGAGAGAGAGAGAGAGAGAGAGAGAGAGAGTATAGACAAGGGTGAGGCAAGGTGAGGCAGGGTGAGGCAGGTGAGATTACCACGGAGCAATATCATCAAAGAGAAGAGGACCTGGGTAAGGGAGAGGGGGCTAATATAGACAGGGAGGCGGGTGATGGAAGTGTGTAAGAGAGAGAGAGAGAGAGAGAGAGAGCTCCGGAAGAGGTTACACACCCAGAAAAGCAAAAAGAAAGAAAAAGGTCAGGAGCGAGAGAGAACAGATAGAAAATATAAATAGAAGGAACAGTGAGGAGGAAATGTGGAACCAAAAGAAAGAAAAAAAGAAAGAACAGGGGAAAATAGAAAACCAGGAAGAGGGAGAACTGACAGAACTAGATGAAAATGCAAGAAAGGAAATGATCAGAGAATATGAGTGAAAATGAAGGATAAGAACGAAAAAAAAAAAGACAGAGGAGAGAGAAGCAGTAAAACAAAAGTAAATATTTCTGTACGAGTAGAGGAGAAGGATATAAGATGAAAAGAGAAATATGAGAGAAGAAAAGAGACAGGAAAAGAGTGAGAGAAAGAGATAATGAGGTTTTTCGTGAGCTAGAGGAAAAATGGAAAACAGAGATAGAAGAGACAGAATCATGGAGATGTAAAATTTTGATAGACTTGTGACGAGATAAGAAAAATAAAGTGAAATAAGTGAAGTATAGATAGAAAATAAGGTAAACGAGAGAGAGAGAGAGAGAGAGAGAGAGAGAGAGAGAGAGAGAGATTAACAAGGGTAAAGAGGAAAGAGAAGAGAGAGAAAAAGTGAGAGAATGAGTGAGACTGGAAGCGATTGAAGATGAAGCGAAGAGAGTTTACGAGTGAAACAGAGAGAGAGAGAGTGAAATATATCCCGTGGAAGTCAGTGGGAGGAGATGGCAATACTGATAGGGATAATGGAAGTGAGAGAGAGAGAGAGAGAGAGAGAGAGAGAGAGAGAGAGAGAGAGAGAGAGAGTGTGTGTGTGTGTGTGTGTGTGTGTGTGTGTTTGCGTTTGGGGGGGAAGAAAATAGACAGACAGACAGACACAGAGACAACAGACACAGGTGGGTGCAGGTGATGAAGTGATTGTGGCTGATAAAAGGTAATAGGAGATGAGAGAGAAAGGCAGGCGGAAGAAAGGTGAAACTGAGAGGTGCTGAGTGGCCAGAAGTGCGCTCTCTCTCTCTCTCTCTCTCTCTCTCTCTCCCCTTCTTCTTCTTCTTCTCCCATTCTTTTCTTCTTCATTTTCTCCTTCATTATTGTAATTGTTTTTAATATTAATCCCTCTGACAAGGAGAGTATGTTTTCACTCCTGTTTGCTTGTTTGTTAGTTTGTCTGTTAGCAGGATTACTTAAAAACTGATAGAGAGATTTGGACCAAATTTTAAGGGTGGATATCCTATGTCCAAGGGAACAGTTGGGACCGATCCGGATGGTATTACAGATTCTGGATACGGAAAACACTTTCTGCGAAATCCAGATCAGTGACGAGAAAACCTAACCCATTATGAATAGTGGTTTGGAAATTACGTTGCCCTTATCGGAGAGATGCGCTCCACTGAGTGCCCTCTAGTTTTTATCATCATTATTATTATTATTTTCATTGTTACAAGTGGGGTTGGTGGAGGATTAGTGCCCCTCCTTGTAAAACAATTAACTCTAAGCCCTTGGCCACCCCGTTTGGGATACATGGCGTCCGGCAATGAATGAAGGAATGAAACTACTACTACTACTACTACTACTACTATTACTATTTAATGTTTTTTGTTTCTCATTACTTTTCGTCCCCCATATTCCGCATTCCTGTCTCTGTTATTTTGTTCTCTTGTTCATCTGTTTAATTGTAGCCTTTTAATTTCGTCTTTTATTTTTACGGCTTGTCACACCGATTTATCACCTCTTGCGCTCTGTTTGTCCTCTCTTCAGGCACATTAATTGTTTTATTGTTTTCCCAGCGCTCCCTTCTTTCCTTTTTATTTTTTTTACACAAACTCGTGAAACTAGAGCACGGTAATGTTTGATCGACGTTGTGTGTGTGTGTGTGTGTATGTGTGTGTGTGTGTGTGTGTGTGTGTGTGTGTGTGTGAGAGAGAGAGAGAGAGAGAGAGAGAGAGAGAGAGAGAGAGAGAGAGAGAGAGAGCGTGTGCTGCGGGTGTTTGTAAAGAAAGTAAGTCGAAAAGTTTTAATTTTGTTGAGACCTGGCTTAGTGGAAGGGTTTAGAACTTCCAAGAGTTGACATACTGTTTTTGAGATGAACAGGTCAAAGGTCAAGGATACGCGAGAAAGCTTAAGTAGTTTTGATCCGATTTAAGCCAGACTTGTAGGATGGGTTGAGGGTAAAAGTGAGATGATGTGCTTTGACTTTGAGAATGATTAGTCAGAGATCAAGGTCATAGAGCAAGGTCAGAATTTCGGTTCTATGACCAGACTTAGAAGTTTGAAGGTTAGGGAAGAATGAAGGGAATCGATCTTGAGAACAACAGCTCAAGGAACAAAGACACAGGGCAAAGTCAGCTCACACAGTTTTAATCCAGTTTAGAACAAACTTGGTGGAAGAGTTGAGGGTCAGGCAAGAATGAAGTAAGCAAATAGATGTAGAAAGCAGGGTCACAGAGCAAAGCCAAATATTCGGGGTATACAACCTCTAATTATTCATTATTATTATCCTTATTTTTGCGTGTGTTCGTGTTAATTATTATATCTTTTATTTTCCATTCTTACAGTTTTCATTTTCTTTCCCTTTCCCGTCTCGTTTTTTTTTCCTTCCTATTCAGTCCAACTTCCTTTTCTTTTCCACACAGTCTGCTCTTTTGTACCTTTTTCTATACTTCCTTTCTCCATTATTGATTTATTTTCTGCTCCTCTCTCACTCTATAAATTTCTCATCTTCGCAGTAACTATTCTTTACAATTTTTCCTTCCCCTCTTAGTAATTACTTCCTTATTCTGTCCCGACACTTCAAGTTACTTTTGGTTTCTCAGTCTTTTGCATTTCACACCTCTTTACTTTTACCGTGTTTCTCTTCCTCTTTGTTTTTCCTTGGTTATTTCTTTCATGTCAGTCTTTTCCGTTTTTCCTTTTTATTTTTTCGTGTTTCTCTTCAGCTTCTTTGTTCTCTCATTTTTATTCCTTTAGTCACTTGATGATTTTCCTCAGTTCACCTACTCTCTCATTTCTCCTGTGTTTTTCATCTACTGTATACTCTTCCTTCAGTTCTATTTTTCTTTCGTCCCTTGAATCTCTTCCGTTATATCCGTCTGTTCTTCTTTCATTATCATCTCCTCCTCGTCCTCGTCCTCCTCCTCCTCCTCCTCCT
Organism: Coenobita brevimanus; assembly: GCF_032717465.1. Taxonomy (NCBI): domain Eukaryota; kingdom Metazoa; phylum Arthropoda; class Malacostraca; order Decapoda; family Coenobitidae; genus Coenobita; species Coenobita brevimanus. The sequence continues at coordinate 23,017,440 of NC_137022.1, read as the reverse complement.
CCTCCTCCTCCTCCTCCTCCTCCTCCTCTTCTTCTTCTTCTTCTTCTTCCTCTTCCTCCTCCTCCTCCTTCTCTCCAAGCTTCATATTTTCTTCATTCCTTTCTCCTCACCGTTTTCCCATACTTCTCGTTTTCATCGACTTTCACCTTTATTGTTTGAGAGTGGTAGTGAGATGGAGAAAGAAAACGCGGTAGAGAAGCCTAGATGAGGGATATATATATTAATTTTATGTTGTGGTTTGGAGTAATTGACAGGCACAAAAACGAGACAGGCAGATAGACAGACAGACAGGCAGATAGACAAGACAGACACAGACACGGACATAGACAGCCGGCCAGACACACAAACAAGCAGACAGACAGACAGACGGACAGACAGACAGACACACAGGACGAGAGGCAGACAGACGGGACGAGAGGCAGACAGAAAGGGCAAGAGATAGACCGACAGAGCAGAAGACAAAGCTAGTGAGTGAGTGAGAGAGAGGGAGAGGGGTGAACTAATAATGATGTGGAGAGATAGTGCTGATAACAGATGAGAGAGAGAGAGAGAGAGAGAGAGAGAGAGAGAGAGAGAGAGACTGATAGTGATAATGGAGAAGACCAAGGTAATGAACGGAATGGGAGAGAATGAACTGTCTGAAAGAGAGAGGGTGATAAGAAATGAGAAGATGGGTGAGAAAGGAGAGAATCGAGGATAAGAGGTGGGAGGAAGGTGATAAAGAAAGAAAGAAAAAGGATGAGAAGGGGGAATGAAGAGGAGGAGAAGAAAAATCGAAGGAAGAGAAAATTGAGAAAAAAGGCGATAGGGGAAAAAGAGGAGAGAGAAAAGATGAAGAAAGAGGAGTGACGAAGAACTGAAGATAAAGAGAAGAGGGAAAGCGGAAGGGAAGAGAGAAAGATGGATGATATGAGAAATAGTAAATGGAAGACAGAAGCATTACAGAAATGTCAAAACAGAATGATGTGAAGAGTGAATAATACTGAGAGAGAGAGAGAGAGAGAGAGAGAGAGAGAGAGAGAGAGAGAGAGAGAGAGAGAATGAGACGAGAGAACTCTGTAAAGGGCGACAAATTATAAAGGGAACCACAGCGAGAGAGATATAGCACAGTTATAGGAAGAGATTAACATAGCCTACATTTACTTCTCCTCATGCCCATGCTTGTCCTCCCCTTCTCCTCCACCCCTCTTCTCCATCCTCCCCCTTCTCCACCCCTCTACCCTATCCTCTCCCTTCTCCTCCACCTCTTTTCCCTATCCTCCCCCTTCTGCTCCACCCCTCTTCCCTTTTCTTCTCTTTCTCCTCCATCCTTCTTCCCATTCCTTACCTATTTACTCCTTCCATCACCTTTATTTCATCCTCAGGGAACGGGCTGTTTAAACTATGCTCAGAGCCGGACGCGTATATACGGGGTAGTCCATAAATAACGCTGTCTGGAAAAACATGGCGGTGTGTTGTGTTGAGGGGACGGCTCAGGCTGCTGGATTGGGCGTGGCTGTGGCAGTGAGAGTAGGAGATTTATAAATGATGCAGGGTAGACACGAATAACGCTAAGTGAACCGTCCCTTTACCACACAAAAAAATCGACCGGCGGGATGGAATAGGAGTGTGTGTGTGTGTGTGTGTGTGTGTGTGTGTGTGTGTGTATGTGTTTAATAAAAAAAACCGGCTGGAACACGATACATAGAAACAAGAATACAATAACCCAATATTCTTCTCTCTTTATACAGCTACGATATCTCTAGTCTCAGTCACAGGTAAACAGAATTGAATTTTTGATGAATTGGGATCGTGCGAATTTTGACAGGATGATTGAGAAGTTCGCCTACCCCGTGAAAAAGGCAAAAATGTAACTGTGAATGTCTAGTCCTGGTGATCCGGGTGTTAATCTTTTCGTGTCTGTCTGCCTAAATATTTTTCAGTGTTAGGTATGTTTGTTCTGTTCCTCTTTAAGTTTATTTATATTTGTGTCTGTCTATTTGTCTGTATCTATCTATCTGTTTATCTATTAGTCTATCTAATCATGGAGGCAACAAGAATGAAATAAAAAGCAGGTCATCGAACTGAAAGTGTATTAAATGCTATTCATCAGCCTAACTCCTTCAGCCCGAGGACTCTTCATTTTATTTTTCATTAATTTCCAGATAATTTCTATTCTGTTTTGAAGAGACATTTTGAGGCTGAGAAGTTAGATGAAGTTTTCATTTACCTGTCCACTTCAAGCTATATCCTCAGAGCTGAAAAAGAGAAACCTAAAATCATCAGACGGACGAATGACACTGACTCGACGAGGAATCTGATTTTTCTTGCCACCTCCTTTCGACTTCATGTAGCTTAGAAGAGATTTTTAAAAGTGGCATTATTCGAGGACAGGCGAAGTCAGAAAGTCATGGATTTAAGTATTTTTTTATTTTATTTTACATTAGCGAAGTCCCAAATGGTACTTTATTATAGCTCTCTACAAGTGCTTGTGGGCCCTTCGGGCCCCTCGCACTTGCTTCTGCGGAGGGCTCTCGCGTCTATGTGATGTTGTAATGTAACGTTGTCACTTGGATTTTTTGCAGCTAACCAATTGATCGTGTTATTTGCAGCTTCGGGCATGGAACCCAAGTTGTCCGAACGCAGATCCGAAGTACACACACAGACACACGGCTACTGCTACAGTTTATTTTAGTTCTACCTCTGGGCAAAAAATTCTGCGGAGATCTTATGCCGGGCTCCGGGAGGAGAGTTTTTTGGTCAAAATGTGATCGCTTATTAAATATAGTAAAAGTTTTTCATTCGTGATGGGACCAAGTTTTTTTTTACATCGATTTCTTAACGATTTTTTTGCCAGTTTTGGTGCGATTTGAATGTGCAGTTTCGGCTGCCCAAAACACACACACACACACACACACACACACACACACGCGGCTACTGCTATAGTATATTAGAAGAACTTTCACACTCAGTCTGCTTCACTCTAGCGACAGTATGGTGCTTCATTTTAGCGATGTCCCATATGGTTCCTCATCTACATAGTTCATTTGTACAGATGGTAGGGCAGGAGTTCGATGCCGGTTTCATTGACAGCTTCACCATTAAGGAACTCTTCTAGACTGAATAAAATTGTCTATAGGTAGCAAAAAAAAAAAAAAGAAGAAAAATCGCTCAGATCAAAGGTCTTAGTGTAATTCTAAAATATAATGGAAGAGAAGCACCTGAAGTACAGTAAAAACTACCCATATTTTATTATATTTACAACAAAGAAAATGCCTGAAAATGCTGAAAAAATGTAATCTAGCTTTTTGCGTATATCAATGACGGTGATTAACTGTCACCTGTGCTATTTAACTTCGTAATGGGCGCTAATGGTGGTTCATCAGGTGTTAATAGGTGATTGAACGTGCAGGGAGACAGGTGTGTGTGTAGGGGGGTGGATGTGAGGATGTGTGTGTGTGGTGGGGTGGATGTGAGGATGTGCGTGGGAGGGGTGGATGTGTGTTTAGGGGATGGATGTGTGTTTGGGGGGTGGATGTGTGTATAGGGGGTGGATGTGTGTGTGTGTGTGTGTGTGTGTGTGTGTGTGTGTGTGTGTCTTCTTCACCGCAGTCATATACACACAAGTACACACACACAGGAGGGTCTCCACACACACACACACACACACACACACACACACACACACACACACACACACACACACACACACACACACACACACACACACACACACACACACGAAAGTACAGCAATATTCCCACTCACTTCCTCACTATTTTCTTTTTCTGTCACATTTATATTTCCTCTCTCACCTTTTGCTTTGCGACCCCGTTTTCTTTTTCTCTTTTCCTTTTCCCTCTTTCACCTTTTTCTTTTCCATGTCATATTTTTCTGTACCACAATTTTCTTACCGTTTTCTTTAGTCTCTCTCTCTCTCTCTCTCTCTCTCTCTCTCTCTCTCTCTCTCTCTCTCTCTCTCTCTCTCTCTCTCTCTCTCTCTCTCTCTCTTCCTGCTATAATATTTTCTTTTGTCACATTTTCTTCTCATATCCTCTTGACCATTTTCATTTTATTTCTCCCTTTCTTACTCTTTTCTTTCTCACATTCTTGTTTCTCACATTATCCCTCCCAGTTATATCTCTCTCCCTCACTCCAACTCGAACCCTTTCTCCTCACTCTCTCTTGTCTCGCTCTATCACATTTTCTTTCTTTCCTTTTCGCTTCCTCTTTTTTTTTCCTCCATCTCTTACCCATTACTCTCTGTCTTTCATTTCCACACGCATTTCTCGCTCTTGCTTTGGCTTTCCTATCTGCCTCTCACATCCTTTCCCCCCCACTTCTCTCTCTCTCTCTCTCTCTCTCTCTCTCTCACACACACACACACACACACACACACACACACACACACACACACACACACACACACACACACACACACACACACACACACAAAATAAGGAATTACTTGGGTTCCTCCTTTAAACTAAATACTTTATCTTCTTTTTCTTTTGGTAGGGGTGACTGATAGAGACAATGAGAATTCGTTTAATAATCCCTGACTGTAATTCGTTTAAGTATTTTTACTCGTCCAGCACTAGTCTTCATTTTCACTGTCGTCATCTTCACTGTCGCCTCATCAACGTCTTCATTATCATCATCATCAACCATCGCTATCACCATCACCGTCAGTCATCACAGTCATACGCCAGTCAGTCTTGTTAACCTTAATTCCCTGCTTGTGGATGGGGCGGAATGGGATCTAGGAACAGGGAAGGAAGCTACACAAAGTAAGGTCCACTAACTTTATTAAGCGAAGAGGATCAGGCAGCCAGTCAAATCTTCAATATCCTGGCTCAGTCTCACAATCATAATCATGTGCACATATAGGAATTTAGAAGGGAGAACATCTGGAAAGTCACAGTCAGTCAGTCACTCCTTATAAACTTTTGCACACAGGATAGTTTATTTCCGTGAAGCCCCGTGAAGCACCATATTACGGCCCTAGTGGTGCTGCATCTCTCTAGGCCTTTGTACTTATTTTTGCATTTTTCCACATATAACAGCCTCACATGCACCTGTTACAAGGGCAATCCGTTGACCATCGAGTAGAACTGGAGTGCCCCTTGTCGTTTGTCCCTCTATACATACCTCATCCAGCCACCTCGATCCCAAGTCAACAGTCTACCCTTCTTTTCTTCCATATCCCTCGTTTTCACACACGTATCTATCACATCCATCCACCTTTGCCATTCAGTAACCCCAATTAACACGTGGCATCTCTTCAACCCTGCTGGCCTCGATTCATAAAATGCTCGCTTCTCACTTCCGAGAGGGGAGTGGATGATATAAGTGTTCAGTATTATGAAGATGTGGGCTGTTCTCTGCGACCTCTGATATTTCTCCTAATGTGCGTTTTGATCCCGTTTGCTTTATCAGTGGAGCTTACTCGTTTCCCAGAGGTAATGCAACTCGTGTTGGCCATTTTTCTTAAACACTCTGTTCTTGTTTGTAGTTATTTGTAATGGTTAATGTTTAAAATATTATGAGCAAAGTCGGTTGTCACTCGAAAAATGTACCAAATTTCAGGACGATATATATATATATTTTTTACTACTTTTGAGGTATATATGCAATGGCGACTTGGGTTCATTTCTCAAGATAAATTAATGATCTTATAGGTGAAAATGCTCTCCCACCCCCACCCATACCCACACCCACACCCACATCCACACCCACACCCCCACCCACACCCCCACCCTCCCCCACAACCACACCCACACCCACAAGTAACTAGCGTCGTTATGGTTGAGAACTGGACCCGTGTTGATATAGCATGAATTACTCAGAAATTAACCCAAGAATGTGTGAAATAATTAGTGTTTATATTACCCGTAAGGCGAGTTAAAGAAAAAAATATTTAGTTAGGGATTCTGTGTAGGGTACGAACTGACTGTGGAGACGGTGCTGGAAGTTTGTTTATTTTCACAGCCCAGTCTCTCTCTCTCTCTCTCTCTCTCTCTCTCTCTCTCTCTCTCTCTCCATGTATCTATCTGTGTATCTATACTGTATCTCCATCCACATCTCTGTCAATACAAAGTGTCTGTATGTCTGTCTGTAGGTGTTTATCTCTGTCTATCACTATCTACCTGTCTAATCAACCTGCCCATCTAATCAACCTACCTATCTACCCACCTGTCTATCTATCTATATCTCTTGCCAAAAGCTGCATCCTCAAGGCATTTCCTTCGGGCCTAAACGTAATGACGTACTTAAATAAAAACAAGAATAGACGTCATCGAACTGAAGGGTCTAGCCACTTCACGCCAATGAGAGTTTACACCTTTATTGTTTCCACTTTATTCCTTTATTGCTACCACTTTATACGTTTATTGCTACCACTTTATACGTTTATTGCTACCCCTTTTTCGTTTAGTGCCACCACTTAATTCCTTTATTACTATCACCTAATTCCTGTATTGCTACCAATTTATTCCTTTATTGCTACCACACCATTATTTCTTCCACTTTATTCCTTTATGACCACTTAAATCCTTTATTGCTACCACGTTATTCCTCTATTACCACCACTTTATTCTTCTATTGCGACCACTTTATTCCTTTATTGCCACCACTTAAATCTTTATTGCCCCAACTTTATTCCTTTATTGCCACCACTTAAACCTGTATTGTTACCACTGAAATCCCTTACTGCTCCCACTTTTTTCCTTTATTGCCACCACTTTATTCCTTTCTTGCTACCAATTTATTCCTTTGCCACCACTTAATTCCTTTATTACTATCACTTAATTCATTTGTTGTTACCAATTTATTCCCTAATTGCTACCATTGTAATCCTTTATTGCCACCATTTAATATCCTTTATTGTCACCACCTAAGCCTTTATTGCTCCGACTTTATTCATTTATTTCTACCAATTTATTCCTGTATAGCCACCACTTAATTCCTTTATTTTTTTATTTTTTTTATTTTTTTTATGCGAGCAAGAAGGAACCAAAGGCCATGAGCCCGCAGTAACAGTTCCCTCCAAGAGAAAAACAAAATACAATAGAGAGCCAAATTCAAGATCCGATCATTTTGAGATGCCTGGACACACTGCGTTTGAAAGACTGGAGATCATAGGAAGCAGGAAATACAGACAGAGGGAGACAGTTCCAGAGCTGACCTGTTGCATAAATGAAAGACTGGGAGTAACGGTTAACTCTTGCATTAGAGAGTTGGACAGAAAAGGGATGAGAGTTTGCTGCTAGACGGGTGCTACGCGCCCGTCGTAGAGGTGGAGGAATGCAAGCAGACAGTTCAGAGGAGCAGTGACCATTAAAGTAGCGATAGAAAAGAGATAAAGATGCAACAGAGCGGCGAAGAGACAGAGGTTGAAGGGAGTCAGTAAGAGGAGGAGAGTTAATGAGACGAAAAGCCTTTGACTCCACCCTATTGAGAAGAGCTGTATGTGGGGAGCCTCCCCACACATGAGAGTTGTACTCCACACAGGGGCGGATAAAACTCCTGTATAGAGTCAACAATTGTGCAGGGGTAAAGAAAGAGCGGAGTCGGCTTAGCACACCCAATCTCTTGGAAGCAGATTTTACAAGAGATGTAATATGATTTTTCCAAGATAAGTCCCGAGTAAATGAAACCCCAAGCATGTTCAAGGATGATGCAGGATTAAGCTGAATATTATTAAACATTAATTCCTTTATTGTTACCAATTTATTCTTTTATTCCCACCACTTAAAATCCTTTATTCCTAACACTTTATTCCATTATTTCTCCCACTTTAATCCTTTATTGCCACCACTTAAATTCCTTTATTCCTACCACTAAAATCCCTTATTGCTACCACTTTATGCCTTTATTGCTACCACTTTATGCCTTTATTAACCATTGGAGGCCATTTTCGAATTGCCGGAGGTAGCTGTAGTGTTTATTAACCCCTTTTATTTTAAGAGATTTATGTTGAGGAAAATCGTCTGGTGGTGGCAAGAGTAAAGACATCCGAAGAGGCTTTAGAGATTTCGTTATACCTCTACCTCAGCGATTTATTTTACATATCTCAGTATCCTCTTGTTTTTGTTGTTAATTATGAAAATGTTTAAATGATATAAATGGCATACATGAAAATGTCAAGGTCTAACATGAAAAATGAATTGAGAAAAAGAAATAAGGCTCTAAACCTGAAACATACAAAATAAATCCCTAAGGGGAAAACTCTGCGAAACTTCCTCTGACACCAAGACCCATTTTCTCTCTTAAATTCCCTAACACCCTTTCCTTAGCTATTCATTTTTAGATATGGCTGGTTAGTAGCATTTTGTACATTATATAAACAGATTATGACGTTATTACAAGGATTTATATTCCACAGAAGAGAAAAGTAAGATGTAATAAGCCAAGTAAATCGGTTAGGAACAGGTGTTAGGGCGCAACCGACGAGAATACCATCTCTAGAGTACGACCTTAAAGGTAACAATAAGGTGACATAAACCGAATAATTCGCTTAGGGAGAGGTGTTAGGGAGCAGGCGACGAGTACGATTTTTTAAGGTGAAATATCTTACCATTAAAATAGTCACGAGGAAGTGGTGTGAGCAGGGCAAACAAAAGAAGATTATGGTGCGCGACGGTGCGATTGAATTTCTGATGGATGGAGTGACAAACTGAGCGAAAAAAGGGTGGGAGTGGGAGAGTGTGTGAGAGAGAGAGGGAAGAGAGATGGAGAGAGAGAATGAGAAAGAATGAGGGAGGGAGGGTGAGTGTGTGTGAGGGAGGGGGAAGATTGAGAGAGAATGGGGGAGGGAAAGTGTGTGTGTGTGTGTGAATGAGAGGGAAAAGAGGTGGAGAGAGAGAGAGAGAATGAGTGAGAATGAGGGGGGAAGTGAGGATGAGTGTGAGGGAGGGGGAAGAGAGACTGAAAGATAATGGGGGAGAGAGAGAGGGAAGAGATATTGAGGGAGAGAATGAGGGAGGAAGGGAGAGAGAGAGAGAGAGAGAGAGAGAGAGTGAATGATGAGTGGGTGAGAGAGGGGGAAGAGAGATTGCGAGAGAATGAGAGTGAGAATGAGGGAAGGAGTGTGGGTGTGGGAGAGAGAGAGAGAGAGAGAGAGAGAGAGAGGGGGGGGGGAAGAGAGTTAAGTAACGGAGAGTGTGTGTGTTTGTGGGAGGGAGGGAGTGAGTGAATGTGTGAGTAAGGAAGCGAGGGAAGATTGTAAAGAGAGAGAGGATGAGTAAAGGAAGGAGCTGGTGAAAGTGAGTGAGGGAGATAGAGAGTGAGTGAGGAAATAACAAACTAAGAAAGAGCAAGGAAATGAGTGCGTGTGATTGAGGGAGGGAGAGTGTGTGAGAGAGAGAGCGAAGTGAGTGAGATTGTGAAGAGGAGACGGTAGATTATGTGTGGGGGGGAGGAAAATATGGTGAATGAGTGAATGAGAGTGAATGAAGGAGAGATTGAGGTGGTACAGGATGAAAGAGTGACAAGGAAATAGAGAGAGAGAGAGAGAGAGAGAGAGAGAGAGAGAGAGAGAGAGAGAGAGAGAGAGAGAGAGAAGTTGTGATTGAGTGAGCGAGCGTGTGAGTAAAAGTGAGAGATTATCATGATATGAGGGAAGGCAATGAATAAAAAATCCCAGAAACGAGATTACCAATTTGTTGAGAGAGAGAGAGAGAGAGAGAGAGAGAGAGAGAGAGAGAGAGAGAGAATTAAAATACAGAACTGGCGACAATTTTTCATGCAGTGACAAACACGAGTGCGAGAGAGAATTAAAGTAAGAGATTGCGAGGAAAGAGAGATTGAGTTACTGAGAGAGAGAGAGAGAGAGAGAGAGAGAGAGAGAGAGAGAGAGAGAGAGAGAGAGAGAGAGAGAATTCCGGGGTGCAAATGAAGTAAATATTACAGAGGAATGATTGATTTTCTTGTGGAAGGGAGTGACGAACTGTGAGTGAGAGAGAGAGAGAGAGAGAGATGATAACAAGAAATAACTATCACGGAATAAAGATTAAATTCCTTAAATACAGAGAATGATAGAAAGAGAACAAAAGACTGTGAGAAAGTGAGAGAGGCAAAGATAAGAGGATGAATGAGTAAAATTATCTGATATTCACCAAAACAAGTGCCTGAATTTCATGATAAAATGGGGAGAGAGAGAGAGAGAGAGAGAGAGAGAGAGAGAGAGAGAGAGAGAGAGAGAGAGAGAGATTGAGTGAGAGAAAACGAGCAGGTTGAGATTCATGATATAAGAGCGAAATGAAATAAAAATCCCGAGTGAATGAGAGAGAGAGAGAGAGAGAGAGAGAGAGAGAGAGAGAGAGAGAGAGAGAGAAATTTGTGATTTGAGTGAGCGAGTGAGTGAAAGTGAGCGAGTTCATCACGATATGAGAGAAGGAAATGAAGCAAAAATCACAGAAACGAGATTACCAGTTTGCTGAGAGAGAGAGAGAGAGAGAGAGAGAGAGAGAGAGAGAGAGAGAGAGAGAGATTGCAGTGGGAAAATATCTGGAGGGAATTCTCATCACTTTCACGTTTATTCGTTCTCTTTTTTTCATTTTTATTATTTTTGGTTGCTGGTCAGTCTGTGTGCTGACGAAAGTTTAGGAATGAAAAAAGTGTGGTTTAGGTGATATGGTATTGGTAGTGGTGATTGTGTGTGTGTGTGTGTGTGTGTGTGTGTGTGTGTGTGTGTGTGTGTGTGTGTGTGTGCAGTTCGACTCAGCTATCTCAGGTAAACTCCGGAATGAGGTGAGTCGCAAAAATAAAAAATAATCATAATAATGTAAATACTTATTGCTATTCTTTATTCCTTCTCAGTCCCGTCCATCTCATTCTATTCTTCCTATGGTTTCTTTGTCTTAAGCTAGTCCTCTCTTACCTGCCTGCCGTAAGTGTTTCGTCACCTTCTGGCTTCGTAGCATTGTAGTTGAACTCTAGGATTGCAGTGTACTGTGGCCTGTGTGCTGTGATTTGAGTCCCATAGATGGTCAGAAAATTTTCCATCAAGTAAGCGCTATCGGACGAGTACATCGGTCTCCTGCCCTTCAATGCACAGGATTAGAGCAGCTTAGCCTCGGCCCCCTAAACTCCGAAGGGGGCAAAATGGGATTGGCAGTTACCGTTTTATTCTCTGGCTGTTTATGTCTTGTTTTTATTTTGAAAAGGTTGGCTATATCTGTCCGACTGATTCATGCTTTCGTCATAATCACCCTCAAGCATCCTTTCACTATTTCACCGTCAGCTCAAGTATCATTTCTTACCTGTGCTTCCTGGAGAACCTGAATCCGTGAGCATAAACGAAGACAATTTTATTTCATTTATAGCAAGACGCCATAATCCCGGAAAGGGTACTCACAAACAGGTCCCCTCCATTTCACCCTGTCCTCCGCTATCAACCTGCCGTCTCTTCAACTCGTACCTCCCTCTCTCATATGCCTCCACATTTCATACCTGCAGCTCATCTTCATGTTTTGCTGCTTTGTTTATACTGGCGGTATGTGATGGCGACCTTCATCCACAAACTTGATGCAGTGCTGCCAACTTCTTCCTTGGTGGCTACACTAGATGATAAGCCTAATGGTCCAGTAACTCAGGGAATTATTTACAAAGTTGTGTGGTAACCATATAACCAGATAACGGAATGATAAGGAGCCTACTATGGAGCCCCTTTTAACTGGATGGAGAGACAAATGTGGAGTCCATCCAGGAACCAAACCTCCACCCACTCCCTCCGCCTTGCCACAGCGATGCCTTGTCCGCTGCAAGGGAATATCGGCTTACTGCAGGGGCCAGCCATGCAGGGGCGATTAATTGCCTACGGTTGATGGGTCTGCTTGACCAGACAGACTGGGGATTATCTGCTACTATTACTGCTGCTGCTGCTGCTGCTGCCACTGCTGCTGCTGCTGCCACTACTGCTGCTATTGTTTATAACTCCTGGCCGGTTATGTCACTTTTACATGTTACTGTCATACGATTTTATTCAGTGTCTAAAAACCTTTCGTAGTAAAGGGATTAGAACAGTTTGTCGTAGCGAAAGGTTAATTCTTTTAACAATATTCATTTTTTCTTTAGGAAATATGCTTTATGTTTACTGAATGAGAAATAGCTACAGAATATAGATGGATATAAATTTTATTCCCTTCTCACGTCTCACCCTCTCTTCCCCTGCAGTCTTACTCGGGCAAGCTTTGTGATATTGACTGCCCCCCACACCCGCACGCACGCACTCACGCACGCACGCGCACACAGTGCACACATGCACAAACACATATGTGCACACGTAGATACACTCACTCAAACGCGCACGCACACACGCAAGCACGCACGCACAGTCACACACACTCACTCACTTATCCCTTTTCCCTACCTTTAACATCCTCCTCTCTCCCCGACCTCCCTGCTTTCCTCCCCTCCTACCTGTCAGTCCAAGAGTCTACCCCTTCCTTACCACCCTTTTCCTCCAGCCTCTCCCTTACCTCTGAGATTTTCTTCCTTCTCCTTTCTTCCCTTTGTATACACCACCTCCCCACCACCCCTTTTCTTCCTCCAACATCTCCTCTTCCTTTACCTCCTCCTCTACTCCTGCTTTAACTTTCCTCCCTTCTTCCAGCCTCTCCTTCTCGATCTCCCATACAACCTTTCTCCGCACCATTCATGTTTACCTCTGATCCAACAGCTTACAGATCACACAGAACAAATCACTTCACATCGTCACTGGCTGCGCCAATACCATGCACTCCCACACTTTACACACTGAAGCAATACACAAACCTTACCCTCTTCACCAACATCCCACCTCCAGACATTCCTACACTACCGTTGAAGAAACACATACGTACACTCTCTGTCTGTCTGTCTGCCTGTCTGTCTGTCTGTCTGTCTGTCTCTCTCTCTCTCTCTCTCTCTCTCTCTCTCTCTCTCTCTCTCTCACTTCCCCATTTTTCATCACCCATATCCTTGTCCTCTTTACCCATTCCCCAATCCCCCACAGCATAAAAGCCCCAGATTCTTTCCCTACCGTATTCCCCATTATTTCCCGCCTGCCTTACCCATTCATGTCCACATTAATGGTTCATTCTTCTTCTTTACCCCATTACCACCAAAGCTCTCCCCTGTCTCCCCTCTCACTCCTTCACTGCCCTCTTCCTCTCTTTCCTGTCTCTCCCCTTCTATCTCTCTTTCCCCTCTCCCATCTCCCCCACAACGCCTCTTTTCTCCACTCCCATCTCACTCTCTCTCTCTCTCTCTCTCTCTCTCTCTCGCTTTCTCTCTCGCTTTCCTCTTTCCCATCATCCCTCTTCGTCTCATTCCCTTTTCCTATCTCTCCCTCTCTCTTTCCCCTCGTCCTCCTCCTCTCTCTCAACCTCTCTTTCACCTTTCCCATCTTTCCCCCATCTATGCCTGTTTCCCTTCGCCCATCTCTTCCTCCTCTCTCATCTCTCCTCCTTCTCTCCCCTGTACCTCTTCCCTCTCACCCAACTATCCCCCCTTTCCTTACCCTCTACCTCTCCCCTCTCTCATCTCTCCCCTTTCTGTACTCCCTGCCTCTCCCTGTCTCTCCCCTCTCCTCCATCTTTTCTCCCTATTTCCGTATCCCACAGAGTATCTCCTCACAGTAATCCCTTAATCTCCCCACCATACACTCCCTTCTCTTCTTGTTCTTTCATTCCCTCTCCCTTCATAGCCTCCCTCTTCTCTCCCCTCTCCTCTCTTTGTTTCTTCCTCTCTCTTCGTTCCCTCTCCTCTCTTCCTTCCCATGCTAAAATCTCTCCCTACATTATTCCCCACCACTCTCCCTGCCAGGTCCATTCATACACAGATAGTTTACTCCTCCCTTCATACTCCCTCATCTCCCTTCTCCCTCCCATTTTTACTCTCTCTCTCTCTCTCTCTCTCTCTCTCTCTCTCTCTCTCTCTCTCACACACACACACACACACACACACACACACACACACACACACACACACACACACACACACACACACACACACACACACACACACACACACACACACACACACACACACACACACACACACACACACTTTAAGCCTACTTTTAACTCTCATTCTTTACATCACTCCCCTCTCACTGTCCATTTACCTCCCTTCTCCGTTTCCCTCGTTAATTCCCCTTTTTTCTCTCTCCCTTATCATCCTTCTCCCCTTTTCCTCATTTATTTCCGTTCTCTCCATTTCTCTCTCTCTCTCTCCTCTCCCTCTCCCTCTTTACCTCTCTTCTCTCCCTCTTTACCTCCCTTCTCTCTCCCATTACCACTCCTCTCTCCCCCTTTACCTCCGTTCTCTCCCCTCCTCTTTTCTTTCTCTCTCATGCTTTTTTCCTTCTCTCCCCTCCCTTTTCCCTTCCCTCCCTTCCTCTCTCATCTCCCTTCTTTTCCTCCCCACCCTAAAAATTTCTTCCTACAGTACTCCACCCCACTCCCCCCTGCCAGGTCTGTTCATGTTCATACTAATGGTTCACTCCTCCCTTCTTACCCCTTCTTCTCCCTTTTCGTCTCGTCTCTCCTTCTCTCCCTTTTATCCTTTCTCTACCTCTCTTCCATCTCCCTTATCTCCACCCTTTTTACCTCTCCTATCCCTCTCCCTTTACCTCTCCCCCCTCTCTTCTCCCACCCCTTTCTTCCTCTTTCCACCCCACACCCAAAATCTCTCCCTGCAATTCTCCCCACAACTCCCCCTGCCAGACCCATTCATGTTAACAATGGTTTACTCTTTGCCCTTTTCCCTCCCTTTACCTCCCTTCTCCTCTTTTCTCTCCCTATCCCTTTTCCTTCCTTCTCTCCGTCTCATTTTACTTCCTTTTTACCTCCTCTCTCCTTTCACCTCTCTCCCTCTTCCCACCCTAAATTCAAAATCTCTCCCTGCAGTTCTCCCCACTACTCTCCCTGCCATACGGTACCCATTCATGTCCTCATCAGTGTTTCACTTCTCCCTTCTTATCCCTTCCTCACCTTTGTACTCTCCTCCCCCTTTTACTTCCCTTCCTTATCTCTCTCTCTCTCTCTCTCTCTCTCTCTCTCTCTCTCTTTACCTCTCCTCCCTCTTCCCTTGTACCTCCCCTCCGTTTCCTTCCACTTTTTCTCCCCCTCTTTCCACCCCACACCCAAAATCTCTCCCTGCAATTCTGCCCACTGCTCCCCCTGCCAGACCCATTCATGTCCACACTAATGGTTCACTCCTGCCAAATGGAAGAGCAGAGGGAAGCCCGGGTCTGTGTATTGCCTTCTGTTTGTTTCGGTTCCCCCTTATTCTCGCCTCTCCCTCTTACCGGGCCGAATTGTCCTCGCGAAAAACAAGATAAACTCACCCATACACTAGATATCCAGCTTCGTATTTTCTTCTCCCAGGTGTTTTATTTTTCTTATCCCTTGTGTTTTATTTCGAGGTCGTCTATTGCCTTCCTCTTCTCCCATCGTACGGAATAAAGTCAGCCGTAGCGTAGATAATTTTTGCAGTGTTGGCTTCTAGGGGATGATTGGGACTCAGCACAAATTGACTGACTTTTGGCTATTGCGGCTCATACGTGGTCTCTTCCTTCTCCCTCCAGCCGATCCTTCCAAGCGCCATAAAGAAAAAAACATATATAATAGACTCGTATGGCAGTACCTTCTTCTAGGGCATATTTAAGGCTTAGAAAATTCGTCTGGCTTCTATTTGCCTCAGTTCCCTCTTGTTCTCGCCTCCCTCCACCTGGCCGAGCTTTCCTCACACCGTACAAAGGAAAATGAACCACACAATGGGCTGTTTAGAACATTTTATCTTCAAGGGAGAAATGTGGACATGAAAAAAGAAGTCTGTTATTTCGTTTCGCTCTTGTTCCCGCCTCCCTCTACCTGCCATGCTGTTCTACGACCCGCAACAATCAACTTTACATCCAGGTCTCTAATGATTTTACTTGATTAAAAAGAAGGGGAAACGAACGACGGTACTCCTGCCTGACCGACCCAAGAATCGAACTCGAGTTAATTCAGTATCAAGTTACAAATGTTAGCCAATGCACAACCATCTCCCTCTCCCCAGACTTCCTGTAGTAGTAATAGTAGTAGTAGTAGTAGTGGTGGTGGTGGTGGTGGTGGTGGTGGTGGAGGTGATGGTGGTACAGTAGATTCAACCCCAGGATTATCTGAATGTGAACCAGGTGGACTGTAGGCTGAAGTTATCGTTTTCCTGCAGTCAACCTACTTCCTTTTGGGGAATAGGGAAGTAGGTGAAGGACGTTCGTATAACCGGGCAGTGGAGCTACCCAGCTCTATCGATGCCACCACGTGAAGACCCTCTGTCCTGCACCACACGAACCATAAAACTGCCATTTGTCATTTTCACCTGTTCTAAGCTACTTCCGGCCACATCAGGCAGGTGTAATTGAGTTTCGATCGGGTTCCTCTGACTCCCTTTCTCACTTAAGCATGAGGACGCATTTTTCGACGCATTTTCCCACGCATTTTTCGTTCTCTTGTAGCCATCTCTGGACGGCCTTATTTAGCACACGAAAGACTTCAAATTGGAGAAATTGGACGTTGCCCCCATTAACCTTTTCACAATGAGGGCGTATTTCTCGTGTTTTTTCTGACTTTTTTTTTTTTTTCAAACTGGAGGAGTTTCTGTAACCTACATTAACTCTTTACGTCTCCCATTATTTAAATATAATCGTCTTGCAGCAGCAGTACAAGTCCAAGTGTTACAGATTTTTTGTAAATGGAGGGCACTTGTAATCTGGTGTATGGTTTATTTTTTATTTGATTTTTCCTTCCTATGCTCATCATCTGTAAAATAAAAGTACATTGTCATCTTGAAAGGGTTAAGGAAGACAACTGATTTTCACTACGTCTTATTCTTCCCTGACAATACAACCAACATAGTTTACATCAAGGTCCCCTAATTCTACTTTTGGGTGAAGAGGGACAAAGGACAAACAAGCATTATCGGAGGCCCGTATTCTTGTCGGCAAAGGAAGCTCCCTAACGCCTCTTCTAAGCGATTTATTTTACAGATTACACCTCGCTGTCCTTTGCTTTCTTATTTAAGTCATTCTTAGATCACCACACACTTCATAAATAACGTACAAAATAATATTAACCGGATCAAAATAAATTGCTTAGGAAAAGGTGCTGGGAGTCTTCTAAGCAGCGAGAATACGATCCTAAGAGTCTGTAGGGTTATATAGGGTTATGTAACTCTCCGACAAGGACAGTATGTTTTCACCCCTGATTGTTTGTTAGTTTGTTTGTTTGTTAGCAGGATTACTCAAAAACTAAAAGAGAGATGAATGGACCAAATTTGGTGGGTAGATGGCCCATGTCCCAGGGAACAATCAATTAACTTTTGGGACCAATCCTGATCGTATTATAGATTCTGGATCCGGAAAACACTTTCTGCGAAACTGTAATCAGTGATGAGAAAACCTAACCCATTATGAAGAGCGATTTGGAAATTACGTTGCCCTTGTCGAAGAGATGCGCTCCACTGAGTGCCCCTCTAGTTAAAACAGAGAGCGAAGGTGTGGAGAATCTCCCTTTTTTTTTTTTTTTTTTTTAATTAAAATTTCTGAATGATGTTACAAAGATAGAACATGTCTGATCTTTCTGTATATTTCTAACTACGTTTTATAATGTGGGATGCAGGTAAATTATATCTGAAAAAAATAAACAAACAAACGGGTGAAAACATACTCTCCTTGTCGGAGAGAACGGCCCGTCATGTTCCCTAAATGACCGTTTAAAGGACTTTCTTACACCTTCGCCAGTGCACTCACCTCTCTCGTCCCACTCCCTCACGTCTATCCCTCCAGTCCCCTACCCTCACTCTACTCTCACATAAAACCCTCTTAAGTTATCCCCCTCCCTCCTGTGGTCAGCCATCTTTCATTCGGGGGATAAGGTAGTAGTTAAGGGACGTTTTTATAACCAGGCAGTTGGGCCGCCCGGTTATAATGGTGTCACCACATGAAGGTGTCCCTCTCCAACACCACACCGCGTCGTGAACTGTTCAGGTCCAAGAAATATAACAAGATATACCCACGTTTTTATTTTTATTCATTTAATGTTATGATAGTTTCCGTAGACTTTAATCGTCTTCCGGTGACCTTAATCGTCTTCCGGTGACCTTAATCGTCTTTCGGTGACCTTTGGAAATCATATAACTTTTTCTTTTTTCTCACTTTTCCAAACTCTATGTGTTCTTGGATTATTGGTCATTCACTTTACCAGCACTGTCCACACCTCGCGCAGTTCTCACCCCACTATCTTACTTTCACCCCACCCCACTCCTACCTCGCCCCACTCTCCACCTAAAAACAGTCACCCTCCTCCCACTTCTCTCTCCTCCCACGTCCCCACTTCTCTCTCCCCCTCACTCCCCCACCCTCACTCCGCCCTCCCTCACATAAAACCCCTCTCATTCCCCACCCTCTCTGCCCGGCGTCCCCTCACCTGACTTCTCTCACCTTACCCTTTCTCACCCCATCCCTCCCTCGCCCCAGCCCACCTTACCCTTTCTCACCCCATCCCTCCCTCGCCCCAGCCCTCGTTATTGTATCTCACTCACCCCACTCCCCACCAGTCTACCCCTCACACTTCCCCACTCCGTCCCTTACCCAGCCCCTCTTTTGCCTCTCCATTCTTATCCCATTTTTCATTCT
The DNA here is from genome assembly GCF_032717465.1 of Coenobita brevimanus. Taxonomy (NCBI): domain Eukaryota; kingdom Metazoa; phylum Arthropoda; class Malacostraca; order Decapoda; family Coenobitidae; genus Coenobita; species Coenobita brevimanus. The sequence goes on along the minus strand of NC_137022.1, from coordinate 22,998,797 downwards.
CTTCCCTTTCTCTGCCTCCTAATCCCATTCTCTCACCCTTCTCCCCTCCCCACTCTCCCTTACTCCTCTTATTCCCCACTTTCCCCTTTCCTCTCTCTCCCCGCTTTGTCCTTCTCCCCCCTTCCTCTCCCAGCCCCTCCCCCCCTCTCTTCACCCCCTCCCCTCTCTTCACCCGCTCCACCTGACCCACACTCCTTCCTCACAGTTTCTTTCTCCAAACACACCCTCTTCCCTCACCCACTCTCCTCCCTTACCCCTCCCCTTCTCCTTTACCTCTCCCCTTCTCCCATACCCCTCCCCTTCGTTACCCCTCTTCCCCCTTTCCCCTCCCCCCTTCTCCCTACTCTATCTCCTCACTCCCCCCTCACTACTCCTCTCCTTCCTCTCCCCTCCCCCTCCCCTCCCCCTCCCCACCTATGGACCACAAAGGCATGCCAGCACCAAAGCATAACGATTTTGCTTCCTCCCAGATGCTTTTTTCTCCTCAGATGTTGATTTTTCGGCATTCTTTCACACACAAGGACAAACGCACACGGATTCAGACGCACACGTACCCCCCTCCCTCCCACACACACACAACTTCAGACGAGCAGATGGGCGCACACACACACACACACACACACACACACACACACACACACACACACACACACACACACACACACACACACACACACACACACACACACACACACACACACACACACACACACACACACACACACACACACCGGTACATACTCGTATTCATGCATACATACATAGACAGGCGCTCCCTTACACAGACACTAAACGCACAGACGCATACATTAATTCTCACACAGCTGTATCCAGGGAAAGCAGTGTAAAGGATGAGAGAGAGAGAGAGAGAGAGAGAGAGAGAGAGAGAGAGAGAGAATTATCATTATTATTATTATCATCATCATCATCATCATTGCCGACACTGCCTTCATTACAACGGTCATGAACCCACCAAAACGAAGGAAAAAAAAAGAATATGAAGAGTGGAAGATGACAGTGAGAAGACGCGTTAGTGTTCACATTAACATATAGCATGAGTGAAAAGGAAGGAGTGAGATCAGAGGACAGGAGGCTATTCATCCCTTCACCACGATGCTGTCTTTGTGTTTTTTATTGCTGTCTTTGTGTTTTATTCTTGCTTCTTCCATACTATATTATACGGTATTGAAAAGGTCTTTGTATGCAGGGGAATGAAGGAAGGTTATATCTTACATCATCCTGTGCAAAAATCTCGCAACTGGATGAACCGTCTTGAGATTGTAAGAATAAGATGGACGTCCTCGGGGTGAAGGGTTGTGTGAGGGCAGTGGAAATGGGACTCTTAGCACCTTCAAGCCGATGACCTATTTTCAGTTTTAATCAGGGTATCAACATTATATGAATCAGTTTAAAATGAATCTCTAATATAGAACATGTTATTTATGTAACTAACCCCGCCAGTTCCAAAAATCTCTCAAAATGAATAAATTAGTATGGAGACGGCAAGAATTATGGTGACAACAAGAATTATATATATATTATGGGACTGAAGGGGATGAGGCTTATGTGTGTGAGTTGTGAAGAATGGATAAGAAACATAATGATTCGTGAACATGTGAGGCAAGGCATTATGCTGATAGAACAGGAGATATTTTGTTTAGATGGTGCAGTATAGAAATGGTGAGAATGGATGTAAATATCATAGTAGAAAGGGTACATGAGAGTGAGTTTGAAGGTGCAGGGAGAGTGGTAGGCCATGAAGAAAGCTGGATCGCTGTGGTAAATGGAAGTGAGGTGTGGGATACGAATGATGGAATTAACAAATCATGGATGCACAGAGAGGCGAAAGTCAACGATTTGTCTCCCCCTCTTTGTAGTGAAGTAATAAAAGAAAGACTAACCCATAATGAAGCCTATATATAAAGAACGTTACAAAAATATATATATATATATATATATATATATATATATATATATATATATATATATATATATATATATATATATATATATATATATATATATATACTGTATATCCCTGTGGTCTTTGAGAGAAAGTGCCAGGGTTTTGAAGGCATGAATAATATGTTAATGGCTGTCTGATGCTTTTCTCTGGGTATCCTGATTGGTAATTCTTCTACTGTGGTGTCTCTTTCACTGTTTTTGTGTCCTACCTCATCCTGTTCTTTACGTGATGATGATGATGATGATGATGATGATGACGAAGACTGATTATTATTATTGATTTCTACTCATTATTATTTTGCTATTGTTGCCCTTGGTCATCAGTTTTTACATTTACTATTATTATTATTATTATTATTATTATTATTATTATTATTATTATTATTATACCTCACACAGCTTAATCTCTCATTCCCCACTTTACTTCCCCTGATGTGGCAAGAGAGACCAAATAATAGGAGACATAAGAGACAGGGAGAGATAGCAAGCCAGAGTGAGTGAGTAGCTGTGTGCAAATGGAGCCAACTCGTAACCTTCATAGAAAATGGGCTGGGGGCGGGAGGGGGCACTGAAGTATGGCGGGTGGGGAGGGAAAGGAGAAGAGGATGGAGAGAGAGGAGAGGGAAAGGGGATGAAGGGAGAGGGAGAGAAAGGAGGGGAAGGTGAGGGCTGGAAGGAGGGAAGGAGAGTAAATGTGAAGGAAATGGAGAAAAAAGGAGGAAGGGAGATATGAGAGAGAGAGAGAGAGAGAGAGAGAGAGAGAGAGAGAGAGCGTCCTTGTGTGCGTTCTTGTTTAAAAGCTTGTGTTTTTGTGTGTGTGTGATGTGCTTGTGTTTGTCTGTGTACAAGTAGGTGCATTTCCGTGTGTTTGGGTTTGTTCATGTGTGTTTGTGAGTTCGTGTGTGTGTGTGTGTGTGTGTGTGTGTGTGTGTGTGTGTGTGTGTGTTTGTGTGTGTGTTTATTTGTTTGTACACGTAAGCGGATGGACGTAAAATATGCTGGAGATTCAGTATATATGCTTGGCTGGGAGGAAGAATGTGAGGTAAGGAGATAGAAGTGACTGTGTGTGTGTGTGTGTGTGTGTGTAAGGGACTGTAAGGGTGCATTCAAAGAGCGTAAGGAATCATAGTTAATAACTGTTCTGTCTGAAAAACTGAATATAGAAGAGCTGAATATTATTACAGTACAGCTGCTTAACTGAATTTACGTGAAAAAATGAGTACACACACACACACACACACACACACACACACACACACACACACACACACACACACACACACACACACACACACACACACACACAAAGTTTTAAAAATGGTACTGCATGTTAAAACAGTGTTGAGTGAGAGTGATAAATAATTCGTCATGTTGCTCTCTCCTCCCCCCGCAAAAAAAAAAAAAAAAAAAAAAAAAAAAAAAAAAAAAAGGTTTGTGTGTAAAAATGGAATAAACATGAGTAAAAGTGGCAATTATTTCTTGACTTTTTTTTGGCTAGTCAGAGGAAATCGCATGTAAAATTCCCTGGCAAGACCATAAATAATAGATAAATAAATAAGTAGATAATAAAAGCTGTCCTGCATGAAGAAGCTGAGTGAGCGTAATAGTTAATTCTAGTTTTTTATTGGTTAGTCAAAAAAAAAGGAAAATTAAGAAAAAGAAAAACTAAAAAATAGAAGTGGTTCCCTATATAACAATGAAGTGTCAGGAATTATACGTAAATGAAGCCTTTTGTTGCCAGTCCTATAAAATGATCAAAAATTGCACGGGAAAAGGCAAAATTATTAAGAAAAACAGGTGATGGACAAAAGTGAGTGTGGTAAGAGATAGAAATTTAGTGACTGATATTTTACTCGAGTCCTTTTCTGCTCAGTCCCCTGTAATTATCCAAAAAACTAAAAGTATGAGAAAAAACACAGAACGTATAAAACTTAAATCATAAAACTGGTTGTGCAGAAAGATTATTAAGACTGATAATTAATTCGTCTTTTTCTGTCGAGTCTCGTAAAATTATCTGGAAAATTACATGAGAAAATCCACATTCCTCCCCAAATAAAATATAATTGTTAAAAGTGGCGGTAAAAAATAAAGCTTTAGGGAGTTGTAATTAATATGATTCTTTATCTGCTTAATCCTATAAAATTATCTGGAATATTGAACGAGAAAAAACACAGATCGTGGAAAAAAACTTAAATCACAGACAGGTTTGAGCAGAAATAAAAAGATTAGAGAGAGAGAGAGAGAGAGAGAGAGAGAGAATATTAAAGTCAGTCTTTTTCTGATCTGAAATATAAAGATTAGAGAAATAATATTAAAGTCAGTCTTTTTTCTGGTCAGCTCTAAAAGATTATATAGAAACTAAAAGCAACCACAACACGTAAAATAAGTTAATGAAATGATTATGCGCAGGGATAAAGTTTGGAGAGAGTGATAATTAATGCGAGTTCCTTGTCGGGGGGTCTCTCTGTCGGCTCATAAATCAGAATCCTTCACTTGGCAAATGAAGACCCGGTATGGAGTGTGTGTTTCGCTTCCCACACATCCCTTTCAACGCTATTTCGCCTTCCCACGCACCCCTTCCAGCTTCACCCCATTCCCACGGCCCCTTTTCAACGCCCCCTCTCTTCCCAGGCCCCCTTTCAACGGCACCCATTTCCCATTGACCCCTTCTGTCGCCCCTCCCCCATCTGTCTCCATGCCCCACTTCAACACTCCCCATTTTCTACGGCACCCCAACGCTTCCGATTTTCCACGGCCCTCTTTTCAACACCCTCCTCAGTTTTCCACGGCTCTCTTCCAACGCCTCCTCTTCCATTTCCCACGGCTCTCTTTCAACGCCCTCTCTTCCATTTCTCACCGCCCTCTTTCAGCGCATTCCCTTCCATTTTCCACAACCCTCTTTCAACGCCCCCTCTTCCATTTCCCACTACCCTCATTTAACTCCCCCTCTTCCATTTTCCACGACCCTCTTTCAACGCCCCCTTTTCCGGCAGTTTTTAGTGCTTCTTATTTCCCAGCGACCTCATTCAACACCCTCCTTCCTTTTCCACAGCAACCCTCCCATCCACCCACCCTTGTTCTTTCAACGCCTTCTGTCTCTAAACTCTCCCTTTCTCCCTTTTGTCCCTCCCCTTCCCCCTTCGTTTTTTTTATTCACCCCCTCTTTTCCATGTCACTGTCCCCCTGTGTCTTTTATGCGCCCCCTCCTTGCCTCTTTAGCGCCCTCTGTCTCAAACCCTGCTCCCTCCGTCTTTATTCGTGCTGTCTTTTTCCCTTATTATTCTCCCTTTGTATCCCCACGCTCTCTCAAATCCTTCCCCCGACACCCTCCCATGTCTCTTTATGCTTCCATTTGTCCTTCGTATCCTCATGTCCTCTTTCCATATCTCCCTTAATTCTCCTCACGTTTTATACAGGATGTCTCCAACTCCTTCCCACTTCCTCTCCTTTGCCCCTTCATACCTCCCCCCCACTTTACCCTCCCCTCGTTCCATCATATGGTTCCCTACACTCTTCTTCCCGCCCACCCCTCCATAATTCATCACCTCTAACACGCCTTCCCACGCCCTCTCATGTTCGCCTCCCTCGCTTCCATAAGTTTCCTCTCACGCCGTAAGTTCCGTCCTACGCTGTCTCACGTACCTTATATCAGGTGTTCTTAAAGTGATGCATCGATACCCGCAAGAAGCATCGAAATGGGTTCTTGGGTGGCGGGGGGGGTATCCAAAATCTATATAAAAAATAACTACGACTAATTGGTACCTTAGAGTATTTGCCAGTTAGTCTAGTGGTTCAACGGCTTGTTCGTAGCATTTCTCTTTTCTCTTTCGTACCCCCCCCCCAAAAAAAAAAAAGAAAGAAAGTGAGAGGATTAATAATATTAGACAGGAGGTATCAGTTTGACCCGGAGTTGAACTTAGGGGTATTGGGGACGAGAAAATTTAAGAATCATTGCCCTATACCCTTCGTCTTTATTCCCCACATACACTTCCTCATCCTCCTGTCATACACTCTCCTCGTCCCCACTGCTTCTCACATCCAAGTCTTTCACACTCGTTCATACTCCCTCTCACCTCCCCTTTTCACCCCACGGCCCTGTTATGTCCCCTCAGACCCCCGCACCCTTCACTCGACGATTGATATTGCGTTGACTTCTGTACACTTCTTTTACTCCTCCCTCGACTACCTATTTTCTGTTCACGCTTCCTTTCGCCCCCTTCCAATTTTTACTCTTGCGTCCCCTACTCCTTTACTTTCTTTTCAGGCTCCACTTCCCTTTTCCTCCTCCCTCCTCTCATTTCCTTTTCACTTCCCTTCCCGTCAGCTTCCCCTTACTCATTTCTCCACATTCTGTTTTCCCTTTTTGTCTTTCACTCTCCTCTTCGCCTCTTTTTTCAAACCTCTTCCCCCTTCCATTTCCACCCACTTCCCTTCTCACATTCCCTCCCACTTTCCTAATTCTCCTTTCTTCTTTTATTCTCTTTTTTCCCCCTTTGGTGCTTTCCCTATCCACTTTCATCCTTCCTTCCTCTCTTCTCCTTCTCTCACTCCTTCTTCCCCTTCCCTCTCCTGCCTCTCCTTCCTTTCCTTCCACGAATCCCCTTTCCCTCTCCACGTCTCTCAGCTCATCCCCATCCCTTATAATTCCGTTTCCTTACCCATAGCCCTTTTCTGCTTTCTCATTTTCCTTCCCACATTCCTTTCCTCCCGTTCCCCTCTTCTTTATCCGTTTCTCCTTTTGCTTTCCCCATCTTTGACTTTCAGGCTAAGGGAGTGTAAAATAAAACTTCATTCCTCCGTTCCCATGAAATTTCCATGACAGCGTTTCAATGCCGCGTGGTAGTCCTTATCATAATAGGTTTTGGTGAGTGGGGGTAGCCTTCCTGCTTCGCTATCCTTGTCACTGACTCATAGAGAAGTTACATTACGAGTATAACCAAGGTGTACTTGTTTGTAGAACTTTATTATAACTTGCCCCATAAATAAACAGCCTCAGGACCTGTACACTTGTTACTGTTTGGTGACCTTTGCACTCCTTTGTACTGTCTGCCCCCTCCTTTCTTCATTCCTTCCCCTTGCCTCCTCCTCCCCCTCCCCCTTGCCCTTCCTCCTTTCTCTCCTTTCTTTCCTTCCGTTCCCTCTTCTCCATTATTATTCCCCTTTCCATGCCTCCTCTCCCCCCTCTTTCCTTCCCTCCATCCCTCCACCCTAGGTCCAAAGAGGCGACGTGCATTTATCTGATTAATCCCTCGTTAAGAATTCTGGCGATGATTTTACGAAGGCTTGGAGATAATGAGAGGAGAGGGAGAGTGGAGGGAGGGAAGGAGGGAGAGGGAAAGGAGGAGGTAGAGGGGAGGGAGAAGGTAGAGGGGAGGGGGATGGCAGACGGGAAGGGAGGAGAAAGAGGACAGGGAAGGGATAGGGAAGAGAGAAGGGAGAATATAGCAAGAAGGTATAGCACCATGGGAGCTAGGGAGAGAACAGAGGAGAGAAAGGGAGAGAGGAAGGAGATGGAAAGTGAAGTGAGGGAGGAAAGGAAAGGGATGGTATTCTTAAGCCTTTCCTTTCTTCATAAACAGATCTTATATCCCTCATCCATCATTCCTAGCGTTTCCCATATTTCCTTCTCTCCTTTCCCTTTTCGTCTTTCCTCCATTTACTTTCTTACCGTCTTCTTCCTCGCTCCCACCCTCTCCTCTTCGCCTTTCCCCTCTTTCTTCCCAGCCCTCCAGTCTTCCTCCTCGCCTTTCCCATCTTTCTCCCCAGCCCTCCAGTCTTCCTCCTCGCCTCTCCCTTCTTCCTCTTCATCCTCCCCTCTCCCTCCTCGCCTCTCCCTTCTTCCTTTTCATCCTCCCAACTTCCTCCTCGCCTCTCCCTTCTTCCTCTTCATCCTCCCCTCTTCCTCCTCACTTTTACTTGAGAGGTGATTGTTATTGGTAAGCAACTTTTCACACAATAAAGACCAGAACAAAAAGCATGATATCTGTGAGATGGAAAATTGCTACTCTTAGTGAAATGGTTAAGGAGGTGAGAGTGCGTGGCCAGACGGGTGCTGCGTTCCGGTTGTAATGGAGGAGGCAAGATGGTGGAAGATTCACAGCAAAGCGAGAGTGATAGTAAGAGTGATGCAGAATTATTGGAGAGAGAGAGAGAGAGAGAGAGAGAGAGAGAGAGAGAGAGAGAGAGAGAGAGGATATTACCGAGGGGAAGGTATGACATTTTTTGGGGGGCTATCGTTGTGTGTGTGTGTGTGTGTGTGTGTGTGTGTGTGTGTGTGTGTATGAGGGAGTTTGGAACAGTCTCCAGTAACCCCCTCATGACTGGAGCAACTTTAGTCTTCTTTTATAGATGCCAACCGATGATTTTAATTGGCTGAGAGTAAGTACAGGAGCCTGAGAGTGTTAATAGTGGTACCATTAGCACAGTGAGTGTGTGTGTGTGTGTGTGTGTGTGTGTGTGTGTGTGTGTGTGTGTGTGTGTGTGTGTGTGTGTGTGTGTGTGTGTGTGTGTGTGCGTGCGCGTGTGCGTGTGTGTGTGTGTGTGTGTGTGTGTGTGTGTGTAATATGTTTAAGCCAGACCAGGTGTAAAGAGCTTCATCAGGCCCACAGGTGTAGCTATTCAGGTGTATTGAATTAGGTAGAGATTCATACCCCATCACTGGATTACCTGATTTACTCTCTCTCTCTCTCTCTCTGTCATTGCCTATTTCTTTCCATTATCACCTTTTTCACGCACTCTACCTTTCTTTCCCTGTCTCTCACACCTTTCCTACCATTTTCCTTCCCTCTCTACTTCTTTACTTCTTATTTCTCCCTTCTACCATATCCTCCCTCCTTTATTTGTCTCTCTCCTTCCTCCCCTTCCTCCCTGCACTTCTTTCTCCCCATCACCTCTTTCCTTTGCTATTCATTTTCCTTCTTCCTTACCTCTCTCTCCCTTCCTCTTTTACTTCCCCTTCTTCTCCCTTCCTCCCTTGCCACCTCTCCCTCTTTATTCCTCCCTTGCTACCTCTCCCTTTCCCTTCCTCCTTTGCTACCCCTCCCTCTTCCTTCCTCCCTTTCCACCTCTCCTCCTCTCTTCCTTCCTTTCTACCAGTCCCTCTCCCTTCCTTTCTACCAGTCCCTCTCCCTTCCTGCCTTGTTGCCTCTCCCTCCCTTTCTCTCTCTCTCCTACCTCGCCCTCTCTCCCTCCTTTCCTTTTTCCATCCATGCCTTGCTCCCTCCATAAATCTCTTTCCTGCATCTCTCTTTCTCTCTCTTCATAACTCTCTCTTAGATCCCTCGCTCTCCTTCCATTACTCTCTCTCCCTCCGTCTCTCTCTCTCAGTCGTCCTCCTTTTTCTCACTTTTTTCTGACTTTTCTCTCTTTCAAATATCCCTTCCATCTTCCCTTATTGTTACCTGTCATAATATTTTTCAATCTCCCTTTTTCTCCCTTTTATTCACTCCCTTTAAACTTTATTATTTTTTATTTTCTTTCTTTCTTTTCCATCTTTCATTCTTTCTTTCCATTCTTTCTTTGGCCTCATACATCTTTCCCTCTGCTCTTCATCTTCCTCCTCCTCCTCGTTCGTCTTATATATTCTCTTTTTTCTTCTTCCTTTTCGTCCTCTTCCTCCTCCTCTTTCGTCCTTTTTCCTCTTCCTCCTTCTCCTCTCTTGTCTCTTTTCCTCTTCCCCCTCCTCCTCCTTCGTCCCATATTTCCTCTCTTTTTCTTCTCCCTTTTCGTCATATTTCTTTCTCCTCCTCCTCCACTTTTCATTCTTTCCGTCTTCCTCTTGCTCTTTTTTTCCTCCCCTTCTTCCTTCCTCCCGTTCTTCCGTCCTCCTTTCCTCTCTTTCTCCTGTTCTTTCGTTTCATTTCTTCTTCTTTTCGTAACTTTTTCATCTTCCTCTCCACCTATTCTGACCCTATCCCTCTTTACTCCTCTTCTTTCTTCTTTATTGTACCTCTTCATCTTTTCTCGCTCTTAGTCTCTTCTCCATTTCCCCATACTTTCCTCTCCCCTCTCCCTCCCCTTCTTTCTTTCTTCTTTACTTCTCTTCCTCTTTTCGTCCTCCCTCTTTGTCTCTCTCACTCCCCTCACCCATCTTCCTCCCCCTCCTCTTCACCTTTCCCCTTCCTCTGCGTCTATCCATTCTCTGTCCCCTACTTCGTCTCTAATCTTTACTATCTTTACTCTCTCTCTCTCTCCTCCATCCTCTTTTCTTTATTATCCCCATCTCTCATCATGGCTCCCCTCTCTCCTTCTCATCGTTTCGTTCTTCCCACTCCTTCCATTTTCCCTTCCCCTCTCTCTTTCTCCCCCACTCTTTCTCGCCTCTCCCTCCTCCTCCTCCTTTCCCTCTTCCTCCTTTCCCTCTCGCTCTTCATCCTTTCTCTTCCTCCTTTCCGTTTCCCTCCCCCTCCTCGTCCCTCTTTATCTCCCTTTCGCCCCCTCCTTCCCCCTTTTCTTCCCTTTCCATGGTCCTCCCCCCTCTCCATAATCCTCCCCCTCTCCATAATCCTCCCCCTCTCCATAATCCTTTCACTCTCCCACTCTGTCTTCCTTTCTCTTTCCATCTGCCTCTCAAAATGTCTCCCTTTCCCTCTCCCTCTTCATAATATGCTGAATCGCTTCTTATCCCCACTTCTTTGGTTTCCTCCCTTTCACCTACCATCAGGCCATTCCTCACAATTCTCTCTCAATCACTCACTCGCTCACATTCTCTCTCTCTCTCTCTCTCTCTCTCTCTCCATTATAAAAAGGTATTTGATTTGAAATAACCCACTCTAAAACCCAACCCATCTTTATATTATATACAAGCGAGGGAAGGGATTTTTTTTTTTTTTCCGTCGGTTTCTGTCAGAGTGCAGCCACCTTGACCTGCTGAGTAGTCATCTGGGAGACATCTGCGGTGGCTGTGAACAGGCTCCACAGTCTTGATTTTCTGGCTGGGAAGGTCTGGAGATGCTGGCTTGATCCTGTTATTGGCAACTCCACCAACAACAGGATAGGGAGCAACGTTCTCGCGCTCCTTTGTGCCGCGTGAGTTGAAAGACGAAGGCTGGCCAGATGAGGCACTTGTTTGACCTGAGTCTTGTGATGGAGAGTCATGGCTTCAGCGTCACATCGGTGCCTCAGTGAGTCTAGTTGTGGAGGTGAAGGAAAGTCTTTATCCAGGTTCAGGGCTTGGAAGGATGTCTAGTGTCACTTGGCATCCAAACCACTGCCAACACACTCAAGATGAGGGCGAACTTGTGCCTTCTTCAGGGTCATAACTCCTTCCTGGTCAAGGTTATCTAGCCAAGTGGCTGATTGCTGGCACTTTGTGTGACGTTGTCTGACAGATCTTGCTTGATAGACCTCTCGTATCTGGGCTGTCTTTCGATGTCAGCACCTAAGATTGATAAATGATCCTGCAGAGAAATACCCTCACCACTGATTTCTATCTTCTCCATTATGACAGCTTAAGCAGTGGGAGGGAGGAAGATGACAACTGTCTGTGTTATGTCAGGAGCAAAGTTCACTTGCCAGTTGGCTACCCACTCTCTTTCTCTCTGGTGAATTCCAGGGTGTTGTTGATGTGTCCAGCCACACGCAGGAACTTATCATGGTCGTATGAGATTGGTGAGCATGCAGTCGTCGGGATACACTGACAATTCGGGTGTTGTTGGAGGTCATTAATGAATATATTCCAAAAAAAGTGATTCAAGAACAGATCCCTAGGGCACAGATGCATTGACTGATTACTCCTGTGACGTCTTGACCAGACACCACTGTGCTGAAAGTTCTCCCTGTTAAGTAATCTTCAATGAGCTTTGGGGAATCACCCTGGATGTCTCTGCTATGGAGTTCTGACAAAATTTCTTATATGCCACACCCTAAGGTATCTGCAATGTCAAGGGCGATTATCACGGTGTCAAGGCCAACGTCTAGGACATCCTGCCATTTCTTGTTGAGAAGGTCAATTGCTGAGAAAGAGGGCCCGAAGCCAAACTCTCCACTGGACGTTAGGTTACAGTATACTGATGAAGATGTTGGTTTATTTCATCAGTAATGATTTTTTCAAGGATCTTCATGAGAACTGAGAGTGAGAAGATTCATTGTTAGTAGCTTGGATTGGACTTGAAGGTCTCTCTCTCTCTCTCTCTCTCTCTCTCTCTCTCTCTCCCTCCCTCCCTCCCTCCCTCCCTCCCTCCCTCCCTCTCCCCTACTCCGTCTCCCTCCCTCCCTTTACTCCCTTCCGCGGCATTAACTTTATTACTGGTGTGTTTTATAGAATTAAGTAGAAGGAGGAGGGTCGTAGCCATCAGTCAGACCTCATTAATTCATCATGGTGAGGGCCTGGTGGTGGTGGGGTGGGGTTAGTGGTGATGATGATGGTGATGGTGATGATGAGTGAGAGGATCAGTCAGGTGGTGATGATGATGGTGACGATGATGTAGAGGGACGATTAGTTAAGTGGTGGTGATGAAGGTGATGGTTGTGGTTATGATGGTGATAATGGTGATGATGGTTGTGGTTATGGTGGTGATAATGGTGATGATGGTTGTGGTTATGGTGGTGATGGCTGGTGGTGCTGATGGCGGTGCTAGTGATAAGAGAGAGAGGTAATCTGGTGACAGTGATGGTGGTGGTAAGTGTTTTGGTAATGACGGCCATATGGTTGAGGATTAGATTTAGTTTGGTGGTGGTGGTGGTGGTGGTGGTGGTAATGGTGATGGTGATGGTGATGATGAATAGAGACGCTGCTGCTGCTACAGTGACGATGATGATGATAGGATAATAAACATATAATGACTGATAACAGTAATGATGATTACGATGATAATTACGATTATGATGATGATTATGATGGCTGTAGTGATGACGATGATAATATGCTGCTGCTAATGATAACCAGTAAAGTGAGCTGTGTGAGCCCGTGACGAGCGATTGAGCGTTTGTACATATGCCTATCATCATAATTTCATCTTGGTGTAAACTTTCATTTCTGGTGAGGTAGGTGAACAATATCAGAAGAATAACTGAGCTAGAATATTTATTTTCTCACGTTTTCTTTCTAGATGTGCATATAGCAAGGCGCCGAGCATTTATCACGCGCGCAATAACAGTCCTCTGCTCCCGACTTGCTGTGTCAACTGTCACGAATTGGCGCGAGCGTGTTTATAAGTTCGTGACATTTTTGCTCACTGTGAAAACCGCGAATTCTAGTGGAATTCTCATTGTGTATCGCTCATTTCAACCGTCCACGCATTCGCTCGATTGGGACGGTTTTTAGAACATTTTTCACTGTTTCATAAGTGATCATCCTTGCGCGCGACATTAGCACCTTCGCTGAGTGATTTATTCTGAGTGTGTATCGCTCACAGTATTTCCGTTGGCCGTTAGCAAGCGCGGCCTGCCCTCGCTTCTGCTTCTCTCACAATTTGAAGTCAGTCAGGATTGGAACGTCGTGAGAGCAGGTTCGTTTGGGCCCAGTGTGGAGCAGCGCCGCCGTTGTCCAGCGAGTTCCGGAAATCTCCACTCAGCGTGAATCGGCGTAGAGGTTTAGCGGTTGCAGCGTCTGTCCTACGTGCCGACGCCTAGTTCAGTTCCGCTTAGCCCACTCTCTGACCAGTATTTCCTTTCGTTTTTCCTAGGCTTAAGAGTTTAGCTTTTATGTGAGCGAGTGTGTTCTTATTTTGAATTCATTTGAGACTCATGTAACGTAAAATTTATTTCAGTGTAATTAATACAGTAAATTTACAGTTCTTTTCTTGAGCTTAATGTAATGTAAACTCGTGTTTTATTTCTCCACATTAAGCTTATTTTACTTGTCGCTCCTAGTTCGCATAAACGCTTTGTATTATTCATAACTGGTACTTAGGCCAGTCCTCTTGTACTAAGCTTAAATCCGTTGTGCCAGCCTGGAGTTAATGCACCAGCAAGAACCTGTTTATCATTAATAGCATTAGTTATTGATTGTCAGGGGTGGAGTCACTTTCTCCAGAGGCTAACAGTACACAAACAGCACGTGTGAGTAATTAGTCTCTGCTGTGTACTGTTGAGAAAGTTTATAAATTCTCGTCCTTAGAGAATCGGCGAAGTAAGCCGGCATAAAGTAAACTTACTGCTTGATTTTCACAAGTCAATTCATTGTCCATATTTTCACGCAAAACATATAACCTTTATTTAAATTTTAAATCCCACAAAAACCCCGTGACATCAACGAACTGCGTCGGTAAACGCTTGACTATTGATCGAATGACAAAACCCAGAAATGGGCTGATTATCCTTGCTGATTTCACCCCTTGAGCATATTACAACAGGAAATAATTTTTTTACTTCGATTCCATAGTGGAGCCAGCCAATTGAAGCCCTCGGTACATTCCCTTGGAATGCTGGGATTTCAAGGGGTGTCTTTGGTTTCATGAGTAAATATATAGCTAAAAAAAAAAAATATATATTGAATGTATCTACTATCTGCTGAATGAATCTCTTCTCTATCTCTCATAGTAAAAAGGTTTTTAGCCTCTGTTACATAGCCTATGATTTCATCATCATTTGTGTAATTTTAACGCACAGTTGCTGCATGTTTGATCACGAGCGTGTTCTGCCTCAGTTCCCCCCTTCTACCGTTATAGTAGAGTAAGTCGTTCTCTCTGTTATTCAGAGCGGGATTTTCAGCTTTTTGTCCCCATGGCTTCATTTGCGCGTCCTTCTTACAAGTTGTATCAAGCTCTGCTGGCCCCTATATAATAAGCTCAGTCTCTGCATCATGGCCACTTAGATCTGCTCCTCATTTTGTTCACATCTCTGTCCTCCCCTGTACAGATATTATTATTGTGAGTGCTCAAGAAATCTCCAAACATCTAGCAGCTGTGTGTAATTTGAGTATAAGTGTTATTGCATTTTTCTTGTACTGTGTAGCATAAGGTTAATTCTTAGGCCTAGTGAGGTTTTTGATTGGTGTTGGGTTTTATGTCAGTCATTTTTGATAATAGTTTGTATCTGTAATAATTTATCTGGCATTCACTGAGTATTATCTGGTATCTCATTTTATCAGGGCTGACTTAGATAAATTTACTCTTGCTAATTTCGTGTTAATAGAGGCTATTGCAGTTAACCATATATTTAACCTGTTTATTTGCCATTACATTATCCTTATGAGTCCTGAATGTTTTGTTGTTAGTTTAAGCATTAAACTTTAACTTGTAATTTTACCTAACTCTTTTGTTTTGAACCTGGAACTTTACGGGACAGTAGTGATTTTTTTAGTATTCTCACTTAAAGTGTACATTATCTTTCTCTGTTCCGTAACACCTCCGAAAACCATCGCGGTCTGGCCTGGTCGTGTCGGGCCGCTCATTTCTCAGCTGAACGTAAACATCGCTTCGCACTGTGCGTTCACTCGCTCGTGATAATGATGATAGCGATTGCTGCTGCGATAATGATAACGATGATGATAACGATGATGTCTATACTGCGGATGACAATGATGATAATGATTGCTGTAGTGATGATGAATATAATAATGATGACAATGATAATGATTGCTGTAGGGTGGTGATGACGATGAAAAATGTGCTGCTGATGGTAATGATAATAATGATAATGATTTTCTTTCTCAGAACTGCCCGCTTAAGAAACGAGAGAAGGGACCAGAAATTAGCAGAACACTTTCCGTAAGAGGCAAAAAATTGTAAATGTTCTCCCAGTGGAAAAGAGAGAGAGAGAGAGAGAGAGAGAGAGAGAGAGAAAAGTGAAAGCGGTCATTATCTCACATTTTCTTTCTTCCATTTTCTTTGGTTCATCTCTTACTTTTTTTTTTTTTTCGTAGTATTGATTATTATCTACCGTGCTGGAATTGTGGGAAAGTGGATGATGATGATGGTGATGGTGATGACGATGATGATAATGACAGTTATTTAAATGATGATGGTAGTGACGTATTTTTATTTTATTTTATTCATGTTACCTCCAGACGATTTTATTCAGGACTCATCTCTGGTACTGAGGGGGTGAAAAATATATGATCACTTAAATACGACACATGATACAAGATTCTAATAATTCTCATCTGTTGTTTTCAGAATATAAACCATTGAAGATTCCATGGTTCATTTTGTGAAGACTATGCATTGAGATGCCAACTGGGCGTCCAGGGCAAGCCATCATAAAGGCAAGTGTTAACTTCTATTTATTTTGCTTTTTATTAATATTTATTATTATGTCTCCGCCCACCTGTGTTGAATAAGGCATTGAATGATTGGTGTATCCGTCCGTGAGTGCGTGCGTCTGTAACACTATCCTGGGCGCGATATTACCTGAACTCATCGACGGATTTCCACTTGACTTTCGTCAGTGATGCTGTATGAGGATATTATGAACAGAATAGGTCAGCTAGGTCAAAGGTCAAGGTCAAATGGGTGTGTGCGAGATTTCTCCAGAGCCTCTCGACGGATTTCGACCAAACTCTTGTCAGTGATACAGGATGAAGGGACGATGAACTGATTAGGTCAGCAAGGTCAATGCGTCAAAGGTCCAGGTCATATGGGTGTAGGCACGATATCTCCCGAACCCTTTCACGGATTTCGACCAAACTGTTGTTAGTGATACAGTATGAAGGGACGATGAACTAATTAGGTCAGGAAGGTCAAGGGGTCTAAAGTCAAGGTTATATGGGGTCGACTTAGTGTATCTTTAGTCTCATTTCAACCCACAATGAGCCCTGTCATGGAGGTTGTGTGGCGAGTCCGTGTGCAAGGCTTGGTGGAGGCACACCGAGCGATGCTTTGTGTAGACAGCTCAGGGCCAGAGTTCTCGGCATCTCATTGTTATCTGTGTTTATTTATTTATTTTCGTGCTTCCTACCAACTGCCTTATTTTAGCTTACGAACATTTCCTAGCAACTGAAATGAAAAGTATCCAAAAGCTCCTTCCTGGCCTGAAAAAGACGTTTGAAGGTAACCAGAATAAGGTAGTAGCAATTATATCATCACACCTGCAATTAAGAAAGAAGCGGGTACCACTGATTAACGCACTGAGAGTCGTTTATTACAAGGGGGAGAGGAAGATCGAGGATGATGTGGAGGGACGGGGTAGAGAGGTAGTGAGGATGGTGTGATATGGAGAGAAGGCACCTGGATGGCGGAGGACTGGGTGACATGGGGACGATTTGATTGTGGCTAATATTTCCGCAATTAAAAATGATTGGCTGTGGAGGGACGGGGTAGAGAGGTAGTGAGGATGGTGTGATATGGAGAGAAGGCACCTGGATGGCGGAGGACAGGGTGACATGGGGACGATTTGATTGTGGCTAATATTTCCGCAATTAAAAATGATTGGTTTTATATACTTAGATTAACAGATAATTTTCCCATCACGGAGATAGATTTTTGTAATTTTTTCCCAATTTGTACCGTATTCATGGTATGCATAAAATATTTTAATGCATATGAATAATCCATATACCTGTACATTGTTATACTGGGTATATATGGATGTATATGAATTTAGGCCGTGACATACAGTATATAAATTTACACCGAGATTTTTGAAGATCTGCGTACGCTGTTTTGATAGGATTTCAGGCCAAGAAATATGTCCATGAATTTCTCCAATTATTTTTATCCTACTTCACTGCTTGCTTTAGAAGTGACGTTCGTGATGGTACTGTATCTCTCAGTGCTGTGAGGAATTGCAGAATGGCCACACCTGGTCTTGCCGGATGTGTGATAATGGTTAAGATGATGATGATGATGATGATGATGATGACAGTACTATGGCTCTACATCTTTTTCATAGCACTTCTTCGTGACTGGTATCAGATTCTGGTGCTAATCTATGGCAATAACTCAGTATTCATTGAGAAGAGATGGCAGCTTTTGGCCAGGTTAGAGTAAAAGGGGTATAGACCTTCACCAACCCTTCGCTAGAGTGCTTTTACCCTACTCTCATTCAGCTCGTTTGATGGCCAGGTGTAGTTGGATTGGAGGGTCGATTTTACCAGTAACCAAGGAGACTCATTCCCATCTCATAAATAAGGTTTTTCCAGTTTCATGCAATTCGTGACATAGCGTTCATTTTGTAAGCGTGGACCAGTTCTGTCAGATGAAAAGAAATCGACTATAATGGGGTGTTCTGTGCTATATAAAAAAAAATCTGGCTCACAGGAAACAAGAAAAAATAAGAAAAATACGTTTTTTGATTCAAGTGCTTTGTCGTCATCGCCGCTCTAATCAGACGCCCCTCCAGCCACTTCACACCTTCACCCTCTCATTACCTGTATCACCTTTCGCTCTCTGTCTGTCTCTTCTTTGTCTCAGTCTATCTTGAGGCGAAGGGTACAAAGGAAAGGATATAAAGGAAAGGAATGAGAGAGAGAGAGAGAGAGAGAGAGAGAGAGAGAGAGAGAGAGAGAGAGAGAGAGAGTGAATTATATATGTAAAAAATCGAGAGAATAAACAGGAGTAGGAAAGGAAAACAGACAGCAGCAGACCTACTTCAAGGCTGTTGCTCTCAGGGTAGGTTATGTTTAGGCTATCCATTCAGCTCGTCAAAGAAAGGAGAGCGAAACAGGAAGGCTCCCCCACCTGCCTATCCTTCCAGCCAAAGCCGTTAATAAAAACGTACGTAGTGTGTTTCCTTCTCTCGTTGCTCAGGTTGTAGGTGTAAAAAAAGAAAAATTCGAAATACTCAATCTTATAGATTTTCAAAGCCTTATTAAATCTTCCACCATTAGAAAAATTCGTGAGTTTCCCTCTCGTATTTTCTGTTTCGCGCTTTTATTGATCTTTTTTTTATGCAAAGAAGAAGGAACCAAAGGCCAAAAGTCCGCAAATTGTTTCCTCCACTTCTCTCTTACTCTTCCTTCTTCAATCTTCCATGCTTCGTGCTCACCTCCGCTTTTTATCTTCCTACTGTTTTCTTCCTCTTCCAATGCTCTCTACGTGTTCGTCTTTATTCATCCTTATTTCGTCTATTATTTCTTCCTTGTTGCGTACACAGTTCCTCTTTTTGTGTTCTTTGTAGTTTTTCCTCATCGACTGCCCAGCCTACCTTTATTTTTTCAATGTGCTCCTATTATTATCTTTTCTCTTTTATTTTTTGTTCCTTGCCTGCCCCACTTTTTCTGTTTTCGCCTTTCATCTATTTTCCTCTATATCGCTCTGACTTCATCCAGTGGCGTATCCAGAGGGGGAGTTCTTGGCCCTCCTTTAAAGCCTCGTGATTCCCATTACGCATTTTTCCTCCTATTTTCATACAAGTTTAGTCAGTTTGAGATTTTTTTGCATGAACTGGAGGAGGTAGATATGGCCCTCCTTGACCCTAAGTAAAAATCATCTGGTATTTGCAAGAATTAAGTGTAAAAATGCGTCACTGAGCCGAGAGAATTAGTATAGTTTTTTAGGCTGCGAAAATTGAAGAAAAAATACAAAATAGCTAAAGATAACACGCCATGGAGTAGCATATCAATTCATTTATTTTCCTGTTACTCTCGACTGAATCAGACTACGTTGAGAAGGCTTGGTGTTCAGTAGGTTAACCCCCTCATTCTGGTGACGCATAACTGGCGGAATCTCCGATATTCAGTTGCTAGAGTTGATGCCAAAAAAACACAGTGTTGCGATGAAAAATCTGTTGTAATTTGATTTCGTAATTGAGACGTTCACCGATTAGAACCGAACACTCCCTTGGAAAACTCGAGATTCCAAGGGGTTCCTACGCCTTTATGGGTGAGATTTGAGTTGTTAACATAATTTATTGAATAAATGTGCAAAAACTCTAATTCACGTACGAGTAAAGTTATTTGCTTCTGCTTAGCGTGACGGTCGGGTTGGGTCGGGACGCTCATTTCCATGCTTAACAGAGGTCGTTGGCTCGTAAATACTACTACTACTACTACTACTATTACCACCACCATTACTACTGCAACTACTACAGCTAGTACTAGACGAAGAATTAGGACTCACCTCTCCTACTGAATAAGTTATGTTACATCTGATTTCACCAACTGATAACTGTATCCCAGGGCTGAATAATATTGTCTTTAGGTAAGAAGAAAAAAACAAGAAACGCGTCATCGTATTCATAGGGTTGAGAAATACTGGACCTTCCCTTCGTAGTAAAGTCCAGATCCGTAATTCCATTCTCTCTCTCTCTCTCTCTCTCTCTCTCTCTCTCTCTCTCTCTCTCTCTCTCATCTTTTCCCTCCTCACGTTCATACTATACTAATTACTATTCTTAATCTTGAAAGAATGTAATGAACTAAGTTTCTTTATCTTACACATCAATTCCTTCACCCCTCTCTTCTCTCTGGGGGAGCCGATGGTGTATTGGTTAGCACGTACATCCCGTAACTGGAAAAACCCGAGATCAATTCCCAAGTCTGTCATGTGGGGCAGATTGAGCGATTTTTTCCCCTTTGTCTCTCTCTTCACCCGAAAATACAACTGACTGCCAAGAGGTAGTAACAGTTGAACTCAGGGTCATCTCATTGTGAACCCGGTGAACTGCAGGCTGATGTTACACGGTTCTATAAGTGCCACCACACGAAGGCGCTCCTCTCTAGCATCACTCTTCTGGTCCTATATTGCCAGTAAGAAAAGATTAATTGTTTGTCATAAAGAGCCTCAATCAAGTCTACTGGCATTTCACTCACTTCTTCGCTTCTTTCCACCCCCATTGATTATGCCTCCTCCCACCAATGATTGAGGAGGCATTAAGTTATTGGTCTGTCTGTCCGTGCGTGCGTGGGTGCTTTCATGTGTTGGTCTGTGCGTCCGTAACAATTTTCTGGGCTTTATCGCCTGAACTCATCGACGGATTTCCACCAAACTTTTGTCAGTGATGCAGTATGAGGAGATGATGAATTGACTAGGTCAGCTAGGTCAAGGGGTCAAACGTCAAGGTCATATGGGGTCAGCTTAGTTTATATTTGTGGACGCGATATCTCCTGAGCCCCTCGACGGATTTCGGCCAAACTTTTTTCAGTGATACAGTGTGAATGGACAATGAACTGGTTAGGTCATTAAGGTCATGGGGTCAAAGGTCAAGGTCGTTTTGGGTCGACTTAGTTTATCTTTAGTCTCATTTCATTTTCTCTTATTTTACTACCTTCATCCGCTGTTTGTCTTCATTTCTTCCTTTTTCATTTCCTTTTCTTCCATATCTTTAGTCATATTTTTCTCCCATGTTCCTCTTTCTGTCTTCCTCCATTTACCTTATCCTCACCCTTCCTTTAATTCCTACATTGTCCCCTTTATTAATTGCTCTTCCTTTTTCTGTTTCCATCATTTCATCCGTCTTTTATTTGGCTCTCTCCATTCAGTTCGTTTCTTCTCCATTTTGCTCTTTCTCGCTTTATCTTTTTGTCTCTCCATCTTGACATTCTCCTCTCTCTCTCTCTCTCTCTCTCTCTCTCTCTCCGTCTCGGTCTGTCTGTCTGTCTGTCTGTCTGTCTCTCTCTCTCTCTCTCTCTCTCTCTCTCTCTCTCTCCATGTTTTTCACTATTTTTTTCTTTCCTTTTTTCTTACTTTATTTTTCATTTTTTTCTCTCCTTCCGTGACAGTTCTAAATGTATTCTCTCTTCTCTGCCTTCCTTCCTTCCTTCCTTCCTTCCTTTCTACCAGTCCTCCCTACTGTGCCTGTTCAAGTTCCTTTCTTCTTTCGTCCTTCCTTCCTTCCTCTCTTCCAAAGCACCTCACTTCCCTGTTTTGCTACTATTCTTCCTTGAGTTGCATTGCAAAATGGTCCTTATGCCTGAGAGCGAGGGAGGGAGAGAGGAAGGAAGGACGGGAGATAGGGGGGAAGGAAGGAAGGGAGGAAGGGAAGAAGGAAGGGATGGAGTGTAGGAAAGATATAGGGAAGAAGGAAGGGCTGAAGGAAGGGATGGAGTGTAGGAAAGATACAGGGAAGAACGGAAGGAAGGAGGGAGGGAGGGACGAAGGAAGGAAGGGAGGGAGGACAGTAGAAATTGAAGGAAGAAGGACAGAAGTGACGGGGCGTACGAAAGAAGGAGGGAGGGAAGAAAGGATAGAAAGAATATATGCAAGAGAATGGATGGATGAAAGGTAAATGAATGCTTATATAATGAAAATATGATGGATGGAAGAAAAGAAGGAAGAATGGACGGATTAGAATAAGAGAGAAAAGAATGAGTGAAAGGAATGAATGAAGGAAGGAAGGATTAGAAATTAGAGAAAGGAATGAAGGATAAAAGGCAAAAGGAAGGACGAGAAGAGGAGAGGCAAGAGAAAATGGGAAATCAAGGAATAAATGCATAAGAAAGGAAAAGGAAGGAAGGAAGGAAAAAAGTAAAGACAATGGAATTAAAAGATTAGCAGGAAAAGGAAAGAAGGAATGAAGGAAGAACTGGAAGACTAAAATAGAGTTTCTTGATCTGGGAGTAAATGAATAAATGAAGGAAGGAATGAAGGAAAGGAAGGAGAGACAATATAAGAAAAAAGCTAAGGAAGGAGAGAAGAATGAAAGAAGGAAAAGAGGAAGGTAGGAAGGAAGGAAGGAAAGAAGGAAGGAAGGATAGGGTAGCGAGTTTCTTGGTTCGGGCCAGGACAGACGAATTTTATAGCCGTGTCAAGGAGAAGGAGCCTGAGTGAAGGAGTGCATGGAAGAGGAGGAGGAGGAAGGGAAGGAGGGTGGGAGGATGCGAAGGGAGGGAGAGTTGGAGGATGCGAAGGAAGGGAGGGTAGGAGGGAGAGAAGGAAGGGAAGGTAGGAGAATGCTAAGGAAGGGAAGATGGGTGGTTGGGAAGGAAGGGAGGGTGGAAGAGGGAGAAGGAGAGGGGGAGGGAGGTGAGACGGGAGGGAGGGAGGTAGGGAAGGAGGGTGTGGAGCAAGGGAGGCAGGGAGGGTGTGAAGGAAGAAGTTGTGGGAGGTTGGGAAAGAAAGGCGGTGGGAGGAGGAGAAGGAGGGATGGAGGGAGATTGGAAGGGAGAGATGGTGAGAGGATGCGAAGGGAGGGAGGATGGGAGGATGCGAAGGGAGGGAGGGTGAAGGGTGGGAGGATGAGAAGGGCGGGAGAGTAGGAAGATGCGAAGGGAGGGAGGGAGGTTGGGAAGGAAGGGAGGGAGGGAGGTTGGGAAGGAAGGGAGGGAGGGAGGTTGGGAAGGAAGGGAGGGAGGGAAGCTGGGAGAGAAGGGAGGGTGGGAAGGAAGGAAGGGTGGTGGTTGGGAAGGAGGGGAGAGTGGGAGGATGCGAAGGAAGGGAGGGTGGGAATGAAGATAGGAGGAAAGGATAGAAGCATGGAAAGAAGGAAAAGAGAGCTTACATGAGGGACCATAGGGGGAAAAAGAGAAGGAGGGAGGGAAGGAAGGAAGAGGGAGGGAGGGTGTGAAGGAGTAGGAGCAGGGATGGGAAGGAAAGAAGTGTGGAGGGAGGGTGTGAAGTAGGAGCAGGGATGGGAAGGAAAGAAGGGTGGAGGAAAGAAACGAAATACGGACAGAGGGAAGACAGAGGATACAGAAGAAGGGAAGGATGGATGGATGGAAGGAGGAAGGGAAGTACAAGTAAAAAGGAGTACAAAGGAAAGCAAACAGCAACAGACCTTATGGTCCTTTCGAGGCTGTTGTTACAGAGTAGACTATGACTACGAGATCTAATTCTACATGCTGAAGGATAAGGATAGTAAAGCAAGAAGGCTCTCCCCGCTTCCAAACCCTCCAGTTAAAACTGGCAGGGAAAAGTGAGAAAAACCACCATTCAGCATGGAAAAACTGACATGGAAGTTTCATAGGAAAGACTGGAAAAGAAAAGTTACATTCTGTAATACTTAATCTATAAGCTACCAGTCTGTATAACCTGAAAAAGAAAGTAGTAGAGTAAAATGAATAATCAAATTAATAAAAAACGCATGACATTATGTACGGGTACGCTGAGTTAACAGGGATTCTGTAGACACAGCGTGGAAATTGCACAGTGCACAGTGTGGATATTCAGGGGTGGTGCGGCAACGTTGCCTGGCGCTTTTAAGGCAGGCAGCAGTCAATCAGGCCCTAGCTCCTTTCACTCCGCTGAGAGAAGGAACTTTCCCTTGCGGGACAAGCACACAAGTTACCTCCTGAAGCAGTGACCCCTGGTACATTAAAAAAAAATCCCGATGGTGGTCACTTAACTAACAGGAACCCCCAGGTCGAAAGTAAGAATAGTGACAGTTAACTCAGAGCTATCTGTGCATATCGTAGTCTGTGCTTATACTATATATGCATTTAGTAAATTGATCCAGGCTCAGGGAGAAAAAAGAATTATATATACACAAGCGTTTCACTCAGGAGTAAGCATAGTAAGCTGGGGATTAGACGACAGATACTTATCCAAGCGACCTTCAAAGGTTAGTACTGTATTACAATTTACTACATTGGAGAGCAGTTTGTTCCATGTATTTACAACTCTGTTATTAAAGAAGAAATGCTTAGCTTCATGCGACTGGAATCGTTTGCCAATTATTTTATGCCCATTGCCTCTAGTATAATTCGAGTGGTCAGCTGTGAAGTATTTATTGACAGCCATGTTATCATCTCCTTGTAACCTCCGTTTAGTTACAAGGAGATTTAATTCAAGTATTCAAAATATTCAAAGGACATGACAACATGGCTGTTCATAAATACTGTACTTCACAATTGTTCACTCGAATTATGCTAGAGGTTAGGTGGAGCGAGAGAAGGAGGAAGGACAGAGACAAGGAAAAGAAGATAGGAGGAAGGACAGAAAGGAGGAGAAGAAATAGGAAGGAAAGAATGGACCACAGTGAAGGAGTGGAAGGAGGAAGAGGTGGATGAATGCAGGGAGGAAAGGAAGTAAGGAGGAAGTAAGAATGAGAAAGAGAGGAGAGTAAAAAATAACAAAGATATAAGGAGTGGAAAACTTGAGAGAGAGAGAGAGAGAAAGAGAGAGAGAGAGAGAGAATGAATGAAATTAAAAAGACTGAACCGAAAGTGGAATAAACATGAGATAAAAAACTGAATGAAAAAGGGAATGAGGATGGAAGCGAAAGAAAAGGAAGAAAAATATGAAAAGTTAGAAAATAAAAATAAAAAAGAAGGAAGAAGGAAGAACAGGAATTGATTGGAGGAAGAGATGAACATACAAGAAGAGGAAGAGGAGAAAAAAATCAAGATCAAAATAGAGAAGATAATCCAATTTGCTTTTTGTATACTTAGCCAGAAATTTAACAAAACATAAATTATAATAAACGTAACTAATATCAAACGCTTTAAAGCCTCTGCTCACTCTAGGCTGAATAAAATCGTCTGATGGTAGGATAGTTAAAATTTATCATCGTTGTGAAGGGGCTATTTGAGATTATATTTAACCCCCTGTTGTACATTCTCTCTCTCTCTCTCTCTCTCTCTCTCTCTCTCTCTCTCTCTCTCTCTCTCTCTCTTTCAGAAAAAATAAAGCGAGTACCATAATTATCACCCAATTTATATCATCAGAAAATAAAACATATAGCCATTAAATTGTCTTACCCGGAAATACATGAACCCATTAAGTCCGGGAAGTATTTTTTTATATATTTAATTCTTACTCACCTTAGGATAAATTTTTTCTACCTGGAGGGATTACAATTTGCCTCATTAATCCACCTGGAAATAAATCCCTTCCTGTCTTGAATTAAATCGTCCGGTAGCATCAAAATAAACTAAAAATTGCGTCACCTAAAGTCTTTCTATCCATCTACAGCCAGACACCTTAATCCCGTACTGGGTGGCCACAAACAAATCGCCTCCATATCTCCCTGTCCCCTGTCGTTTCGCCGCCCTTCCCCCAACACACATCCCCCTCTCTCACCCGAAGTAAGAGCTTTAAATTTTAGACTTGGGAAAAATATATAAGAGCGCGTCCGCACCAAATTCTTGCGGGGGCGGATGAGAATTTTTAATCATTGCATCTTATAGACCTTCCCGCCCACACCCTCCTGCCCGCATCCTCCCGCCCACACTCTCTCGCCCGCACCCCCACGCCCGCACCCTGTCTCGTATGAAACAGGGACCAAGGATTCTGAACTACTACCAATACCATACGGACTCTGTTTCACCTTTACAGATAATTTTAGAATTCATCACGCCCAGAGGTAAGGAATATATATTTTTTTGGTGTACAGTGACGTAAAATTCCCGCCCGCAACCGCCCGCGCCAGCACGGATTTGGTGTGGACGCGCACTAAGGCTTCCCCGGAGGTTAGCCAGAGTAAAATATCTAAGACATCATTTATTCATCCTACAGAGGGTTGAGAAAAATTATAGTGGTAGTTGTAGTAGTGGTGGTAGTAGTAGTAGTAGTAGTAGTAGTAGTAGTAATAATAATAATAATGATAATAATAATAATCATAATAAGCTGAAGTGGGGGAGTTTAGGCACGGCAAAATCACGCCCCCTAAACACCTTAATTACCACCTAATTTGTAAACTCGGGGGCAACAATCAGCACCCCCCTTCCCCCTCCCTAAAAAGCCTAAAACAGAAAAAATCGAGCACACAACACCCCCCACTCAAAAAAAAAAAAAATAATAATAAAAAAATAAAAATCTGCCACCACCACCACACCTGCCTCTTCCAGAAATTCATTGGGGCCTAAAGTTAGCGTCGCCTACTTTTCGCGTGGTGGGGGGGCAGCGAAACTTTTAACAGCGTCAACTTTGGCTTGACTTAGGAGCAGCCGACACACGCACCTCACACGTAGGGAGGAGGAGGAGGAGGAGAAGGGGAGAGAGAGAGAGCTAGGGCAGGTATAAGAAGGAAAATTGGGGTGGTAAATAGGGGGGGTGAAGGATGAAGGGGAGAGAAAATAAAAAAATGAAACGGGGGGGGGGAGAGTGAAAAAAAAAAGACGCTGTGAATGAGGAGAAAAAAATGAAAAACGAAAAGAAAAAAAATAATAGCTTGGAAGGATAGGTACGAAAAGTGTTTGGTGGTATACTGGGTAGGGGACGGGGGGGGGGAGGGGAGGTTAGCCCGGGGAGAAAAGGGGAGAAACGTCTGGAGCTGGAGAGATTAGATACAGCTTTCCTTAACTCTGCTAATTGGAGAGGTTGTCCTTCAGTTGACTAAAATCGTCTGAAGGAGGCATCGTAGTGGAGGGGTTGATAGGGGAATTAAATAACACACTTTTCTTTGTGGGGGACAGGGCGACGTGGAGGCGATTTGTTTGTGGCCACCCCGAACGGGATTGAGGCGTCTGGCAATAGATAGATAGAGAGATAGACTTCTCTTTGTATTGCTAGATCATTTTCACAAACTTGCTGTCTTTTGCTGAACTAAACCTAACCCCTTAATATAACTTCACCTCACCTCACCTCACCTCACCTGACCTGACCTGACCTGACCTGACCTCATTTACCATACCCCATCTCACCTCACCTCACCTCACCTCACCTCACCTCACCTACTGCACATGGAAAATACTCATATATTTTTTAATTATTTTTATTTTTATTATATCATTCTTAAAGACCAAACGATGCATAAAATATTTACGTCTTTAGCAGGTAACATTAATAAACTTGGCAAAATATTGAAGGAGAGTAACACCAAGAACAGGGTGGAGGGTGTAAAGTATATGAGTGCTTTTGGGGAAGGGATCGTCATTGAGTAGGGATAGAAATACCTGTAGATCTATTTTTCGTATACACCGGTATACCAGTAGCATAATCTCTCTGTCTGTCTGTCTGTCTGTCTGTCTGTCTGTCTGTCTCTCTCTCTCTCTCTCTTCTTATTCTTTCCCTTCCTCATTCTTTCTCCTTTCTCCACTTAAGTTTCCATCCTCTCTGTTCCCCTCGTCTATACATCGTTTCTCCTTCCCCCCCCCCTCTCTCTCTCTCTCTCTCTCCCCGCCTTGTCCCTCCTCTCTTCCCTCTTCTCTCCCCGTATCCCTTCCCTTCTCTCCCTCTTTTCCTCCAGTGCGTGTTGATGTGTGAAGGAGTAGAACTGTAAACATCTCTCAAAGTCTCCTCACTCACCACGCCTCCTCGTCCTCCCCTTTCTCCTCCTCCTCCCCTTTCTCCTCCTCCTCCCCTTCCTCCTCCTCCTCCTCCTCCCCTTCCTCCTCCTCCTCCTCCTCCCCTTCCTCCTCCTCCTTCTCCTCCCCCACACACTTCCTGCACTATCATTAACCATTTACTACGATGACGCCATTCTCTCTCTCTCTCTCTCTCTCTCTCTCTCTCAAACATATCCTATCCCTCATATTTTACGATCGTAGGGGAGTATATCTGAAAGGCTGGAATATTTACTAAAAGACACACTATCCCGTATTCTAGATAGCGTGGGAAGCATCGTAATTCCTCATTCTTAGCGATTTATTGTGCAATTTACACCTTAAGACTCTACCGCAAGCTGTTTATATCGCTTAATTTTCGACCTAATGTGCATTAATAACCTAGAAGAGAATATTGTAGAGGAATCCGCAAAATAAATCGCTGAGGAAGAGGCGCTAAGAAATCTCCAGTACGATGTAAACTACGAACACTCCTCTGACTAAAAATAAAAGTATATGAATAAATGAGTAAGTAAATAAATATAAGTAGGCATTTCTCTTCCATTATGATGATGATGATGATGATGATGATGATGATTTTTAAGTCTTGCTATCTCCAAACGATTTTATTCAGCGTAGGAGATTAGGGGAGACTTTTCGAGCTGGAGGTGTCAGATACAGTAGTCCCGGGTTCGACTGGACGTGAACCTGGTGGACTGCAGGCTGAAGGTCTCCTTATCTTGCAGTCCACCCTCCTCCTTTTGGTGGATGGGGAAGGAGTTGAGGGATGCTTGTATAACGTGGCAGTGGTGCGCCTTAGTTATATAGGTGCCACCACCTGAAGCTATCCTCCTCCATCTTACAATAATAATAATAATAATAATAATAATAATGACTAGAATCCTGAAATTGTTGAAACAGTATTCAAAGAACTCCACATTCCAGATGAAAACATTTTTGTTATCGTTGTAGCCCTAATATTAAGGGACTTTTGGAATGACTCTAATTCGTATATGGATTTTGACCTGTGACCTTGAGATCAAGGTCATTCGTACTATGCAAAACATATTCACTCATGACCCACTACATTTCCACCGAGTTGGCCCAAATCGGCCAAATACTTTTCGATTTAGCACTTTCAGGGATAAGGCGGCCATTTTGATTTTCCTCAGTATCTGCAAAGGTATTTGTTGCATCTCAATATCATTAAATACCCCGGTGCAGTTCGGTAGTATATGTTGACGACTACATACTGGAACATTTGCAAAGCAATCGATTCAGTAGTTTTTGCTGCGCAGGAGAGCAAAAATTGGAAAAAAAAAAAAAAAAAAAAAAAACAGGGCGCTAATGCAGCTCTAGTGCTAGGAAGAAAAACGTGCCAAAAAGAGCATGCAACCAAGATGAATCGCTCCTGAAAATATTAAGTCTCTGTCTCGACTGGCCTTGGAATGCCAGCCTTTTAGATCTTATCCCCCCCCCCAACAAAAAAAAATCTAGTGTCAATAAGAACTCCACAGAATGTATGGTTCTTAATTGTAATAATAATAATAATAATAATAATAATCATAACAACAAAATAATAATAAAAAGGTAAGCCTCTCCAGTTTCTTCAGTGTAATCAGTCACCACTAAATGATTTTTTTTTTGGCAAATTATTGAAAATTTCTTGTAGCTTAGAGGTTAATTTAGGCAATTTATATAACTCCTTAATTTTAAAAAGTCCTTCTACAGCTAAATAAATCATCTGGCGGCAGAGAATAAAAAAAATACGGAGCCGGATTGAAGGGGATAACGACTAACACCGAGCGATTCTACTCAGACTTTACGAACTGGAGGAGTTAATTGGATTCCACACTATACTCTTTTCACGTTAACCTGGCCCAGAATTTCGTCTTCTTGCAGCTTATTTCACGTTTGTCGGTGGAGGGAAAGGACAATGGTGTGGCTCTACACAATTCCCATGGCAGTTCTTCGTGTCTAGCATCATAATTTTAGGCCAGGTTGAAGTAAAAGCGGTAGAACACCTTTACTATTAGAGGTCTGTCAAAAGTAGAATAGAATTGTTTGAAGATAAAAAAACTGAAACAAGAAAATACCTCACAATACTTAAGATTATTTTTTTAACCATCGGTGATTGATTTTGTTTTTCTGCTTGATTTTTTTTTTTGCTCTCTCCTTTTCCTTAGTGTCAGTCTTTTTCTTTTCAGTTCTTTCTCTTTCTTTTCCTGTTTATCTTTCATTTCTTTCTTTTTTCTCTACTGTCTTCTCTTTTGGTCTACCTTTCCTTTCCATCTCGTGTTTTTTCCTCTTCGTTTACTTTCTACCATCATTTATTCAGTCTCATCTCTTGTTTTACCCCCCCCCCTCTCTCTCTCTCTCTCTGTTCTTGACACGGCCACGCGATTTTATTGGGCATTGAGGTACCCGTTGAGGTGAATGGATTAAGTTATTTTCTGCCTTTTTTTTTTGGGAGGGGGGGCTGTTTCATTACTTCCAGATAATACACACACACACACACACACACACACACACACACACACACACACACACACACACACACACGTACCTCGACTAAGCTGTAATGGTGTCCTCAGCAATTCAGTTAACTCCAGTAGTGATGAATAAATAAAAAAAGGTATTGCAATTTATAGTGCAAATAAACAGTCAGCTTTCATAATTTACGCATTTGTTATTTGGTACACAGTCTTTAGTATATATATGATTTTTTTTTACAGAATTTCCAAGTAGAATGGTCATTTCAGATAATACAGACATTTGCAATAATATACAATAGGATAAGGAAATACACTGGCGTACAACAATCTATAGTCCATTTATTTTAAGCTGGCAAAACAGGACCACGCCCCCAACGCGAATGCTGAGCCATGATTGGTTGAACATTGAGCGGTCACAAGTGCTAAAGTTTGTCCGTCTCCATTAGATGACATGTTCTTCATTATATTATTGCCATCTCCAGACGACAGTATCTAGCTTAAGACAGGCCTTTATTAGTGAAAGGGTTAATGAAGGTTATATCTAATTACTCCATATCGAAAAGTTCTTACATAAGCTGAATAAAATCGTCTGGAAATAGCAAGGATAAGATAGAAATGAAGTTCTTGGGCTGAAAGGTCTTGAAACACCGGTGTAGTGGACCAGAAGTTACCAAATGACAACTATGTATATCCAGTGGGTGGAGCATCCATTGTGACGTCACAGAAGCTCCTCCCACTTCCCCCTCCCTCAGTCTCCTCCAGCCATGACAGTTTGCAAAGTGTGGGGTGAATTATAAATATCGGGAGGGCGGAAAGACAAAGCCCTCCAGTTAGGTCTCTGGCTGAAATGGATGGCAGAGTCGAGTGCATCACAAAGAAGCAAAAGTTCTTCGTGAGCTGAGTATCCATAATATCATCTGCGCATGGTCATTTGCATCTGGTCATCTACACCAATATTTTTTTTAAACAAATAATTTCTCACCTCTCATATTTAGTAGTTTAATTTTTATAACGGTATCGGATTACAAATGACAGCTATTGGTAATGTGGGGTTGACAGTGACAGATAAAAGTTAAAAATAGAAGTATGATTGGAAGAGATCTGGCATCACTTTCTCCTCATTTATATCAACCAATCGGCTGCAAGGGGGACGGGGCATTTCCACCAGGAGACTTTAAAACGAAGTATAGGTGCATATGTCCGGGTCTTCACTCTGAAACACACACACACACACACACACACACACACACACACACACACACACACACACACACACACACACACACACACACACACACACACACACACACACACACACACACACACACGCACACTTATGGAAAAAGTTTAGGGTACTCTTGACACCTTGCGCGCGCGCGCGCACACGCACGCACGCACACACACACACACACACACACACACACACACACACACACACACACACACACACACACACACACACGGAAAAAGTTTAGCGTACTCTTGACACCTTGCGCGCGCGCGCACACACACACACACACACACACACACACACACACACACACACACACACACACACACACACGCTGATGAAAACCACTGAGGTTTCTTATGACAGCTTTTTATCGCATGGTTCCGGATATAGTACCAGGTTTTCGGAGTCTTTAAAACAGGCTCAATACAATCCACACAGACGGGAAACGGAAGCAAATTATTCCTCTCTCTTCCAACACCTCTTCCAGATACACCACAATCACATAAAATCACCCTCATAAAATCACTGAAGGTTGTATTTGAAGTTACTTTGTCGATTTTTTTTAATTTAACACTTTTCCCTAGTGATTTATTTTGCACCTTACAGAATAACTCACTTACTATTTACACTAGAGCCGGATCCAGCACTTCTGAAGAGAAGGGGGGGGAGGGCTATTAATCCTAGTGAAATTGCAGCTTAATCCTTTTTAACAGTAAAATAAAGGGGAAGTTTTAATTTATACGTTTTAGTCATAGGAGTACAATAGCATCCCAATTTGTAATGAAATGATTCATTAATAATGAATGAATGAATGATATTTGTTGCATCTGTTATGGTAGATTACGCTGTTCTTTTATAATTGGTACTCGCTGATCCGCCGACAATAGGGAGGTGTATGCCCCCACGCCTTCCCCTCCCCCCCTCAAAAAAATAAAAAATGCCTGTACAATGTTTTAGTACTGACATAATTTTCATCAGAATGATATATGAGATTAATGAGGTGAAGAGCAGAATTCATCGATAAGGAAGAGGTGTTATGAAATCTATACCCACTTAAAATTCGATCCCTCGTTTCACACAGACACTTATGAAAACAACTAAACTTACTCACACAGTCTTCATGGAAATCACTTACACACAGAAAACTCTTATGAAAATCGTTTACGGTTCTCCTGACGCTTTGTAAATCACCGCACAGCCTCAACACACCTTAAAGTTACGGTATTTTTACTCAATAAGCGTTAGTTTATGTACAGGTCGCTTCAAAATAGGGGCTAGTCTCAGAGAAGCGAAGACGACGGCGAAGAGGAGGACGAGGATAGGGCCGAGTTGTGGCAGCGAGATCTTTTGGCCTCGGTGTCTCTTCTCTCGTGGCTTGTCTTCAGGCCCACATTTATTGCAAGGGCGAGACCGAGGACGAGGGTGTGCGTGGAGAAGACTAAGCTCGAGGAGGGGCGGAGTAGGGAGCTGGAGGAGGAGGAGGAGGAGGTGGAGGAGGAGGTTGGGGAAGAAGGGGGAGACGGGGAGCTGCCACCTGACTGTAGGTGGGGTTGCATGGCTGCTGGGGTCTCCTCTGAAAAGGGTAGAAAGTTTAGCTGAGTTAGTCGTTATTTGATTGGGAGTTTTATTTATATACACACAAAGAAGGCATAAAAAACTTTGAATTAGTTTCAGCTTGTCTGAATGGCGTTTTCTTTTGCTCAACACAGTTGCTGAATAAGTTGGAAATTATTATTCAGTTAGTCTGTTAGCTAAATATGCATTTTACACACACACACACACACACACACACACACACACACACACACACACACACACACACACACACACACGCACACACACACACAAAGTGGTGGTGGAATGCTGAAAAGATGGAAATAATTCGTTCATCAAACACAAATGTTCAGATACACATACATCTCCCACCATTAACCCTCATACCGTCACCTATACAGCACCAGCATCCCTTTGCCACCGCCCAGACAACACTAATCACCCTCATACCATCACCCAAACAACACTAGAACCCACAGCTTTCATTTAGCCAAGTCCTTTTGTCGACATAATTTCATTTACATGATGATTCAACACACACACACACACACACACACACACACACACACACACACACACACACACACACACACACACACACGTAAACCACTCAACATCACCCAGACAGCACCAGTACCCACCATCCAACACATGCACGGTGACGGAGGCCGGGGCAGCGTTGAGTGGATTGCAGGTGTAGTTGCCAGCGTCCCTCCAGGTGGCTTGGGTCACTAGTAGCCAGCTGGTTCCCGCCCTCCTGTCCGTCACCAGCTGTACCCCACCCCTAGTGCCACTGTTGAGCTCCTCCACAACGTTGCTCCGGCTCCCTGTGCATGGTGGAGAGGTTAGGTGGAGGGGTGGAGGGAATTTTTAAAGCTGTGAATGGAGGTTCTGAGTAGATGGAGAGCTAATTTCCACTACTGCCACGGCTTACCTCTTCCACCGTGTTTTTTCTGACTCCTTGGGGAAGGTGGAGAAGTGGAGAATTTAACTTTGGAGTGGAGAGGTTAGCTGGAGGGGTAGAGAGAGTTTCTTGTGAGGTAGATAGGTAGAGAGAGCGAGATTTTGGCTAGATGGAGAGATGGAAGGAGTTTTTGGAGAGGTTAGGTGGAGAGATGGAAGGAGTTTTTGGAGAGGTTAGTTGGAGAGATGGAAGGAGTTTTTGGAGAGGTTAGTTGGAGAGATGGAAGGAGTTTTTGGAGAGGTTAGTTGGAGAGATGGAAGGAGTTTTTGGAGAGGTGGAGAGGTTAGTTGGAGAGATGGAAGGAGTTTTTGGAGAGGTTAGTTGGAGAGATGGAAGGAGTTTTTGGAGAGGTGGAGAGGTTAGTTGGAGAGATGGAAGGAGTTTTTGGAGAGGTTATCTGGAGAGAAGGAAGGAGCTTCTGGGGAGATGGAGAGGTTAGCTGGAGAGATGGAAGGAGTGTTTGGAGAGGTAGAGAGGTTAGCTGGAGAGAAGGAAGGAGCTTTTGGGGAGATGGAGAGGTTAGTTGGAGAAATGGAAGGAGTTTTTAGAGAGGTAGAGGGGTTAGTTGAAGAAATGGAAAGAGTTTTTGGAGAGGTGGAGAGGTTAGCTGGAGAGATGGAAGGAGTTTTTTGGAGAGGTGGAGGGAGATTTGGAGTGATAAAGACTTTGGTAACTCATCTCTCACCGTTTAGCTTCTCCACCATGTTGCTCCAGCTCCCTGTGAAGGATGGAGAGGTGGAGAGGTTAGGTGGAGGGATGGAGAGGTTAGCCAGATCTATGGAGAGGTTAGATGGAATGATGGAGGGGTATAGAAGTTAAGTGGAGAGAGTTTTTAAAAGGCTGAGGAAATTAGGTGTATTGGAGGAGAGTCAGAGTATGAGCAGAATTGTTAGTTGGAGAGGTTATGTTGAGAGTTTTGTGGAGTGAGTGGAGAGGTTAGATAAAGAAGTGTCTAGGGAGTTGAATGGAGGTTTCAGAAGACTCTCAGGGTAGGTGCATGGATGGAGGTTGTGTGGAGAGGTGGAGAGGTTACGTAGAGGGGTGGAGAGGTTACATGGAGGGATGGAGTGGTTAAATGAAAGGGTGGAGAGGTTACGTGGAGAGGGAGGTGTAGAGGTGGAGAAGTTACATGAAAGGGTGGAGAGGTTACATGGAAGAGTGGAGAGGTTACATGGAGGGGTGGAGAGGTTTCATGGAAGAGTGAAGAGGTTTCATGGAAGAGTGAAGAGGTTACATGGAAGGGTGGAGGGGTTACATGGAGGGGTGGAGAGGCTACATGGAGGGGTGGAGAGGTTACATGGAGGGGTGGAGAGGAGCCAGCTGCATTCCACTCCACCCGTCACTGCTTGGCTCCTCCACTACGTTGCCACAGCTCTCTACTAATGGAGGAAAAGTAAAGAGGTTAGCTGGAAGGGTAGAGAAGGTAGACGGAGAGGGGAGAGGTTAGATGGGGGGATAGATAGGGCTTTAGGAAGGGTAGTTAGAGTCAATGTAGTAGTAGACAGGGTTTATTTAGACTAGGTATATGGAAAGAGGAGAGTTTTTAGATGGTTGGAAAAGTTAGGTGGAGAGATGCAGAGCTTAGATGGAGAGATGGAGGGAGTTTTTGAGGTAGAGAGAGAGAGAGAGAGAGAGAGAGAGAGAGAGAGAGAGGGGAGAATAATACGAATACAGAGCAAATGGAGAAAACATGGAAGTGAGGGAGGAAGTTAGGGGAGGGGAGGGGACAGGAGGGGTGAGTGGAGTTGACAAGGGGGAGAACATGAATATGAGAGATGGGAAGAGGTGCAAGGAAGATAATGGAGATGGGAGATAATGGAGAAGAGAGGGGAGACAGGAGAGGGGAGATAAGGCATGAGGAAATGATGTTGATAAGATGTGGGCGACTGAGAAGTAGGGGTGTGGATGTGAAGAGAGGGGAAGAGGGAGGGAGGGGACGGAAGGAAGGGAGAAAGAGGAGGGAGCTTAAGAGGTTGGAAGAGGGAAAGAGGAAGGAGAGGAAACAAGAATGGAGTAGGAAAGGTGGGCGAGTCAGAGAGATAGGGAGAGACGTAAGAATGCTGAGGTGAGGGAGGAAGGAAGGGGGAGATAGTGAGTTGCGAGAGGGGGGGAGAGGGGATGGGAAGGGTAGATAGGGAGCTGAGGGGAGGGAGAGAGAAGGAGGGGGGATGAAGGTGTGGGAGAGATAGGGAAGTGGAGGGAGAGGGAATGAAGGAGGGGCGGAAATGAGAAGGAAGAGGTCGGAGATCTGAAGGTAAGGAGAGGAGGAGGTAGACATATTAGAGAAAGAGGATGGGGGAGAGGAGGGAAGGAAGGAAGAGCGGAGGGAAGGAACGGGTGCCTGGAGAAAGAGAAAGAAAGAGAGAGGGGGGGGAAAAGAGAAACGTCACATCTGGAACAAATTGGGTCCACAACAAAAACAAGAAAAATGGAAAAGAAAAAGAAATTCCTCGCCTGTTATGGACGAGAGAGAGAGAGAGAGAGAGAGAGAGAGAGAGAGAGAGAGAGAGAGAGAGAGAGAGAGAGTTATTTAGATGACCACACAGAAGAGAAAAAGAGAAGGCGATAGAAGGAAAAAATGCAGGAATTATTGAGGGGAGAGCCTGATTAATGAGAGAGAGAGAGAGAGAGAGAGAGAGAGAGAGAGAGAGAGAGAGAGAGAGAGAGAGAGAGAGAGAGAGAGAGAGAGAGAGAGAGGGTGTAAGGAAAGGACGAAGAGAAAAGGGAATAAAAGGAAGGATGAAGAAAAAGTATAAAAGGAAAGGATGAAGAGGAGCGAGAGTAAAGGGAAGGATGAAGAGAAGGGAGAGTAAAGGGAAGGATGAAGAGAAGGGAGAGTAAAGGGAAGGGTGAAGAGAAAAGGGAGTAAAGGGAGGATCTTAGGGTGAAAACAGAGGGGAAGGGAGAGGGGAAAAGGTGAGATGATGGGCGAACAGAGAAAGAGAAAGGGGGTGATTTAGTTAAACCGGTTGTGGCCTAAAGGGAGGAGGAGGATCGAAGGAAGGAAGGAGAGAAAAAGGGAGAGAGGAGGTAGGGATGGGAGGAGAGAAGGAAAGAGGGTAGGAAAGGAGAGAGGAAGGGTGGGAGAGTGGGTGAAGAGGAGGAGGGAAAGAAAATGGAAGGGAGGAGTGTGTGTTTGTGTCTGTGAAATAACTAATGAGAGAGAGAGAGGGGGGGGGGCGGAGGGAATGGTGGTTGGATGAATGGATAGAGGGAGGGAGGGAAGGGATTTAAGTGTGAGGGAAACAGCAGAGGAGGAAGAATGAAAGGAAGGGAGGGAAAGATGAGGAGAGCAGGAAGAAGGAAAGAAAGGTGAAGGAAAGGGGGGTAGGGGAAGGAAGAAATGATAGAGGAAAGTGGGTATGGCCGTAAGAGAGGAGGAAATATCGAAGGAGAGGAAGGAGGGAGAGAAGGAGGGAAGGCAGGAGGAAAGGGCGGAGACTGAGTAGGAAGAATGAAGGATGAAGGGAGGGTATGGAGGAAGAAGGGAGGGAGGACATGAAGGAAGAAACTATAGTGAGGAGGGAGGGAAGAAGGAAGAAAGGGAGGAGTTAGTCTGGAAAGGAAGGAGAAAGGAAAGGAGGAGGAAGAGCTGGAAAGGAAGGATGGAAGGAGGAGGGAGGGAGGGAGTGAAGAAAGGAAAGAAGCGATAATGAGGTGGGAGGGAGGGAAGGGAGAGGGAGAGGAATTGGTATGGGAGGGAAGGAGAAAGGAGGGGAGGAGGTAGAGAGCTGGGAGGGAGGGATGGAAGGAAGAAGAAGGGATGAAAGGATGGAGAGATGGGATGAAGAAGCGAAGGAGACGGTGAAGGAGGGAAAGAAGCTGGGATGGGAGGAAGGTGAGCTGGGAGGGAGGGAGGGAGGGGAGAAGAAGGGTGGGAGGGACTTACTGACGGAGAGGAGGATGATGAGAGAGAAGGAGAAAGATAACTGTAAGGGAGGAAAAGGAGGAGGAGGTAAGAGGAAGGAGGGGATGGAAGGAAGAGAGGAAAGGAAGGGAGGAAGGGAAGAAGGAGGGATGGAAGGAAGAGAGGAAAGGAAGGGAGGAAAGGGAGAAGGACGTGGGAGGAAGGGAGGAGGAGCGGGAGGAGGAGGTGGGAGGAAGAAAGGGGAGGAAGAAAAAAAGGAAAAGGAGGAAGGAGGGGAAGGAAGGAAAGAAGGGAGAGGTGTGTTTGTGTGAAGCAGAATACAGTAAAAGGAGAGAAGGAAGGGAAGACGAGAGAAAGAGAGAAGGGGAGAAAGAAGGAAGGAAACAGGGTGGAAAAAAAAGAAAAGGAAGGAAGGAAGAGGGACAGAAGAGAGGAGGAGAAGGAAGGAAAGAGGGAAGGAGACAGGAAGAGAGAGAATTTAGGAAGAAAGGAGGGATAATGGAAGAAAGAAAAGGATGGAGAGAAAGAGGAAAAAAGAGAAGGTAGGAAAGAAGGAAGGAGTGGAAGAAAGAGAGATAAGGAATGTGGAAGGGAGAAAGGAAGCAAAAGAGAGAAAGGAAGAGGGGGGAAAAGTGAAGAAAAGGAGGAATAATAATACTGAAATGAGAGAGAGAAAAAAAGATGAAAGAAGAAAAGCAAGAGAGGAAAGAGGGAGATAAAGGATGAGGAGGAGGAAGAGGAGGGGAGGAATATTGTGGAGGAACTTAAAGGGGAGGGAGAAAGAGGGGAATAGTGAAAGGAGGAGGGAGGAAGAGCAAGTGGGAGGGATGGAGGGAGGGGGGAGAAGGAAAACAGGAATGATGGAATGAAGGGGAAAAGGGTGAAGGGAGCGCAGGAGAGAGAGAGCGACAGGAAAGGAAGGAGACAGGGAGAGCACGAGAAGGGAGAGTGGGATGAAAAAAAAAATGAGAGGAAGGGAGGGAGAGAACAGATAGAGGGAAGGAGGGTAGAAAGGAGAAAGAGAAAGGAGGGAGGGAGGGAGGGGGAGAGGTGCGGAGGGAAAGGGAGGTGAAGGGAATGAAGAAAAGTTGCTGACAGAGACACAGATGAGAAACTCGGTAGGGAGAAGGGAGGAAACTAGAGAGAGGGAGAGAGGGAGAGGAGGTGAGGGAGGGACGTGACAGAAGAGAGGGAAATAAGGAGGGGAGAAGGAAATGATGGACGGGAGGGGAGGAAGTTAAGAGGAAGGGGAAAACCGGAGGGAAAAGAGGTGAAGACGAGGAAAATAGCTAAGTGAAGGAAAAAAGATGGATTGTGTAGGAAAAATGAGATTAGGTTAGGGAGTAAAATGAAGAAAGAAAGAGGAGGGAAATAAGGAGAAGATGTGAAAGGAAAAAATAAAGTTAATAAAAGAGTGGAGAAGGAAAAGGGTGATGAGAAGAGTGGAAGGAAAATGAAGAAATGCAGGGAAGAAAGTGAAAGGAAAATGAGAATGGAAATAATGAAGATGATGGTGAGAGAATTAATGGAAGAATAGTGGAGAAGAGAAGAGATGAAGTAAAAGGAGGAGGAGGAGAGGAGTGAATGTGGAAGGAAAGGAAGGGGGAGTGAAAGGAGAAGAATGAAGAGGGGGATCAGTGACAGAAAGAAAGGAAGGAAAGAAGAATGAATAAATCTACCCATACACTATTCTACATCCTCCCACTTCCTCCCATACACATCCCCTCCCGAACCCTTTCCCACTCCCAAAAATTCTCCTTCCCCCTCCCACATCCACCTACACCCATTTATATCCTCTTGCGCTCTCTCACACATACCCCCACACACGCTCCCACACTCTCCCACACACTCTGTCACTTCTGTATCTTTTCTTGCCTCCTCCCACACCTACCCACACTCATAGACAGCCTTCTAGAACTTCCCACTCTCCCTCTCAACCCCTCTCTTCCTCTTTCTATATTTCCAAGCTCTTTCCCACACACCGGCACATCCCCTACACTCTCTCACTCAAAGATATCTGACATGCACAGGCACCTTCCCACACCCTCCCGTATATAACGTCCTTAGTTTTCACATTCACAGATACCATTCCACACACACACACACACACACACACACACACACACACACACACACACACACACACACACACACACACACACACACACACACACACACACACACACACACACACACACACACACACACACACACACACACACACACACACACACACACACACACACACACACACACACACACACACACACACACACACACACACACACACACACACACACACACACACACACACACACACACACACACACACACACACACACACACACGTAACCACACCTATACCCACACCCACACCCCCAGTACTCACGTAGGGTTGGATTGGCGTGGTACCATGTGACGGGTGCTGCCTGGGCCGTGGCACCCGTGATGAGGCAGGTGATGTTGAGGTCACTGCCTGCCCTCATGTACACGGCAGGCGAGCCCAGGATGGTGGCACGCGGCTCTGTGGGGGTAGGCAGTGAGTTAGTGAGGCAGGGAGAGGTAAGGGGAGGCAGGGATGTGTATGAGAGGCAGGGAGAGGGAGGGATGTGTGTGAGAGGCAGGAATGAGTGTGAGAGGCTGGATGTTGGTGAGGCTGGGAGAAGCAGAAAATTGTTGGGGTATGTGAGAGGTGCGACTGAAAATCTGTCTATCTGTCTATTGCCAGACGCCTCAATCCCGCAAGGGGTGGCCACAAACAAGTCACCTCCATGTCGCCCTGTCCTCCGCAATTTCACTACCCTCTTCTCAGCTCACATCTCCCTCTTTCATATACCCCTCCACTCCATCCCTCTATCTCATCCTCGGCCTCCCCTTCCCTCTCCCCCCTCCACCTCACTCACATACACTCTCCTTGTTAGTCTCTCGCTCTCCATCCTCTCCACATGGCCAAATAACCTCAATGTATTAATTTTCTCCTTACACTTTCTATCATATCCGCATCACACTACAACGCTCCTTGACTTCCATATTTGTCAATCTGTCTCTCCATGTACTTCCACATGCTTCTCTTAAATAACTCGTTTCCACTGCTCTCACTCTTGACTTGTGTCCTTCCAGCAAGGTCCAAGCTTCGCTTCCATACGTTAGAGTTGGTATCACAATACCATCATTCAGCGACTTTTTACTTCCATGCTCACTTCCCTAAATCACTGCTTTCAAAGAATCAGCAATCTTTCTTCCTTGTTTCATCCCTTCAAGCAGTTCATCCTCCAGACTTCCATCCTTACTCATCACACTTCCCAAGTACTTAAATTCACTCATTTTTCATTTCCTCATCCTCCAACCTCACTCTGCATACAGTGACTTCATTTCTCTCGACGACCATAACTTTTCTCTTCCCTACATTCACCTTTAGAATTTAGAGGCAGAGAAAAGAAGGGATATGTGGGGAAGGGAGGATATTGGTGAGGCTGGGAGAGGATGAAAATGGTAAAAGTATGTGGGGGCAGGCAGGATGTTAGTCAGGCAGGGAGAGGTGGGGAAAGGCAAAGGTATGTAGGGAAGGCAGGAGAGTGAAGATAGAAGGAATAGTATGTGGAAGAGACAGAGAAGGAAGTGGAATGTAGGTAAGGTAGAGATGTAATACTGAAGTAGGGAAAGACAGGGATGTGTTAGTGACACAGAGAGAGGTAGGGAAAGACAGGAATATGTGGGAGAGACAGAAAGAGACAGGGGTGCATTAATGAGATAGAGAGAGGTAGGGAAAGGCAGAGAAAGTCAGGGATATATAGGAGAGACAGAAGGGACAAGGGTGTGTGTAAATAAGGCAGGGTGATGTCAGTGAGGGAGGGAGAGGTAGAGAAAGGCTGGGATATAAGCAGGAATGTGTATTTAAAGCAGGGGTAATGAGAGAAGGGAGGCAAAGAGAGAGGGAGAGGGACGAAGTTTGTGGGAGGTAGGTTAGTGTTGGGGACAATGAAAGGAGGGAAATGTAGGGAGAGTCGGGGGTGCGTGGGAGAGGCAGAGAAAGGAAGAAATAAGGGAAGGTGCTAGGGGGAAGTAGGGACAGTGGAGAGGTAGGGATGTGTTAGTGAGACACTGGGATGTAAGGATATGTGAGCAGGTTAGGTATATGTTTTAGTGAGGCAGGGAGAAGCATGGGTGTGTGTGTGTGGGGGGCAGGCAAGGAAAGGCAGGGATGTTTGGGTAAGGTATAGACAGGTGAAAATGAGGTACTGCCTGCCTTCATACACACGGTAAATGGTTCGACAGATTGGTACTGAGGCAGGTACATGTATGAGAGGCAGGTAAGAAAGGAACATAAAGGTAGGTCAGCAAAGGCCTTAAACTGAATGGATTTTGAAGCTGGCTTTTTGTTGAACATTGTTTGAGAAGGATAACAAGTGAAGGATGTCGGCCTTTTGGTGTCTTCTTTCTCTTTATTGACAAAAAATGGGTGTGGGGGTGATGCAGAATGAGTAAGTGAGGCAGGGTGGGTGATAGTGGAAGAACCAGACAAGATTAGGTACAGTACGGTACATAAAGAAAGGAAGGGCAGTTTATGAGTGTGTGCGTGTGTGTGTGTGTACGTGTGTGTGTGTGTACGTGTGTGTGCTTGCGTGCGTGCGTGAGCGCTCGCACTTCCCTGGAGTAAAGATAAGCAGGCAGCAAGACAAGCAGGCAGGCAGGTATGTAGGTGAATGAGCGGAGGTGTTAGTCAGGGAGGGAAGTTTGACTGTTGCTGGGTTAGGCATAAGGAGGTAGAACAGGTTAAATGAGGCAGACGTGAGACTGCAACAGGCCATAGTCACCTCATTGCCTTACTATTGTACACAGAATGGCAAGGTGGGGAGAGGTGGGAGAGGAAGGGGGAAGGTGGAGGGGAATGAGAGGGAGGGTTGGGCTAATAGAGGGTGGGAGGGTGGAGGGAGAGGGGAGGGAGCATGGAGGGTCATGGGTGAGGGGAAAGATGATTGGAGAGGTAGAGGGAAAAGGGTGAGTGAGGGAAGGAAGGAGAGAGGAAGGACTGGGAGAGGAATGAATGGAAGGAGAGAGGGGAAAAGGAGAGAACAATAAAGAAGGGTAGAGGGATAGGAGTAAAGGGAAAGGAGGGAATATGGAGGGGGAGGGGGGATGGAGAGAGGGGACTGCTGGGGGAGACAGACAGAGGAGTTGGAGGAGGAAAACAAGGGAGAAGTTGTGGTTGTGTTGGAGAGGCAAAGTTAGAAAGTCAGTAAGAGGCAGATTTGGGAAGGAAATGGAAGGCAGCCTGAGAGTGAATATTTGCGTGGTTATTTATCAAGCTTGTTCTAATCTTCCCTCTCATGTAGTACCTGCTGGGTTGGTGGTAGAAGTAGAAGGAGGAGAAGGAGGAGGAGAAGGAGAAGAAATAGGAGGAGGGAAAAAAAAGAGGAAGGAGAAAGAAAAGAGAGAGATATACTCCTATTCCTATCAGTAGCACGTTATATCAAGAAAGACAATCATTTTTTGTGCTAAGTCCCAAATTTTCCATAGAATACGACCCGCAGTAAGTAGTTTACGTTTAGGTTCCCAGTTGTTACTACTACTACTGCTACTAGTACTAGCACTATTACTTTCACAACTACTACCACCAGAACTACCACACCACCACAACTACTATCACCATCACCACCACCACCACCACAGCAACTACTACTCCTCCTCCTCCTACAGTGCGTTTACCCAGATATGTCAGATCTCTAAGCATTCATAAGTTGACGACCAGAGGCAGTCTGGATGGGGGATCGATTTAACTAGTAACCAAGGAGACTCAATTTTGTGCCGTAATGAAGTTTAATGGAATTTTACGTAACCACGACTTTGTATTGAAGCTTTGAGAGTAGCCAGTCCACGTGAAAAAAAAAAAAATGAATATACCACCTTTCGTCATATCTCGTAAAAAGAGAGAGAGAGAGAGAGAGAGAGAGAGAGAGAGA
Organism: Coenobita brevimanus; assembly: GCF_032717465.1. NCBI lineage: Eukaryota > Metazoa > Arthropoda > Malacostraca > Decapoda > Coenobitidae > Coenobita > Coenobita brevimanus. The sequence continues at coordinate 22,954,800 of NC_137022.1, read as the reverse complement.
GAGAGAGAGAGAGAGAGGACGAAATAGCCACTCCAGGGCCCTAGATATGTGTGGGAATAATGGAAGGCCGGAAGAGCTTTTGTGCATTGCATGCAACATTCACGCCAATATTCGTGCACATCCTGACGTCTGCAATTCTTTAAGCAAAACAGAGAAGAAAAATAAACCAAGAAAATATAGGCGGGCACTTAGCAATCACCTCCGGCCATGTGTAATTAAAATCCATAAGAGGTGTTGTGCGTGTGTTCAGAATTTCACTCTTGTTTTCGTGTAAATAAAGACGAAATTTTGGCTTTACTCAAAAAAAAAAAAAAAAAAAAAAAAAAAAAAATGACGAGCACGTAGCAATCACCTGAGGCCACATATTTTTGGGAATAATTAAAATCCATAAGGGCTTCTGTGTTTCTTATCAAAATTTCACTCCGAATTTTTTGTCCGCGTTTACCCCCTCTCTCTTCCTTCGCCTTTTGTCGTCGGCGTCCTTGTGAGAAGCCTTCGGGGTCAGGGTGTTGTTTGACTTGTATTGTGCTTCTTTGGGAGAGGAGAGAGATGAGATGAGGGAGGAAAGGAGAGAGAGGAGAAGGGGAAGGAGCGAGGAAGGAAAGGGCGAGGAGGAGAGAGGGGAAAGGGGGTAGGAGCGAGGAAGGAAAGGGCAAGGGGAAGAGAGAGGGGAGAGGGAGTAAGAGAGAGAAGAGGAAGGAAAGGTCAAGGAAAGAAAATGAGGTTAGGTGAGAGGATAAGAAAGGAGAGGAGAGAAGGAGTGGACAAAGGGATAAGAGGAGGTGATGAGAGGAGAGGAGAGAAGAGAGGAAAGGGAGAAGAGAGTGAAGAGGTGAGGAAGGAAAGGACAAGGAGGAAAGGGGGTAGGAGAGGGAAGAGGAAGGAAAGGACAAGGAAAGATGATGAGATTAAGTGAGAGGAGAGGAGAGGAGAGGAAAGAAAGAGAGGAGAAAGGAGCAAAGAAGAGGTGGTGAGAGGAGAAGGGGTAGAAGTGAGGAAGGGAAGGGGAAGGAGGAGAGAAGAGAGGGGGTAGGAGAGGGATGAGGACGGAAAGTCAAGAAAAGATGATGAGATTAGGTGAGAGGATAAGAAAGGAGAGGAGAGGAAGGAAAGAGGAGATAGGGGAAAAACAGAGGTGGTAAGAGAGGTGAGAGAAATGAAAGACCAACGAGAAAATAGAGTTGGAGAGGAGAGGAGAGAAGAGGAGAGAAAAAACAGTAGAACAGAGGAAAGGAGAGGGGACTGGGGACGAGAGAAGAAGGAAAGAGAAAGAAAAAAACAGGAGAGAGAAGAAACGAGAGGAGAGGAGAGGAAAGGAGAGATAACACGAAAAGGAAAGTACACTGTGTGAAGAGACGAAAGGAGAGGAGAAGAAAAGAGAAGGAATAGGAGAAGAGGAGAAGAAAGCAAAAGAAATAGCGATAAACAAGAGGAGAGGATGTTGAGCTGAAAGGAGGAATAGGAAGGAAGTGAGGCAGAGGAAGAGGAAACCATTGGAGAGTTAGGAGGGAGGGAGGGAGGCAGGGAGAGAGAGAGAGGGAGGGGGAGAGAGACCGCAGGGAGGGAGAGGAAGGAGGAGAAAGAGGAGAGGAAGTGAGGGAAAGAGAGGCTGGAAGGAAAGGGAGGCTGTAGGAAGGAAAATGAAGGATGAAAAGAGGAAGGCTGGAGGAAGGGAGAAGAAGGAAGAGGAAGAGAAATGGAGCTAGAGAGAGAAGGCAGGAATGAGAGAGAGTCAAGAGGATATAGGCAGAGAGAAGCACAGAAAGGAAAGATTAAGTATAGTAAATTAGAAAGGCAGAGGGAAGCAGAAACAGGGGAAAGAGAATGGAGGAAAGGCAGAAAGAGGAAGATCATCGCAGAGAAAGGCAGGGAGAGACAAGTTTAAACAGCGGGAGAGAGAGAGAGAGAGAGAGAGAGAGAGAGAGAGAGAGAGAGAATTTGAAAGGATGAGGAAGACAAAGGCAGGAAGAGTTAAGATGAGACTGAAAAAGGAAAGGAGAGGCAGGATAAGGCAGGGAGAGGCAGAGAAAGACAGAGGGAGGTAGGAGTAAGGAAGAGAAAGGAAGGGAGAGGCAGGATCAGGCAGAATGAGGGAAGGAGAGGCAGAATAAGGCAGGGAGTGGCAAGAATTAGGGAGAAGCAGGCAAGAGTGTGGAAGAGAGGAAGATGCGGGGAGGATAAGATAGAATTATGTAAGAATAAGGCAAGATTAGGCAGGGATAAGGCAGAGAAAGGCATGGCGAGGCAGGGGGATATAGGCAGAAGTCATATAACAGGCAGGTTGGGGGTAAGCTTAATATGGCGGTACGCGGCTTTGTGGTTATCCTGCCTGCCGGGGGTGAGGCAGGATGGAGAGTGAGGCAGGGAGGAGGGTGAGGCAGGGAGGAGAGTGAGGCAGGGAGGAGGGTGAGGCAGGGAGGAGGGTGAGGCAGGGAGGAGGGTGAGGCAGGGAGGAGGGTGAGGCAGGGAGGAGCGTGAGGCAGGATGGAAAGTGAGGCAGGATGGCAAGTGAGGCAGGATGGCAAATGAGGCAGGATGGTGAGACAGAGAAAAGGTAGGCTAAATGTAAGGAGGGTAAGCAGAGTTGGTGAGGAAGGACCAGACAGGGTGGATGAGTGAGGCAGGGCGGGTGAGTGAGGCAGGGCGGGTGAGTGAGGCAGGGCGGGTGAGTGAGGCAGGGCGGGTGAGTGAGGCAGGGCGGGTGAGTGAGGCAGGGTGGATGAGTGAGGCAGGGTGGATGAGGCAGAGTGGATGAGGCAGGATGGAAGGTAAAGCAGGGTGGATGAGGCAGTTAGGAGGGTGAGGCAGTTAGGAGGGTGAGGCAGTTAGGAGGGTGAGGCAGTTAGGAGGGTGAGGCAGTTTGAAGGGTGGGGAAGTTTGGAGGGTGAGATAGTTTAGAGGATGAGGCAGTTTGGAGGGTGAGGCAGGGTGCAGGGTGAGGCAGGGTGCAGGGTGAGGCAGGGTGCAGGGTGAGGCAGGGTGCAGGATGAGGCAGGGTGCAGGATGAGGCAGGGTGCAGGGTGAGGCAGGGTGTAGGGTGAGGCATGGAGGGAGGATGAGGTAGAAAGGGTGAAGGATGAGGTAGAAAAAGTGGAGGTTAAGACAGGATGATGGGTGAGGCAAGGAGGTGGATGAGACAAGGTGGAGGTGAGGCAGACAGGGTGGAGGGTGAGGCAAGGTGAGACAGGGTGCAAGCTTAGGCAGAGTTATGTTGGGTAGACAAAGAGGCGGGGGTAGGGTAAGGCAGGGTGGAGGTTGAGGCAGGGTGGAGGGTGAGGCAGGCGGAAAGTGAGGCAGGAAGTAGGATGAGGAACAGAGGCAGCGATGGGAGGCAGAATGCAGGCCACGAGGGGGAAAGGCAAAGTGGAGAGAGAAGCAGAGGTAGAGAGGAAGAGAAAGGGAAATAGCGCCAAAGAGAGGGAGAGAGGGGGAAAGAGAGGAACAGAGCGGCAGAGAGAGGAAGAGAGACGTAGTGAAAGGGAGAAAGAGGAATATAGAGATAGAGAGAAGGAAGGGAGATAGTGTCAGAGGGAGGGGGAGAAGGGGCAAAGAGAGCAACAGAGAGGCAGAGGGAGAAAAAGAGACGTAGTAAAAGAGAGAGAGAGAGAGAGAGAGAGAGAGAGAGAGGGCAGGATGAGGCTGAAAGTGAGAAAATGAATAAGGTGAAAAGAGGAGAGTCAAGAGTAGAGGTAAAGAGGAAGAGTGACGTGAATGGAGGCAGTTGGGGATATGAGCAGGAGGTGGGAGGAAATACGAGGAAGGAAGGAAGGAAGGAAGGAAGGAAGGAGGAGTAACAAGGAAGGCAAAGAAGTAGGAGGAGGAGGAAGAGGAGGAACAGAACAACTTTCCTCTCAGTCTAATTTTCTGTCTATCTATATGACTGTCAAATACATGAGAGAGAGAGAGAGAGAGAGAGAGAGAGAGAGGCAAAGAAGAATTAAATGACCTGACAATGAACAGAGAAACATGCAAGAAGAAACAGAATATGTAAGAAAAAAAGAAAGAAAATTAAGAGAGTGCAAATATCGAGAAAATATTAAAGAAATGGAGATGACAAATGAGAGAGGGAAGAGAGAAAAATGGAATGGAGCAAGAGAGAGAGAGAGAGAGAGAGAGAGGGAGAGAGAGAGGATAATTGGTAGAGGGTGTTAGAGGAAGGAAAAAATAAGAGAAGAGAGCAAAGGGAAGGGGAGGAAAAAGGAGAGGAGAGGAAAGGAAGAGTATATTGAGAAAACTGTCCAAAAGAGAAACCAGAAGAGGAAAGAGGAGAGGAGAGAGGAGGAGAGAACAGGCGAGAGAGGAAGAGAGGCGGAGGGAATAGGCTGGGGGGGGAAATGAGGAGATGAGAGGAGGAATGAATAGGAAAGAGGAGAGGAGAGAATAGGAAAGAGAGGAGAAAGGAGGAGGAAACAGAAATGAGGCAAGGAGGGAGGAGGAGAGAATAAGAATGGGAGAGGAGACAGGAGAAGAGAAAAGGAGAGAGTGGGGGAGAAGAGATGAGGAGAGAGTAGGAAAGAGGAGAGGAGAGAGGAGATGTGAATAGGAAAGAGGAGAGAGAGGGAGAGAAGAGAGTAGAAAAAGAGGAAGAGAAAATTTGGGGATAGGAGACAGAAAAACGTGAAGGGAGATGTAAAAGAAAGTAAATACATAGAAAAACGAAGGAAAAAAAGCAGGAAAAAGCAAATATAAAACAGGAATGAATATATATGTGTGAGAAATGACATATGAGGGAATGATGATGAAAAATGGAAGGGATAAAAAAACGAGTGGAAGAGAAAGAGAGAGAGCGAGAGAGAGAGAGAGAGAGAGAGATAGAGAGAGAGGGAGAGAGAGGGAAGGAAGAAAAATGGAAAAGACAAGAAACGAGAAGAAATAAAATGGTAAAAGTAAGATGAATGGCGAGAAAGAGAGAGAGAGAGAGAGAGAGAGAGAGAGAGAGAGAGAGAGAGAGAGAGAGAGAGAGAGAGAGAGAATGTGGAGGCCGAGAACAAGGAAGAGGAGGAGGAGGAAGAATTAAAGATATGAGAAGAGAGGTCAGAATGAACCGAATTGGGGCCATAAATAAAGCAAGAAATGAGAGGAAAAAAGAGAAGAGAGGAGAAGAGGAGTGAATTAAAGAGAGTAAAAGAGGAAAAAAATAGATTAATAGAAGATAGATATAAGACGAATGAAGCTAAGAGAATGAAGAGGAAAGAGAGATAAGAAGAGGCAGATAGACGAAAAAAGAGAGAAAGAGGAGAATAAGAGGAAAAATAAGAGACAGGAGACTAAGATATCTGTGTTATGATGATGAAGGGTGGTGGCGGTGGCGGGGGAGTGGATGATAAGTGTGGATAAGGGTGGATGAAGGATGAGAGTGGAAAGGTGAATAGAGAAAATGGTGGATGATTGTGGTTGATGATGTGGGGGGAATAGAAAAATTAGTGGATGAGGCTGGATGATGATAGTAGGAGGAGAATAGGTAAGAGAGTGGATGATGATGTGGATAAGGGTGGATGGTGAAAGATAGTGAGAGGTTAGATATGAGAGTGGATGATAGTGTGGATGGATGATGATGTGAGAAGGGGGAAAAGGAGAAATAGTGGATGATGATGATGATGATGATGATAATGATGGGAGGAGAATTGAAGAGAGAGTGAATGATGGTGTGGATGAGGGTGGATGGATGAGGGTGGGTATGGTAATAAAAGAGAGAGTGGATGAGTGTGTGGATGAGGGTAAATGAAGGATGAGAGTGGGTAGGTGAATGTGGGAAAATGTGAATGAAAGTGGAAGAATGTAAATATGAGGGTATATTTGAGAGGGTGGATGAGGGTGGATGAAAGTTGACGAAAAGGATGCTGGGATGGTAAAAGGGGTGAGTGGATGCGTGTGTGGATGAAAATGAAAGAATGATAATGATGGGTGGGGAGATATAAGAGAAAGTGGATGAAGGTGGATGAATGTAGATGAATGTGGATGAGTAGTGGTCGTAGAAGAGAGAGAGAAGAGTGGATGGAGGTGGGAGAGTAGGCTGTATAAGAGAGTGGATGATAGTGTGGATGAAGTGTGGATGAAAAATGACGATAGGGAGAAAAGAAAAGGGAGACTGGATGATGATAGGTGACATGGAAGAGTGGATGAGTTTTGGTGGATGTGAGTAACTGGAGGATGTTAATGGATGAGTTAGAGGGTGGATGGTGGTTGGTGCAGGTGGATGAAAAGCGATGGGTGAAGCGTGTGTAAGAGAGTGAGTGGATGAATGTGGATGAATAACAATACCTACAGCATACGAAAAAGATTGATAATGTTAGTGGAAAAATATCTAAAAAAGAGAGTGGATGGAGGTGGATGAATGGTGCAGGTGAGAGAGGGGGATGAAAGACTGGAGGAAACAAGACAGAGGAGGGAGAGGAAATGTAGTTAAGATAGGTTTTTGAGGAAACTGCCTAGAATTTCGGATACCAAATGACAGAGTAATATTTTCCTCTTTGTCGTTTATGCAGAGTATGTGGATATAAAAAAAACTCAGTAAAATCCAGAAAAAAATGACCTTCATACGGCGGGGACAACTCTATTTATCTTAAGGCTAACGTCAGACGGTTTTCCTGAGCCGAGAGTCGTAGGAGCCTGGACCCCGAATTCTCGTCGGCTAAAGTAAGCTCCTTGGCACCTCTACCTGAGCGATTTATTTAGCTAATCACACCCTACTGCCCTCTCCCATCCTATTTAAATCATTCTTCTTTCTTCTCTCCATCTCTTCCATTATTCTTCTGTATCTCTCTTTTCTTCTCCCTTTTCTCCATCTCTTTCACTGTTCTTACTTACACTGAAATTCTGTTTTTTATTCAGTTAATCTGGGCCTAAAATTATCGTCATTCTATTTTGAAGGCTGAGCTGTAACAAGATTTTAATGCAAGGATACTGTGCTAGTCACGAAGAAGCTCTATGGAAAGCATATTGACTAGAAGTGCTGTATTAGTCCTTGAATGAGCTGCTGGAAATAAGCTCCAAGAGGACGAAAATCTCCGCCAAGTTGGAATGAATGTACTATAGTTGGCTTGATTTACTCCAGTGTGCTTATTTCAACCCCTCATACTGAAGCCATTTATATTGTGATGATGGAGGGGTAAAATATTTCGGCTTGTGTTTATCCTGAGATGGTTTTACCTTGTGGGGCGAGTGGAGTGCGAGAGACTGACTAGGAAAGTGGAAGTGAGCGAGGAGTGAGCGAGGGAAAGAGAGAGAGAGAGGATGAGTTAGAGGAGCGAAATGGAGAGGTAAACGAATGAGAGTGGTATGGGATAAAGGGAGGGCAACTTCGTGTCTGATAAAAGGGCGACGTGGAGGTGATTTGTTTGTGGCCATCCCTTTCCGTATTAAGGTGTCTGTCCGTAGAAAGATAGACAGACAGATAGACACAAAGATAGATAGGCAGATATATAGATAAATAGACAGCTGTATCATTCAGTCCAATTTTTCATCGTGCGTTTCACATTTCTAATACAGTACATCTTCCTTCATGCGTTTCCATATTCTCCAAATTTACTGTTCCTGTCATGCATCCATCACTGACAGCTTTCTAATTCATGCTTCCTCCTGTCTCTCCTTTTCTTCTTCGTCTCTCTTTTGTTTTCCTCTTCCTTCTATCTCAGTTTTCCTCCATACTCGTCTCGTTCATTATCTTCCTCCTCCCATCTCTCTTTTTTCTCAATATCTTTCCCTTCCCCCTTTGGTTCGTCTCTCGTTTTTCTCTTTACAACATTGCTTTTTTCATTTTTTTTTATATCATCTTTCTCTTCCCACCATCTCACTTTCTCCGTATCTCTCTCTCTTCTTCGTATTTCTCTTTTTTTTCTTTTTCCCTCACTATCGTTTTGCCTCTCAAGCTTCTATTTTAGCAGTTTTTCTTTTTCTTCTCTCTTTATTTTTTCTCTTTCTCACTCCGTTTTATTGCCATCTTCCTTTATTTATCTTCTCCTTCTGTCCTATTTTTTCTTCCTATACTTCCCACCTTCTTAATTTTTTATATATTTTTTTCTTAAACTTTTAACAGTACGTTTTATCATTCTCTCTCTCTCTCTCTCTCTCTCCCTCCCTTTATCTTTTTTTTTTTTTTTTTCCCTCCCTTTTCGTCTGTTTCTTACTCAGTTTTTTTTTTTTTATTCACAACAACGCTACGTTTTGTCATCCGTTTTCTTTATCCTCTTCCTGTTCCCCTCTCTCACTTTTTCTCTGTCTTTCCCCTCCTTTGTTTTTGTTTCTCTTTCCCAGTATACTTTTTTTTCACAAGGTTTTTCTTTGTCACCTTTTCTCCTCCTTTCCCTCCATGTTTTATCTGTTTTTGTCTTCCATTTCTTCGTCCTCTTCTCTTCCTTCTTCCCTCCATCTTCCCATTGTTTTACTCCTTCTCTTCCTTCTTCCCCACTCTATCTTTCTCTCCTTCTTTGTATTTCTCTTTAGTTCTCACCAGGATTTTTTTTATCGTCCCTATAGGCTATCCATTCTCTTATCTATATCTCACTTCTTCTGTCTTTTCTTTCATCGTTTTCTCGTCTCTCTCTGCTTTCTTCCTCTTCGTCTTTCTCATTTTGTTCGCACCGTGTTTCCCTTCCTCACCTTTTCCTTTCCCCCCATCTCACTTTTTCTCTCCCCTTTCTTCGTTTTCTCTCTTCTATCTTTACTCTTTTACTCTTCCTCTTTCTGTTTTTTTTTTTTCGCATTATACTTCCCTTCCTCATCTTTTCCTCTCTTCTCGCCACTCATCTTTTCTCCTCCATTTCCTTATTATCCATCTTTTTCCGATATCTCGCTTTCTCAGTCTTTCCTCCCCTCTTCGTGTCCCACTCAGTTTTCTCTTTCTCCCCTTTTTTTAACCTTATATTTCTTATGTACTGTCTTGTCCTCAATCTTCCTCCTCTTCATACATTCACATCCTATTCCTCCTTCCTTCTCTTTTCTCTCCATCCTTTCCTCTTTGGTCCTTCCTAATTTCTTCCTTTTTTCTGCCACCTTGCTTTCTTCCGCCATCAGTTTCTTTCTCCTTTCCCCCATCCTTCTTCCTCACTTTTTATTCATCCTTCCAACTTCCTTTGTTCATCTCGCGCTGTCACTTTTTTTTTTTTATCTTTCTTGTCTTATTAAATTGCTGTTCCTCCTTTTTCACTTTTTCTTCATATTTCTTTCTTTTTGTATTTCTAATTCGATTTTTCCGTCTCCTTTTTCTGTAACTTTTATCCTTCTCCTCCTCTTCTTGTTCTTTTTCTTCATCTCCTCCTCCTCCTCCTCCTCCTCCTCCTCCTTCTTCTTCTTCTTTTCTTCTTTTTTTCTCTTTCCTTCTCCATCTTTATCACCTCTCCTAGTATCTCCCCGATCATCTTTCTCCTCTCACATCTTTTTTCCTATTGCTCTTTTTCTCCTCAACCTCTCCCACCCTCCCTGGCTCCCTTCCTCCCATCTCCTGCTTCATCCTCTGTTTCTCCCTCTTTCTGTTCACCTTTTCTACTATCTCTCCCTCTTCCTACTTCATTTTCTCCCCTCCCACCTTTCTCGTTCTGTTCATTCTCTCTCCTTTCCTTTCCTCTCCTCTTGTCTTTCTAGTTTTTCTCCTTTCTACCCTTCCCACTCTTTATTCATACTCTTTCATTCTCTCTCTCTCTCTCTCTCTCTCTCTCTCTCTCACCATATTTTTTCCTCGCCATCCCACCCACCACTCCTTCACCACATTTTTCTTTCCCCTTTTCTCCTCTCCTCTCTCCGCCCCTCCCATCCCTCCTCCATATCTTTCTCCCTCCTTTTCTCCTCCCATCATGCCCTCTCCTCATCGTCTCCCTGGTTTTATATATGATACCTTAAGCCTCTTTTAAAGTCTCCTCCATCACCTTAAGAGAGAGTGTCACCTCATGCATGAAAGAAGGCGCCATGAGGGAGGAAAGGGAGGGAGAGAATGAGGGAGAAAGAGTGGTAGAGGGGAGGGGGAAGAAGGTAGAGAGTGAGGGGGGAGAAGGGAGAGAGAGAATGGGTAAAGAGTTGGGGAGGGCGAGAAGGGAGGGAAGGAGAAAGTGGGAGAGGGGAAGAAGGGAGGGAGAGAAATGTGAATGGTGGAGGGAGAGGTACCGGTACAAGAAGAGAGAGGGGAAGGAAGGGAGGAAGAGATGAAGGGGACGGAGAGAATGAAAGAGAAGGAATGGATGGAAGAGTTTTATATTTAGCATTATATATGACACGTGTATGGGAGTCCTTGATATACGACACCTATAGGAGACCCTGATATGATTCTTTATACTTGATATTATTTTGAACTATATATGACTCCTTTACATATGACACCTTTATATGTGACACCTTTACATATGACACCTTTATATCTGACACCTTTACATATGACACCTTTATATCTGACACCTTTACATATGACACCTTTACATATGACACCTTTGAGACATCTTTACATATTACACCTTTATATGACACCTTTACATATGGCACCTTCATATGTGACACCTTTATGACACCATTAATATCCTAGCTGTATAAATGACATCTTTAATATCGTACCGTTATATGTGACACCCTTACATGTGACACCTTTATATGTGACACCTTTACGTATGATACCATGAGCATGTTGTAAAGTTTCCTTCTTAACCTGAAGAGAGAATGTCAGTCATGCACGAAAGAAGGCGTGGTGGGGAGGGAAAGAGAGGGAGGAAGGAGGGGAGAGAAGGGGAGGATGAGGGAGATGAGGAGGCAGAGTGAAAGAGAAGGAGGGAGTGAAAGAATGAGAGGGGAGAGGAGGGGAGTCGGGGAATGAGAGGGAGGAAGGAGGGTGAGTGGTGGAGGAAGAGATATTTACAGGGAAAGAGGTGAACAAAACAGAACAAGAGCATTCCCCCAACTACAATTACAAGTTTGTGGCTAAAGTGTGGAATGTAGTAAAGGATGTAGGTCTCCAAATCTCCTCCCATCCTGAATACCCTCTTGTTTCTGTACCCTTTTTTTCACCTCTTATCCCAGCACTTTTGCCCTTTGCAGATTTGGAGTCCTATACCCTTTACTACATTCCACACCTTAGCCACAAACACATCTTTGGAGCTGGTGGATTGCTCTTGTTTCTGTGCTTCTTTCATCTCATATCTGTGCATTTTTGCCATTCCTACTTCTTAACAATAATTTTAGAAGAAAATTTTTGTTTTCAATAATAATAATAATAATAATAATAATAGTAATGAGAAGAAGAAATGAAAATAATGATAATGTAATAATAATGATGATGATAATAATAATAATAATAATCATCGTCATCATCATAATAATAATAAATAATAATAATAATAATAATAATAATAATTTAATACTACTACGAAAAGCAATAATAAAAGAAGAAAAAGAAAAGAAATAATAATAATAATAATAATAATAATAATAATAATAATAATAATAACAACGAAGTGGTGCCAAGGCATATTAAACCCGTCCCCTGCAGTCATTTTAGTGCTGACGTATAAACACAGCAGGATATTCAGTCAAAGATGTCACATATCAAATTTGGAGTATATCCGGTGAAAATTTACAATTTTATGCCCATTTGAAATTTTTGGCCCGACCCACCTGCCATTGACCCCCCTACCGCTAACTAGGGGGAAACCCTCCTGATGTAATGAGGCATGTTATAGGATGCAGATTTGAAAGATGCACCTTTAGGTTTTGGTTTCATGTCAATATGACGAATTTGAAAGGAGTTATGGCGAAATTTTTTTTTATCCGTCCCCGTTTTTTCACATTTTTTGGGGGCCTACAGCCTGGGCCTTGGCCCAATATGGCCCAAAATTTAATCAGGTGATCAGAAGGTCATAGCTCATCATCCCTGTAATTATAGTCAAAATCTCACTGATGGTTTTCGCGTAAAGTTGTTAACAAACAAACAAACAGACAGACAGACAGAGACACACGCACAGAAAGACGAAACGAGTGAAAACAACGTCAGTCCCCAACCCCCTCCAGGGCGGGGACGGGTAATAATACACAATAATACAAATAAAAATCGAACAGAAAAGGTTAGATAAAAAAAAAAAATCTGCGCTTGTCCAGACCTGCCAGACTGGTCCAGTGTCGAGATCCAGACTCCATAACTGATGACTCCAGGGAATGCGGCTGGAATGGGAATGTGGGTGGAATGGGAATGTGGGTGGAATGGGAATGTGGGTGGAATGGAAATGTGGGTGGAATGGGAATGTGGGTGGAATGGGAATGTGGGTGGAATGGGAATGTGGGTGGAATGGGAGTGTGGGTGGAATGGGAGTGTGGTTGGAATGGGAGTGTGGGTGGAGTGGGAATGTGGCTGGAATGGGAGTGCTTTTGGAATGGGTGTGCGGCTGGAATGGGTGTCTGGCTGGAATGGGAATGTGGCTGGATCGGGAATGTGGCTGGAATGGGAGTGTGGCTGAAATGGGAATGTGGCTGGATTGGGAGTGTGGCTGGAATGGGAGTGTGGCTGGAATGGGAATGTGGCTGGATGGGAGTGTGGCTGGAATGGGTGTGTGGCTGGATGAGTGTGGCTGGAATGGGAATGTGGCTGGAATGGGAATGTGGCTGGATGGGAGTGTGGCTGGAATGGGAGTGTGGCTGGAATGGGTGTGTGGCTGGAATGGGAATGCTGCTGGAATGGGAATGTGGTTGGAATGGGAATGTGGTTGGAATGGGAATGTGGCTGGAATGGGAGTGTGGCTGGAATGGGAGTGTGGCTGGAATGGGAGTGTGGCTGGAATGGGAATGTGGCTGGAATGGGAGTGTGGCTGGAATGGGAATGTGGCTGGAATGGGAATGTGGCTGGAATGTGCAATGGGAGCCCGATCATTGATGGGACACTTGGCTGACATGAAAACTTCTGGCTGGGGGGGATCTGCATGCCCCCCCCCCTCTCTCTCTCTCTCTCAATCATTTTTTAAACCCTTTCAGTACGGGGACGTGATTTAAAGTTGTTCCTACTGCTACTAGACGATTTTATTAAGAAAACACCCAAGTAGTGAAGGAGTGAAAACCATATATAATTAAGCCCTTCAGGAAAATCGTCTGGAGGTAGAGAGAATGTCACTAAAAAAAAAAAAAAAAAAGTGAAAGGAGTAATCTGTCTTGCATTTATTATATATTTGATAATTTTGCTAATTCTCAGTGTAGCGATGATCGAAGGAAGAATAATGAAATGTACAGCCAAAATAAAAAAATCTGACTGTTTATTCTGCTGTGTCTATTTCACACGTAGAGAATATTCGCCACTTCCCTCCTTGACGCAATATATGAAGGAGAATCATCTATGGCCAGAGAAACATACCAAGTCTCTCTCACCTTAGGAAGAGCAGCCAGCAGATTAAAGGAAGAAGTAAAGGAGGTGGGAAAATAAAAAGCTCATTGTCAACTCTACTGGTACATATATATATTTCCATCTTTCCCTCTCATCCTACCTCCTCCTCATTATTTCCCCTCCTCCCTCCTCCTAAATTCCCCTCCTCCCTCCTCCTAAATTCCCCTCCTCCCTCCTCCTACTTTCCCCTCTTCCCTCGTCTTAACTTCCCCTCCTTCCCTCTCCTAACTTCCCCTCCTTCCCTCTCCTAACTTCCCCTCCTCCCTCCTCTTGATGTCCCCTTCTCCCTCCTTATTTCCCCTCCTCCCTCCTCCTACTTTCCCCTCCTCCCTCCTCCTAAATTCCTCTTCTTCCTCCTCCTTATTTCAACTCCTCCCTCCTCCTTATTTCAACTCCTCCCTCCTCTTTATTTCCCTTCATCCCTCCTCCTAGTTTCCCCTCCTTCCTCCTCCTAATTTCCCCTCCTCCCCACGTCTTCGGTATTAGCCTGGTGGTCACGTGGGCTAAGACTCCCCAACCCATGTGGCCCATAAGGGTTTAAGGGGCGTATTAAAAGTCACACAGGAGGCTCGTAACACCTCTCCGTAAGCGATTTTTTCTTCTTATTTCACTTGTACAGCTCCTTCTGTGCTCTTTACATCGTCATACTTTGCACTAGCGATACAGAAGAGGATATTTAGGTGTAAGGTGTAAAACAAATCGCTGAATAAAGTGAGCTACGGAACCCTACTATGTCACCAAATAGAGCCCTAAATCTGAGGAGCTTTGAGGATTTAGAGCTCACATAATGCCTCTCAGGGACGAGCCACTAGTCACTCTAGCCCTGGGCCCATACACTCCTGAAGGGACAACAGAGGGGCGATATTGAAGATGGGAGGGAGGGAGAGAGAGAGAGAGAGAGAGAGAGAGAGAGAGAGAGAGAGAGTTGGAAGGGAGAGAGATGGGAGGGAGGGAGGGAGGGAAAGGGAGGAATGAGTAGGGATGGAGGGAAGGAAGAGATGAGGAGGAGGGATGAAGGGAAAAGGAAAGAAGAGAAAGAGGGAGGGAAGGTTGACGTGGTGGGCAGAAGGAAACACGATGACTTGGCATTTTTCCTCCTACCTCCCTCACCTTCAGTTTTCCCTTTTCCTCCCTTTTCCTCTTCCCTCCACCTATACTTCTCGCTTCTCCTTCCCTCATTCCTTCACTCCCTCCTTCCAACTTCCCTCTTTCCTTTCCTCCCTTCTTTCCTGTAATATCTCCCCCCCTCCTTTCCAATTCCCCTCCCCCAATCCCTCTTCTCTCTCTTTCTCTCATTTTCCTTCTTTTCTTCCTGTCATTTTCATACTTCCCTCTCCATCCCTCCCACTCCCCTCTTCCCTCTTGTTTTCCTCCGTCTCATTCTCTCTCTCCTTTCTTATTTCCCCTCTTCCTCCCTCTCAGTTCCCCTCTCCCTCCCTCTCATTTCCCCTCTTTCTCCCTCTCATTTCCACTCTCCCTTCTCCTCCCCTCTCTTCCTCCCCCTCATTTCTCTTTCCCTCCTTCTCATTTCCCTCTCCTTCTCATTCCCCTCTCCTTCTCATTCCCCTCTCTCCTTCTCATTTCCCCCTCTCCCTCGCTCTCATTTCCCCTTTCCCCACCTCTCATTCCCCCTTTCCCCACCTCTCATTCCCCTCTCTCCCTCCGCTCACTCCCTCCTTCTCATTCCACTCTTTCCCTCCCTCTTATTTCTTCTCTCTCCCTTCTTCTCGTTCTCCTTTCTCCCTCCCTTATTTCGCCTCCCTCCCTCCTGTTACCACCCTCTCTTCCTCCCCTATTCCCCGTCTCTCCTCCCTCCCACTAACACCTCTTTCCTTATCCTACCTTCATTTCCCTCTTCACTCCCTCCCTCTTATTTTCCTCTTGTCCCTCCCTCTCTTCCTCTTTCCCTCCTTCTTGTTCCTGTTTAGCCTTCCCTCCCTCCTCATCTTCCCTTTGCCTCCATCCCTCCTCCTCATTCCTCCCTCCCTCCCTCCCATCTCTCTCCTTCTCTCACCCTCCCGCTGTCTCCCTCCCATCTTCAATATTCCCCAATTGTATCGCGTTGGCTCAGCATTTCTCCCTCCCTCCACTTCCTTCTTCTCTCCCTTCTTCCCTCCCCTCACCTCTCTCTCTCTCTCTCTCTCTCTCTCTCCATCCTTCCACCCTCTTCCTCTCAGTATTCATACCCTTCCTTTCCTTCCCTTAATTCTTCCCTTCCCTTAATTCTTCCCTTCCCTTCCCTTCCCTTCCTTTCCCTTCCCTTCCCTTCCCTTCCCTTCCCTTCCTTTCCCTTCCCTTCCCTTCCCTTCCCTTCCTTTCCCTTCCCTTCCCTTCCTTTCCCTTCCCTTCCCTTCCCTTCCTTTCCCTTCCCTTCCCTTCCCTTCCCTTCCCTTCCCTTCCTTTCACTTCCCTTCCCTCTCCCCATCTCCTCTTCCATCGTTCTCTCGTTCCTTATTTCTCTCATTTACTTTCCTCTTCACCTTCCTTCTCCCTCCCCATCCTCTCTTTCCATCTCTCTCTCATTTTCTCTTCTCTTTCCCATCCTTTCATCCCTCCACTTCCCTCTTTCGTTTCCTTTGCTTCCCTCCGTCCCCTTTTCTCTTCTTTCCCCTTTTCCTCCTCCATTTACCTCTTCTCCATTTTTCCCTTCCCTCTTTCTTCCTCCCTTTCCTTCCTTTCCCTCTCTGCTCTCGTTCCTTCTAGCCTCTCATCACTCCAGATCCCCATTCCTTCTCCCCACTTCCTCCTTCCTTCTCCTCACTTCCTCCTTCCTTCTTCCCACTTCCTCCTTCCTTCTTCCCACTTCCTCCTTCCTTCTTCCCACTTCCTCCTTCCTTCTTCCCACTTCCTCCTTCGTTCTCTCCGCTTCCTCCTTCCATCTCCCCACTTCCTCCTTCCTTCTAATTTCCTCCTTCCTTCTAATTTCCTCCTTCCTTCTCCCCACTTCCTCCTTCCATCTCCCCACTTCCTCCTTCCTTCTCACCTCCCCTTCCCCCACTTCCTCCTTCCTTCTAATTTCCTCCTTCCTTCTCCCCACTTCCTCCTTCCATCTCTCCACTTATTCCTTCCTTCTCCCCACTTCCTCCTTCCTTCTCCCCACTTCCTCCTTCCTTCTCCCCACTTCCTCCTTCCTTCTCCCAACTTCCTCCTTCCTTCTTCCCACTTCCTCCTTCCTTCTCCCCAATTTCTCCTTCCTTTTCCCCACATCCTCCTTCCTTCTCCCCACTTCCTCTTTCTTCTCCCCACTTCCCTCTTCTCTTTCCCCACTTCCACTTTCTTCTCCCCACTTCCCTCTTCCCTCTCCCCACTTCCCTCTTCCCTCTCCCCACTTCCCTCTTCCCTCTCCCCACTTCCTTCTTCCTTCACCCCACTTCCTGCTTCCCTCTCCCCCTCCCTTAACCATGACCACTGAGCCGTATAGTGTAAAATATTCTCTTTACTTTATTGAACCTACAGCCTCTCCTTCCCAGACCATTCTCATCCTCTCTCTATATCTCTTCTCTTCTTCCTCTTCATTTCTCTCCATTTCTCTCCTCCTCCTCCTTTCTCATCATCTCTCCTATCTCTTATCTCTTTCTTCCATTCCTTTATCTCTCTCACCGCCTTTCTTCTTTCTTTCTCTCTCCTCCATTTTTCATCCTCATCGTAATTCCTCCCTTTCTCCTCTTTTTCACTTTCTCTCTTCTCTTTTTCTCTTTAATCTTTTCCTTCCTTGCTTTCTCTTTCTTTCCCATTTCTTCCCCTTCCTTCCCCTCACCTTACCTCTCCTCTTTTTCCCTCCTTTCCCTTTCTTTCTCTTCCTCTTCCCTCTAGCCTTCTCTCCCTTTCTCTCCCCCCCCTCTCGCCTTTTCTCTCCCCTCCTCCTCCCGCTCCCACACCTTAACCATTCACCTGCATTTAAATATTCTCTTTACCTTCAGCTAATTGGGTCTAAAACCTTTCCTTACAAGAGTTTTACTACCCATTCCCTCCCTCTTCCTCCTTCTCTCCCCCTCCCTCCTCCTCTCCCTGTCCCTCCTTCACTCCCTCTCCCTCCTTCTCTCTCTCTCCCTCCTCTCCCTCTCCCTCCTCTCAGTATATGTCATTTCTTCGTCTCTCTTCCCTCTAGTTATCCCTTTCTCTCATTTCTCTTTCAGCTCTCAATTCTCTCTCTCTCTCTCTCTCTCTCTCTCTCTTGCTTTTCTCTTTTTATTCCTCTCCTCTCTCGCTTCCCAACTTCTCTCTCTCTTTCGTCCTTCCATAACTCTCTCTCCTTTTCTTTCTTTCACTCAGTGACACCCTTTCTCTCCATAACTCTTTTCATTCTTCATCCCTTCATTTCTTCCTCCCATTCCTCTCTAGTTTTCTCTCTCCAAGTTCTGTTCTTTTTTTAATAA
The DNA here is from genome assembly GCF_032717465.1 of Coenobita brevimanus. Lineage (NCBI taxonomy): Eukaryota > Metazoa > Arthropoda > Malacostraca > Decapoda > Coenobitidae > Coenobita > Coenobita brevimanus. Next base: position 22,937,085 of record NC_137022.1, on the reverse strand, counting down.
TTTTTCTCGTTTCTCCTCCCTTCCCTCCCTTTTCTCTTTCTCTATGCTTTCCTCTCTTCTTAATCTCTCTGTTCCCATCTTCTCTGCCCTCCTCTCACCTTAGCTTCCCCCTCCCAGTCTCTGCATCTCTCTCTTTTACCTTTTCACTCTCATCCCTCGTCCTTCCTTTCTTTTTCCTCTCGTCCTCTTTTTTCCCCTCTTCTCTCCTCCTCTTTCTCCTCTCTTTTCTTCCCTTTCCTCCCCTTCCTCTTCTCCCCTGTCCTCTCCATTCTCCCCCTCTCCTCTTCCCTTTCACCTCCTCTCCTCATCTCTTTCCCCTGCTTCCTCCCTCTCTTCTCTATCAGACCTGCCTCCCCCCCCACCAACTCCCCGTTTTCATTCTTCCCCCTCCCCATAAATCCAGCTCTCTTCCCCTCACATCCTCTCCACTTTTTCACCTTCTCCCCCCTCCTCCTTCCTCCTCTTTCCAGATCCTGTTTCTTTCTCTCCCTTTCTCAGATTAACTCTCCACCACTCCCCTTTCCTCCCCTTCCATTTTTTTCCTTTCCTGTTCCTTCTCTTCCCCGTTCTGAATTCCTTCTTACCTTTGTTTTTCTCTTTCCTTTTTCAGTTTCTTCTCCAGTTTCACTCTCTCCCATTCTCTCTTCAATCTCACCCCTCTCCGCTCCTCTGTCTCACTCCCCTTTCCTCCCCTGTCCTGTCTTCCCAAACCTTTCTCACCCCATTTCACTTCTCATCACTTTTCCAACCCCCCAGCCTCTTCTCTTTCCATTCTCCTCTCCTCAGCCCTCCCCTCCCGTCCCCCCTCCCCTTCCCTCCCCTCCCGTCCCCTTCCCTCCCCTCCCCTCCCCTCTCCTCCCCCTCCCCTTCCCTCCCCTCCCCTCCCCTCCCCTCCCCTTCCTCCCTTTCGGTTATTGGGTCTATCCGTTTCCCCTTAGTCCTAAATGATTTGTCTATGAGGGAGAATTGCTTTATTATATCCTGGGAGGCTTATTGAGAGAGAGAGAGAGAGAGAGAGAGAGAGAGAGAGAGAGAGAGAGAATGTGAGGTGAATAGTGACGTAAAGCTGAGGACGACAGTGTAAAACTAAAGAAGAGATAGAAATAAGTAAGCAAAATGAACAATAGTAGTAGTAGTAGTAGTAATAGTAGTGGTAGTAATGGTGGTGGTAATGGTAGTAATAGTTGTAATAGCTGTTGCCGTAAGTCCATCTGAAACGTAAACCCCATAGCCGCCATGCTGTCCACCATCGTCCTTTTGGGGGATAGGCAGGGAGCTGAGGGACACTTGTATATCCAGGCAGTTCACCCACCTTGTTATATCAATGCCACCACATGAAGGCGTCCCTCTCCAACACGGAAATAACAATAGAAAAATGAAATTCTAAATAATAATAATAATAGATAGATAGAATAATAGATAGAGAATAATAATAATAATAATAATAATAATAATATAATAACAATAATAATAATAATAAGGAAAAGACAGTGATGCAATTAAGGGGGAACTCGTAAAATAAAAGTTAACAGTGAGAATGATTGAAACATTAAAGAGAGAAAATCTCATTAAGGATAAAGAAAGTGCATAGAGGATGAGGTGATGAAGGAGGTGGTAATGAGGGGGAAGGATTTATGAGAGAGAGAGAGAGAGAGAGAGAGAGAGAGAGAGAGAGAGAGAGAATACCAGTTGCCAGGTTAAGGTTGTAATTAACTTGCCCACCTGACCATGGCCTGCAGCTCCCTTTCCTTACTGTTCTCCTTCCTCATTTCTTTCCTTTTCTTTCTCTCTTTCGCTTTTCTCTGTTTCGTGACACACACACACACACACACACACACACACACACACACACACACACACACACACTATATATATATATATATATATATATATATATATATATATATATATATATATATATATATATCTGGTTATCAATCTACCTACCTACTGTACCTCCATTCATTGTTTGTTTTTACGTATATATAATCCGTATGTATTTTAATCATAGGCTAATTTTTCCAGTTATTTTTTCTTCCTACTAACACCCGCATTCGCCAAGATGTCGCAGGATACTTTTCCCTTTTTTTTTTCTTTCTTTCTTTTTTTTTTTTTATCATAATGTATTTCCTTTTCGCTGAGTTTTGTTCCTCTTTATATGCAACTCCGTCTATTTTTTATGTATTTTTCGTTATATCTACAGTATGTGATAATCTTGATAATCTGTGTTTATCTTTGTCCACCTCTGTCTGTCTGTCTGTCTGTTTATCTGAACGGTCAGTCTATATTAACACTTTATATCAGAGAGACCGTTTTAAAAAGCTGTTTATGCACGAGAATCAAGAATTATTTATGCTGAAAATCACCGGCCAACGAGGCAGAAAGGAAATTATTGTAGAGTCAGCGTTTTAATTCACGTGTTAATTTTCCCCTCAAGTAATGTGAAAAAATAAACCTTTATCGCCTTCACCCCCAAACCGTATGTTTTATATTAGTCTTGCTGTCGCCTCATGATTTTCTACTACTTAGGTTTGGTAGTAGTAGTAGTAGTAGAAATGGCAGTAACTAGTGGTTGTGGTGGTAATAGTAGTGGCAGTGGTGGTAGTAGCAGTAGTAGTAGTAGTAGTGGTGGTGGTGGTGGTAGTAATAGTAGTGGTGGTAGTAGTGGTAGTGGTAGTAGTAGTAGTAGGAGTAGTAGTAGTAGTAGTAGTAGTAGAAGTAGTAGTAGTAGTAGTAATTGTTGTTGTTGTTGATTTTTTTTTTTAAGGGCACATCCATCTTCTCCAAATTAAGAGTTCCCCCTAAGCTCTGTAAAACAGTCTGGAAGTAACAAGAAATAAATAAAAAAAGCATCAGCGGATTGGAGGAGTTAATGAAATATTGCTTTATCTGTCTGTGTTACTGCTTACATCACTGTATCATCACTATCATCACCATAACAGAGCATCAGAACACCCCTCATCACTATCATTGCTTCCATCACCAGCCCTTCACCACCACCATCACCACCACAACTTACGGTCATCACTCATTACAACTATCACCACAAAATATCGTCATCACCGTCATCACCACTGCTATCACCATAACTTCAGCATCATTACCGCCATTCCAACCCTAGCATAGCATCATAACATTTATCTTCATTACTACCATAGTCACCAACCCACCATTACCCTCACTGCCGTAACATGCCACCGTCACCACCACCATTACCACCACAGCTATCACAATTGCCATAAAATACTGCCATCTCTCTCACCACCACCACCACCACCACTACCACAGTCACCACCACCACCACTACCCGCACCACTACTCAAAATAAAACCGCAAACACTCAAGCTCCTGTGACTCACTCTCAGCTAAATGAAACCATCTGGTGAAAGTTAAAATAGCATACTAGAGGTGTCCCGACCGTGAGGGGGTTAATGGAGACAATATTACCTTTGACCCCCTTTGAGTTATTCGAAGTTTAGAAAAAAAAAAGTGGCATTAACGAGAAAAAAAAATCGTGCCCATAAAAAAAAAAAAAAAAAACTTTCATCATATTTTTACCCCCATGTCAAAGATATAATTTTTTTTTTATTGTTTTAAAGCTGCAGTCCCCCTTTTCCATATGCCATTTTTTTATTTTTTTATTTTTTGCATTAGTCAAAAAAGAGACTGCTTAAATTGTTTGATCCGATTAAAAGATGCCTGTTGGTTGGTACATTATGCTTTGTGGATGGATGGATGGATGGATGGAATATGTGGTTGGATGGATGGATTGAATGATATATGGTTGGATGAATGGATGGATGGAATGATATATGGTTGGATGAATGGATGGATGGATGGATGGAATGATACATGGTTGGATGACTGGATGGATGGATGGATGGAATGATATATGGTTGGATGAATGGACTGATGGATGAATGGATGGAATGATATATGGTTGGATGAATGGATGGATGAATGGATGGAATGATATATGGTTGGATGAATGGATGGATGGATGGAATGATAAATGGTTGGATGAATGGGCTGATGGATGGATGGATGGAATGATATATGGTTGGATGAATGGATGGATGAATGGATGGAATGATATATGGTTGGATGAATGGAATGATAAATGGTTGGATGAATGGGCTGATGGATGGATGGATGGATGGATGGAATGATATATGGATGGATGAATGGATGGATGAATGGATGGAATGATATATGGTTGGCTGAATGGATGGATGGGTGGATGAATTGATATATGGATAGGTGGATGGATGGATGGAATGATATATGGTTGGATGAATGGACTGATGGATGGATGGATGGATGGATGGAATGATATATGGTTGGATGAATGGATGGATGGATGGATGCAATGATATATGGATGGATGAATGGATGGATAGATTGATAGATATATGGCTGGATGAATGGACTGATGTATGGATGAATGGATTGGTGGGTGGATGGATGGATGGATACATTGGCTGATAATTACAGGAGAGGTAGATAGATGGAAGAATAGACAGACGTATGGGTAGATCGGTGAAAAAGAGTAATAGATGGATGGATGGATGGACGATGGATGGATGGATAGGTTGGATGGATAGATGGAAGATAGATGGATGGATATATTAATGGATAAATGGATAGATGGACGAACAAATCTATTTTGATCGAACGATACAGATAGAATGGTAGTTGAAGAGATGGATGATGGATGGGTGGATAGATGGATGGACATGTAAATAGATACAGTAGGCAGCGAGAATTGATAGACAGACAGCCAGACAGACGGACGTGGATTGGATGGATAGACAGATGGAAAGATATATAGAAATAAATGAAGATTGAAAGGTAAAAAAAGTAGATATACAGAGATAGATACAAATAAACATGTCGGTACAGAGACAGGAAGATAGACAGACAGAAATGAATAGATAAACAGACACAGATAGATAAAGTTAGATAGATATGCACACTAACTTTTGACAATTCTGAATATGTTACGTTCTTCCTTACTGACACGCTGAACTAAGAATTTTGGTTTTTCTCTCTCTCTCTCTAAAACACACACTAAACCTATACACTCACTCACTCTTGCCCCACAAACTTCCCCTCAGTTCCCCCTCCTTTTTTTCTCCTTCCCCCTTTTCCTTCCCTTCCTCCCTTTTTCCCCTTTCCCCCTCTCCCTTCCCCCCTTACGTTTCCCCCTCTCCCTCCCCTCTCTTTCCTCCCCCTCCCCCTTCTCCCCCTCTTTCACATGTAGGAACTGATAAAATCGAAAGACAAAGAAAGAGCTCAAAAATTTCCCCCTCCTCTCTTCCACCCAAACTTGTAAGACTAGCGATATCAGGGGCACCAGCAATCGACTTTGGCTCTTTTGTCCTCCGTTTCCAGAGTCGAAATTGCCCTGGCGGGATCGTTCTGTGTATTTTCTTCTGTGTACTCGGGTGAACGGGAACGATACAGGGACGATACGGAGATGGTATTTATTTTTTTTTTTGGGGGGGGGATCGAACTTACGTCTATTAAACTGTAGGCTGAATTTTATATATATATATATATATATATATATATATATATATATATATATATATATATATATATATATATATATATATATATATATATATAAATTACTTACCTTAACTAAGATCTAGGACAATATGGTGTACCGTATAGAGATTTTTTTTTATAGCCTAGAATTTCGTCAATTAAATTCTAAAAATTGGTATATTTATTATTCTTCATGACTTTAAATTTAACTAAAAATTTGTAGGTTCAGTTACATATTCTATCTTTTTAGGGGCTTGGACTTTACATATATTTCGTTGTGGGTCTAAAGCTTATTCGGATCAGAACCTTAAGTATATTTTAGCTGTTAAAAGTTGTCTTGATTAAATACTGGCTTCATTAAATCCCCTCATTATTAAGTCCTACCTACATTAAATTCTGCCTTGATTAAATCCTGGTGCCATTAAATATCTCCTTAATTAAATCCTCTCCATTAAATCCTCCCTCCATTAAATCCTCCCTCCATTAAATCCTCCCTCCTTTAAATCCTCCCTCCTTTAAATCCTCCCTCCATTAAATCCTGCCTCCATTAAATCCTCCCTCCATTAAATCCTCCCTCCATTAAGTCTTCCCTCCTTTAAATCCTTCCTTCATTAAATCCTAACTCCACTAAAACTTTGTGTGTAAATTTAGTCTGTTCCCTTTCATGGTCGAGACAGCTCTAGTGTTCAATTTCAGCTGACTGAGACGATTTTCTTCAGCTAAAATTGGGTCATAGAAGCCTGTGAGTGTTAATGGTAAACCGATAAACTCGTCATTTATCAAAAATATATATGAAAAAAACTCGCCATGCATAAAAAATAAATGAAAATAAAAACTCGTCATACATAAAAAAAAGAAAAGCAAATGGAAAAGCCATACATAAAGAAATGAAAAAAAAGGTAAATGAATATAAAAACTCGTCATACATAAAGAAGTAAATGAAAAAATAAATGAAAGTATAAACTCTTCCTACAAAAAATGAAAAAAAAAAAAAGGGCTTAAAATAATAATCCGTAATACCTGAAAAAAAATGAAAATCAAAACTCGTCAAACATCAAGAATAAATCGATGTAAAAAAAATGAATGAAAATAAAAGCTCGTCTTACATAAAAAAATAAATACATAAACTCGTCTTGTTTTAAAAATATACACACCATTTCCTGTATCAAAAGTGAGTCCATTTCACAGACAAAAGGTCAGGTGGATCAACAGTGGCTTTGTAATGCAGGGGAAAGTGTACATAATTAGTACTCTTTGTGCACATCAAAGCCAGCCTCACTCCCCACACCATTACTCCACCCACTGGCAATAACATTAACATTGTTTATATCCTGTATTATCGCCGTCAGTGTTAGTAGTGTCATGATCATTTATATTTATTATTATTATTGTTATTATTATTATTATTATTATTATTATTATTATTATCATCATCATTATTATTATCTATCTATCTATTGCCAGACGCCTCAATCCCGTTTGGGGTGGCCACAAACAAATCGCCTCCAAGTCGCCCTGTCCCCCGCCATTTCACTGCCCTGCTCCCAACTCACACCCCCCTCTCTCATACACCTCTCCACCCCATCCCTCCATCTCATCCTCGGCCTCCCCTTCCCTCTTCCCCCCTCCACCTCACTCACATACACTCTCTTCGTCAGTCTTTCACCCTCCATCCTCTCCACATGGCCAAACCACCTCAATGTGTTCCTCATAACGCTTCCTATCACATCCACATCAACACCACAACGCTTCTTTATATCCTCATTCGTCAGCCTATCTCTCCATGTGACTCCACAGGCTCCTCTTAAATAACTCATTTCCACTGCTCTCACTCTTGTGTCCTTCCAACAACGTCCAAGCTTCACTTCCATACGTTAGAGTTGGTATCACAATACTGTCATGTAGTAACTTTTTCACTTCCATGCTCACTTCCCTGTTTCTTATCACTGCTTTCAAAGAACCAGCAACCTTTCTTCCCTGCTGTACCCTTTCAAGCACTTCACCCTCCAAACCTCCATCCTTACTCATCACACTACCCAAGTACTTAAACGTACTCACATTTTCCAATTCCTTACCATCCAACCTCGCTTTACATTCACTGACTTCACCTCTCTCAAAGACTATCACTTTACTCTTCCCTACATTCACCTTTAGATTCCGTTTCTTATAATTACTCGCCTTACTATCATTATTACATTCTCCACTAGCATTAACATTATTATCATGCGTTATCATGATCATAAACATTTATTATTATCATTATTATTATGTTGTCAGTACTATCTTTATTATCAGCTTTGGTCTGTATTACTTTTTTTTTTATTTTTTTTTATTTTTTTTAGTACTGTGCAGTGGGAGGGGAGAGGGGAAGGGGAGACCGAGGATGAGATGAGGGGATTGGGTGGAGGTATATGAGTTAGGGTGGTGAGAGTTGGAAGGAGGGCAACTTGATGGCGGAGAACAGGGTTTTGTGGAGGCGATTTGTTTGTGGCCACCTCTTGCGGGATTAAGGTGTTTCACTTTAGATACACAGACAGATTAAGCTTGCCAACGAAGATACCGCAACCTGTCACCTATCACCATCTTCTATTAAGGTGGTCAATCGTTTCATCTCTTTCCACCAACGAGGTCAAAGTTCATGTCAGATCAGGAGGTAGTGGGTTGGAAAAAAGTGAAAAAAAAAAAAGATAGACGAAAAATAATAGGAATGAGGTATTAGGCTAAAAGGTATTAGGGAAGAGGTATTAGGTGAAAATATTCGGAAATTACTGAGGCTGGGTTTGGTTTTGTGAAGAGTCTGAGTAAAATAAGATTGGGTTGCAATCGGCTGTGGCTTATAACTCGATTTCTAGAGATGGTCAGAGGTTTTTCTAACATGTTAAATTCTGTCCGGGGAGGAAGTCACTCTTTTGCACTTAAATATGGTGCATTACGAGAGTCTAGCTTCGGATCCCTGCGCTCCGAAGGGGGTAATGTGGAATTGGATGTTACTGTTACTGCTACTTACTTGGCTGGCTTCGAGTTACGTAAGGATTAGTTTCTGGAGCTCAGGTTAAGTGAAGTTATGGGAGAACAACATATACAGATACCGTAACATACAATGAAAATAAACTGGTACACACACACACACACACACACACACACACACACACACACACACACACACACACACACACACACACACACACACACACACACACACACACACACACACACACACACACACACACACACACACACACACACACACACACACACACACACACACACACACACACACACACACACACACACAAAGTCCTGATTCAAACACAAACACCATTCAAAATCCCCCCAAAATTCACCGACAACCTGCAGCGCCAATGACTTGAAAATATTGTGTTGGGTGAAAATCCGACACCACACAAAAACGCAGAGACAGACACAGACATCCCTCCTTTCCCACACTCAGTCAGACAAAAAACGCACCAGTCCAAACACAAACACTTTCCACAATCTCAAAAAACTCCCCGACAACCTGCAGTGTGAATTTACACATCTTTGGCTGTGTTGATATCTGACACTGAGAGGGAAAAAGACACAAAAAAACACAGGCAAACACAGACACACGTACCAGTTCAAACACAAGCACCCTCGAAGGCCTCTATAAACTCACCGATAACCTGCAGCGTGAAGGATTTGAAGATCTTTGGCTGCGTTGATATCTGGCACTCATAGACCCCTGAGTCGCTAACGATGGGGTCACTGATGCTGAGGACCCAGTAGGGGGAGGGTCTGAGATGGACGGCCCTGAAGCGGGTCTCTGTGGTGTAGGTGAAGTCGTCTGTGGTGAGGACGTGCAAATCCCGACGTCTTATCCACGACACCTGAAGATGGAGAAAGAGAAGATGGTTAGTGACGGTGTATGGAGAAGAGAGGGGGGGATAAAAATGAGAAAAGGGGGAGAATTTATGATGGTGTAGGTAAAAAATAAATTCAAGTAAAGATGTGGAGATGTGGAGAAAAAGAGGAAAGATTACAGTGGTGTAGATAAAAATTCTTTGTGATAAGGACGTGGAGATCCCGAGGTCTTATCCACGACACTTTAAAATGGAAGGAGCGAGGAAAGATGGTTAGTAACTTGATGTGAAAATGAGAAGTGGTGACCTAAAGAAAAAACAGATAAGAGCTGAGAAATATCTATATAGGGTCGTATAGATGATCAAGGACGAGGAGTTCATGATGTCTGAATTAGGATAACTGAAGAAAGGAAGAGAAAAGGAATATTAGCACAGACGAAAAGGGAGGAAATACTTAAGGGATAATGAAGTTAAAAAGTATGAAAGCTCAGAGAGAGAGAGAGGGGGGGGGGAGGGGAGCGGGAGGAATGGGAAGTGAAGAGAAACCGATAAACGAAAAAAAATAGGATAAAAAAAAGGAGAGGAGGAATATAAAAAGAGAAGAGATAGAGACGAAAAGAGAGGAGGAGAGGAAGGAAGAAAATGGGGATAGGAAGAGGCGTACAGAGTTAGGCGATAAACTGACACAAAAAAGAGAGAGGGATAGCGAAAGTTTGAGAGAGAGAAGAGAGGGGGGGAAGGGGAGGAGGAGAGACGAGAGAGGGAGAGAGAGAGGAGGAGGGGAGGGGGGAGATAATGAAAGAGAAGAGAGAGAAGGAGTAGGAGGTTTGGGATAAAGTTGAGCGAGGGAAGTGATAATGAGTTTGTAGGAGTGAGGTAAAGAGGGTCGCCTTCATGCGGTGGCACCGATATAACCAGGCGACTCCACTGCCTGGTTATACAGACGTCCTTTAACTTCATTGTCGATAAAAAAAAAAAAAAAAGAAAGACTTGAGAAGGACAGTTTTAATCTGCAGTCCACTGGGTTCACGTTTCAGATTAACCTGGTGCAACAACAACAAAACGACAACAACAACAGATGCTTCGTAGTAACTCTTCCTTAGCGATTCATTTTGCACCTACCTTTTTAGTTTTTTTTTTTTTTTTTTTTTTTTTTCCCAAGATCGACATGGTTTGTGTCAATAATATACAAGAGGATACTGAGGGGTGATGTGCAGGGCAAGTCGCTAAGAAGGGTATGTTGCGTAAATCTCCATTGCCACTTAGAATATGACCCGAACAATGACAGATATTAACCCTTTTTTTTGCCATGGATGCGCTAAAATGGAAGGGGAGGAGCAGGAGAGAGTAAAGGATAAGGGGCAAGGTGAGAAGGGGGAAGAGGAAGAGGAGGAGGGGGAGGAAGAAGGAAGAAGAAAAAAAGGTGAAGAAAAGAAAAAAATAAAGGAAAAATACAGGGAAAAAAGGACGAAAAGGAAAGAAAGAAAGATGATGATGATGATGATGATGATGATGATGATGATGATGATGAACATGAAAGGAAGGAGGAGGATATTTGTATTTTATGCCAATGGATTACTTGCAGGTTATTAACACAGATAATATTTTTTCCAAGTCACAATCTTCCCTTAGGATACGAACCGGAGTAGTCATCTTACGACTTACTCTCCCTTCTTTCCCTTTCTCCTACTTTTCCTTCCCGCCCTTCCTTCCTGCCTCAAACCCTCTCTAATATTCACCTTCCCTTGTTTATCTCTCCCTTACTCACCCTCTCTCCCTCCCTCCCTTTCTCCTCCTCCTCCTCATAATCACCCTTTCACCCTAAAGTTTCCCTCATATTCACCTTCACTCTCTCATCTCTCTCATATTAAACTCCCTCGCACTGAAGCCTTCTCCTCTCTCTCTCTCTCTCTCTCTCTCTCTCTTTTCCTTTCTTGCACATCTTACTCCCTTCCTCAGCTTTCTCTCCCCTCTCCCTTCCCCCCCTCTCTCTCCCTTTACCTCATATCCTCCATTACTCTCGTTAAATTCCATCTTAAGCCATCTTCCATCCCCTCTCTCCCTTCCTCCGCCTCTCCTTCCCTTTTCTCATATTATTTACTCCCTTGCACGTCTCTCTCTCTTACTTAAACCCTCTCCCTATCTTTCTCCTGCTTTCTCTCTTCCTCCCCCTCTCTCCCTTCCTTTTCGTCCTCTCTCCCTTCCTTTTAGTCCTCTCTCCCTTCTTTCTCGTCCTCTCTCCCTTCCTTCTCGTCCTCTCTCCCTTCCTTCTCGTCCTCTCTCCCTTCCTTCTCGTCCTCTCTTCTCTCCTTCTCCTATCTCCTCTCCCTCGCTGAACCCTCCCTCATATTCACCTTTACTCTCGCTTGCTAAACTCTCACTCAGGTCTCCATCCCGTACCCCCTCCCTCCCTTCCTTCCTCTCCCCCTTCCTTCCCTCCCCATTCCCCTCCCTCCGTGGCTCCAACTCTCCACAAGTTCCTCCATCACTGCTCCCCTAACTCTCCTCCACACGCCTCTCTCTCCCACAACTTTCCTGGTCCACCTCAATGTGTCCTTGGCGGCTACAGAGTGTCTTTAGTCCAATCCCGGAGTTAACCACAGACTAAACCCCAACTAAGTCACTCGCATACATATATATAGACACACATAGACACCTACCTATATACATACATACATTTCTCTTTCTCACATCACCCACTTTCTTTCACTATCACTCTACCTATTTCTTGATCCTACCCCATCACACACACACACACACACACACACACACACACACACACACACACACACACAGCCTCATATCTCTTCATTTCTACATATGGTCCAGGCTCTTAGGATTTTTTCTCCAAGTAACACCCTATCCTTCACTGATTTTTTTACCTCTTAAGGCTTACGACGTCTCTATTTTATTTTCACTCCAGCAGACGATTTTCACAGCTCAAGACGGATTAATCAAGCTGAGGGATTAGTTACGGTCTTTATTAACCTCCTCACTTTAAGCTGGATTAAATCATGTTGTGGCAGAGAGAATACAGTAAATATAATCCGTAATCCCAGTCCAGAGATTACTTTGTCTGTGTTTATCTTCCATTTAACTGGTATGACGAGATATCCTAAGCTGAAGAAATATCGTTTGGTGCCAGAGGAATAAAAGGAAAGGTTAGTATTTGCTTTACGATCGCCTCTGTGTGTGTGTGTGTGTGTGTGTGTGTGTGTGTGTGTGTGTGTGTGTGTGTGTGTGTGTGCTTCTTTTCACCACTCCCTCCTTTTATTTTCTGTTCTCTGTGATCTAATTTCCCGTTGTAGGTGGTTGGAAACGTGTATTTAGAAATTAGGTTAACCACACGTAACCAAACCAAGGGAAATTACACTGTCTTCCTGTCGCACTGTCCCTCCATATGCAAAAATATATAATGCCCATCCCTCACCAATACACCTCGTCCCTTTCATGGTATGTTTTATGGGGTGATGGTAGGGGAGATGAGACTGGGTTAACTTTTGGAAGGATGTTTTTGCATACGTAAAATAAAAAGTAAACTCAGAGCTGTTAGGGAGAGAGAGAGAGAGAGAGAGAGAGAGAGAGAGAGAGAGAGAGAGAGAGAGAAACACCGAGAACCCCGCAACATAAACAATCCCCAACTCCACTTAATGCATCATCGCTCTGAATGGGTTAACTTGTCTAATATTCCTTTGTACTACGATAAAAGAAAAATTATCGCCAAATTATCGCCATCAATTATCAGTAACATCTATCGCAACGGTGTGCCTAATTAGGGGCTCTTAAGTTAAATGAATCAATTATCACGCTAATGTGCATCTCTTTTTTTTTCTGGCATTTTTCTGTGAGTAATAAATTGGTATCATATAGTTAAAGAGGGACAGTGAGGTGTGATCAGGGAGGAGCTTATATGCTGAAATAATGACTGGGGTAGTTTGTGTGTGTGTGTGTGTGTGTGTGTGTGTGTGTGTGTGTGTGTGTGTGTGTGTGTGTGTATGTATACGGTTCTGTCTGTCTGTAACATTATGGCTTTGTCTGTGTCTGTGTCCGTCTATCTATTTCTGTAAGTATCTATGTCTGTCCTTGTACGTCTGTGTTTATTTTCTTGTATCTGCAAATCTTTATTGCTATGTCTGTCTGCCTATTCATCCATTAATCTATCTATTTGTATCTCTTTCTGCCTATCTATCTGTCTGTCTATTGTTACATAGCCTATGATTTCATCATCCTTTGTGTAATTTTAACGCACAGTATGCTGCATGTTTGATCACGAGCGTGTTCTGCCTCAGTCCCACCCTTCTACCGTTATAGTAAAGTCGTCCTTTCTGTTATTCAGTGCGGGATTGTCGACCGTTTGTCCCCATCGCTTCATTTGCGCGTCCTTATTACAAGTTGTATCAGGCTCTGCTGGCCCCTATATAATGAGCTCAGTCTCTGCATCATTGCCACTTAGATCTGCTCCTCATTTTGTTCACATCTCTGTCCTCCCCTGTACAGATATTATTATTGTGAGTGCTCAAGAAGTCTCCAACCATCTAGCAGCTGTGTGTAATTTGAGTATAACTGTTGTTGCATTTTTTCTTGTACTGTATAGCATAAGTTTAATTTGTAGGCTTAGTGAAGTTTTTGTAATTCATGTATGGATCTTTATGTCAGTCATTTTTGATAATAGTTTGTATCTGTAATTATTTATCTGGCATTCACTGAGTATTATCTGGTATCTCATTTTATCAGGGCTGACTTAGATAAATTTACTCTTGCTAATTTCGTGTTAATAGAGGCTATTGCAGTTAACCATATATTTAACCTGTTTTTGCCATTACATTATCCTTATGAGTCCTGAATGTTTTATTGTTAGTTTGAGCATTAAACTTTGACTTGTAATTTTACCTAACTCTTTGTTTTGAACCTGGAACTTTACGGGACAGTAGTGATTTTTAGTATTCTCACTTAAAGTGTACATTATCTTTCTCTGTTCCGTAACATAAATTTGGCGACCTCATATCAGGATATTCAGGATATTATCATAAGGATATTGCTTGATTTTTTGTGACTGTTACTTATTAATTATGTCTACTATTTCTACACTTGATGAAGCCAAAGATTTTTTGTCAAATGTGCAAACACTGTGTGATATAGAAAACAGAACAAAGAATGAACTTAAGATTGTTGCTCAACAATTGGGATTTGTTGTTCGCTCTCATCAGTCTAAAGATCAAATTGTTGCCATGATTAATGAAAGCTTGTTTAATGTAACTCCTCCAAATGAGCAAACGCAGATTGAATTAGCTAAGTTACAGCTAGCCCTGCAGGAGGCCCGTGCTAAGGAGGCTGAGTTTCACGCACAAGTTGAACTTGCTAGGATTCAGGCAGACCATGAGTATCGCATGAAACAATGTGGAACTGGATCATCAAGCTCTGATGATTTTGATGTGGCTAAAAATGTTAAACTTGTCCCTCCTTTTAATGAATCTGATTTAACAAAGTATTTTCAGTTGTTTGAGAGGGTAGCTACAGGTTTTAATTGGCCTAAGGAGTATTGGCCAGTACTCCTTCAAACTGTTCTCACCGGTAAAGCTCAAATAACTTATGCATCTTTGCCTCAGGATCAGTCTGATAATTATGATGTAGTAAAGAGCTTGATTCTTAAGGCCTATGAGCTTGTTCCTGAAGCTTATAGAGTAAAATTTAGGACAACTTACAAGCAAGATAAGCAATCCCATGTTGAGTATGCAAGAATCAAAGAAGATTTGTTAGAGCAGTGGTTAAATTCTAAGAATGTGGATTCTGATTTTGGTAAATTTAAGCAGATGATTTTGCTGGAGGATTTCAAGAGGTGTATTTATAAAGATGTAAGCCTATATCTCGATGAGAAAAGAATAGATAATTTGTCTGATGCTGCAGTTTTAGCTGATGAGTATGTTCTCACTCACAAGAGATATTCTAGAGAAAAAGGGAAAGCTGAGAGTAAGTACGTTGCCTCTACTCAGAGTACAGGTAACAGGAAAGAGAACAAAGATGATGTTTCTCAGGAAGTAAATACCAGCTTCACCTCTAGATTTCAGAAAAGTAAATGTACTTATTGTAGTAAGCTTGGTCATACTACGGAGAGATGTTTCAGGAGACAGCGTGATGTGAACAAAAGGAGTCTTTAAATATTCAGTCAATTGGTCTAGTGTCCACTCTTGAGAGTTCCCAGAATTCTTTAACTGAGTTAACTGAACCTGCTTTGAGGGGTAACTTAAATTCTCATGATGGAGCTCCTCTTTTGAGCAGTAACGTGGGTGACACTCTCAAGAGTTCATGTGCTAATTTCCTGTCTGATGGTTTTGTCAGTCCTCTGGACAGTAATGACAGGAAATCAGTTAAAATATATCGTGATACAGGTGCTTGCCAATCCCTTATGCTGACCAGTGTTCTAGGCTCTAATTTTAATTCCTCTGATGAAACTGTAATCTTACAAGGTGTAGGGAATAATTACTTCTCTGTTCCTCTGTGCAAAGTGAATTTAGAGTCTGGTTTTGTTAATGGTTCTGTTATGGTTGGGTTGGTTGAGACACTCCCAATGTCAGGTGTAACTTTCTTACTTGGAAATGATATTGGTGGAAGTCAAGTGTGTCCAGCTCCTCAGTTGTCTAGTGAGCCAGTGGCTGCGTCCCAAGATTGTGATGTCCCTGATGTGTTCCCTGCATGTGCTGTCACTAGGGCTAAGTCTAAAGTTACTGGTGATTTAGAGGATAATGATGATGATGATGTTATCCTAGCTGACACTTTTCTTGCTAATTTGGACCACTCACCAGATGAGGCAGTACCCCGTAGTGTTGATAATTTGTCTCGTCAAGAGTTGGTTGAGTTGCAGGTTGCTGACCCTGAGTTGAAAGGTCTAGCTAACTCTGCTTACAGTGAAGAAGAGTCAGCCGGTGCTTCTACTTGTTATTATGTAAAGTCAGGAGTACTTATGAGGAAGTGGAGACCCCCAACAGCATCAGCCGACTGTGAATGGGAGGTTGTACATCAAGTTGTCATCCCTCGTGTTTGTAGGCAGGATATCATTAGAGTGGCTCATGATTCCAGTTTGGCAGGACACCTTGGAGTGAGGAAGACTGTGGCACGCATTTTGAAACACTTCTATTGGCCAGGTATCTTCAGGGATGTTTCCTGGTATTGTAAGTCTTGTCACACCTGTCAAGTTGTGGGGAAGTGTAATCAGACCGAAAAGGTTGCACCTCTAGTTCCCATTCCTCCTTTTGAGGCGCCTTTCACCCGTGTGTTGGTGGATATTGTGGGCCCTCTTCCTAAGACTTCTTCAGGATTTTCTTATGTGTTGACCCTGATTGATATGGCTACTCGTTATCCTGAAGCCATTCCACTTAGAAACATATCAGCAAAGAATGTGGTTAAGGAAATGCTGGGGTTCTTCACAAAGTTTGGTCTGCCTAAGGAGGTACAGTCAGACCGGGAAGTAATTTCATGTCAAATGTTTTCAAGCAGTCTCTGAAAGAGTTGGGCATCACCCAGATCACGTCTTCAGCTTACCATCCCCAGACCCAAGGAGCGTTGGAGAGATATCATCAAACACTCAAATCGATGCTCAAGAAATACTGTTTGGAACATCAGAAAGACTGGGATAAAGGTCTTCCATTCGTTGTGTTTGCTGCAAGAGAATCTCCAAATGAATCACTGGGCTTCTCACCTTTTGAACTACTGTTTGGCCATGAAGTAAGAGGACCCCTTAAGTTACTCAAGGAATGCTGGCTGTCGGAGGAAGATGACGTCAACCTGCTGGAGTATGTGATGAAGTTCAAAGAACGGCTGTCCACTGCTTTACAGCTGGCGAGAGAGAATTTAGGAGCTGCTCAGGAGAAGATGAAGACTTGGTATGACAAGAAGTCCAGGTTACGCCACTTTCAGCCAGGAGATCAGGTTTTGATTCTGCTACCAGTTCATGGGCAACCTCTTCAAGCCAAGTTTAGTGGTCCTTATTTCGTGGAGAAGAAACTCAGTGATGTCAACTATGTCATCGCCACACCAGATCGTAGAAAGAACAAGCAACTATGTCACATCAACATGCTAAAGTTATATCACAGGCGGGACGAAAATAATCCAGTCTGCACTGTAGCTGTTCCACCCGAGTCTGCAAGTGAAGCTCTCCCATGCAGTATGAGCCTGAGTGATAGTTTGGGGAAGAATCCTGATATCATGAATGATCTCCAGACTAAGCTTTCTCATCTACCTCCCAAGGAAAGGCAGGAGTTTTCGGCATTACTGCAAGAGTACCCGCAAGTGTTCCGTGCCACTCCAGGAAGAACTACTGTGTTGATGCATGATGTCGAGGTTGGAGACGCAAAGCCAATTAAACTGCCTCCTTACCGTGTGAACCCAGTGAAAGTTCCTCTCATCCAGAAGGAGCTTGGCTACCTGTTGGACCACAAGATGATTGAGCCCTGTCAGAGCGAGTGGAGTTCTCCTGTCACTCTAGTCCCTAAGCCAGGTGGGTCACAGAGGCTTTGCATCGACTACAGACGTGTTAATCAGATAACTAAAACAGACACTTACCCTCTCCCTCGTGTGGAAGATTGCATAGACAAGATCGGAAAGGCTAGGTACATAAGTAAGTTTGATTTGTTAAAGGGATACTGGCAAGTACCTATGACTGAACGTGCTAGGGAGATCTCATGTTTTGTAACACTAGGAAAGGCTTTTGCATGTTCTGTAATGCCGTATGGTATGAAGAATGCACCAGCCACATTTCAGAAGCTCATGAATGTTGTAACAGAGGGTTTGGCAGGGTGTGTTGTTTATATTGATGATGTATTAATCTTCAGTGACAACTGGAAAGATCACCTATGCCATGTCAGTAAATTTCTTGACCGTTTAGTTCATGCTAATCTTGTAGCTAATTTATCAAAGTGTGAGTTTGGTCAAGCTAAAGTTCAGTACCTTGGGTATGTAATTGGTGATGGACATGTTGCACCACCAGGAGCTAAGGTTCAGGTTATAAGTGATCTTCCCAGACCTAAAAGTAGGAAAGAGCTACAAAGATTTTTGGGAATGGTAGGTTATTACAGGAGATTTGTTCTTAACTTTTCTATTCTTGTATCACCACTTACAGACCTACTGAAAAAGGGAGTTAAATTTGTCTGGACCGATAACTGTGAATCCTCTTTCAACAAACTTAAAGCTATTCTATTAAGTCAGCCAGTGCTCGCTACTCCAAATTTTGCTAAGCCTTTTAAGATGGCTGTTGACGCAAGTGATACAGGAGCTGGGGCTGTTTTGCTGCAAGAGGATGATCAGGGTATTGAACATCCTGTATCTTATTACAGTAAGAAGTTCACTCCACCTCAAAAGAACTACTCAACTATTGAGAAAGAGCTTTTTGGCCTTGATTTTGGGTTTACAGCATTTTTCATTTTATTTGTGTTCTGGTTTTGACCCCATAGTCATTTATACCGATCATAACCCACTGAAATTCCTTAGTAAGTTTAAAGATAAAAATCAGAGATTGACAAGATGGAGTCTACTTCTTCAGGAGTATTCATTAGACATACAACATGTCAAGGGGAAAGAAAATGTTATTGCAGATTGCTTATCTAGACTTTAGACAGATTGTTTTAGAGTAATAAGAAATTTCCTTTGTAAATTTCTTTTTCTTTGTGGGGAGGTGTTACATAGCCTATGATTTCATCATCCTTTGTGTAATTTTAACGCACAGTATGCTGCATGTTTGATCACGAGCGTGTTCTGCCTCAGTCCCACCCTTCTACCGTTATAGTAGAGTAAGTCGTCCTTTCTGTTATTCAGTGCGGGATTGTCGACCGTTTGTCCCCATCGCTTCATTTGCGCGTCCTTATTACAAGTTGTATCAGGCTCTGCTGGCCCCTATATAATGAGCTCAGTCTCTGCATCATTGCCACTTAGATCTGCTCCTCATTTTGTTCACATCTCTGTCCTCCCCTGTACAGATATTATTATTGTGAGTGCTCAAGAAGTCTCCAACCATCTAGCAGCTGTGTGTAATTTGAGTATAACTGTTGTTGCATTTTTTCTTGTACTGTATAGCATAAGTTTAATTTGTAGGCTTAGTGAAGTTTTTGTAATTCATGTATGGATCTTTATGTCAGTCATTTTTGATAATAGTTTGTATCTGTAATTATTTATCTGGCATTCACTGAGTATTATCTGGTATCTCATTTTATCAGGGCTGACTTAGATAAATTTACTCTTGCTAATTTCGTGTTAATAGAGGCTATTGCAGTTAACCATATATTTAACCTGTTTTTGCCATTACATTATCCTTATGAGTCCTGAATGTTTTATTGTTAGTTTGAGCATTAAACTTTGACTTGTAATTTTACCTAACTCTTTGTTTTGAACCTGGAACTTTACGGGACAGTAGTGATTTTTAGTATTCTCACTTAAAGTGTACATTATCTTTCTCTGTTCCGTAACACTATCCATCCACATTCTGTTCATCCATCTGTGTCTATATATCCATCTATATCTATCCAGCTATCTATCCATTTATCTATCTATAATACTGAAGACCCTAGTGCCGCGTCCATTCAAGCAACGCCGTATTAAAAATGTGGATTTGAAAAGCGGATTTTTACGTATTATAGTAAAGAGAGTTTATACCCTGAGTGCTTATTTACCGTCCTGTTTTTTTTCTTATTTCTTTTTCGTTAAACTACTTATTTACTTCGCATTTTACAGGTCTCTCCATCCATGTATTTTAGGCTGTCACAACTTCTCTCCCTCTCTTCCCCCTCCTCTTCCTCTTCCTCTTCTTATAATTCTTCCTTTCAACTTTCCTTCTCGCCCCTCCCGTCCTCCTCTTCCCTTCATTTTCACTTCACCCATATAATTAGTCTTTTTCCTCCCTCCTGTTTCTCTCTCTCTCTCTCTCTCTCTCTCTCTCTCTCTCTCTCTCTCTCTCTCACCGTCATTGTAATAGCTGTCTTTGCTATTCATTACAGTGATGTTTTGCATTTCTTTCTTGTAATCTTCAGACAAACTCAGGTAACGTTTGGAGGCTTAGAAATAAAACTATAGAAATTCCTCCAGTGTTAGAGAATGTATGTGAGTGAGGTGGAGGGGGGAAGAGGGAGGGGGAGGCCGAGGATGAGACGGAGGGATGGGGTGGAGAGGTATATGAGAGAGGGGGGTGTGAGTTGGGAGCAGGGCAGTGAAATGGCGGGGGACAGGGCGACTTGGAGGCGATTTGTTTGTGGCCACCCCAAACGGGATTGAGGCGTCTGGCAATAGATAGATAGATAGATAGAGATCTCCCAGGGTCAAGTGAAATCTTCAGGTTATAACATTAAGGCAATAAGTAAATAAATAAATAAATCGAGTTGAAATTATGGTAATTAACAGCTGATTAGAAAGTGCTAGTGAGCGACTGGAACTGGAGAGGGACGCCTTCACGCGGTGGCACTGATATAACTGGGTGGCTGCACTACCCGGTTATACAAACATCCCTCAGTTCCCCTCCCTATCCCCAATAAAGAGGATAGTGGACTGTAGGAGGAGGACAGTTTCAGCCTGCAGTCTACTGGGTTAACAATTTTCAGATAAACCAGGAACTGACAGATTAGAAAGCAACCCATACCTTTCCATATAATTAGATGTTGTCACCCATCTCAAAATGAAGAAGACAAAAGATAGAGAGGAAAATAGGCGACTCAGTACTGAAAAGAATCGGCCACAAAAAATAAACTGGTAAATACGCGACTCAAAACTGAAATGGAGAATCGACCACCAAAAAAAAAAAGAAAAAAAAAAAAGGCCGGAAAATACGCGACTTGAAGCTGAAAAGGGGAATCGGCCACACACAAAATATAAATAAATAAATAAGTAAACAGGAAAATGCGCGACCCAAAGCTTAAAAAGATGAATTGACCAACAAACGCCTTTGGTCATAACGGTATAATTACCCAAAAGTACCCGAAAGTACCCAAAAGTGCCCCCGCATAGCCCAAAGTACTGCCACATCATCATCATTAGCCACTCTGTTAATTTTCGTCTTCCTCCACCCCACCCTTTCCAGTAGTAGATGAAGAGGTATAAGAGGAAATAGTGGCGATGGTGGTGGTCGATAGAGTGGAGGTGCGGTAGTAGTAGTAGTAGTAGTAGTAGTAGTAGTAGTAGTGGTGGTGGTGGTGGGTGGAGATGGTGGTGGTAGTGGAGGAGGTGGTGGTGGTGGTGGTTGTGATATTATTATTATTTTTATTATTATTAATTTGTCAGTAGTAGTAGTATAATAGTAGTAGTAGTAGTAGTAGTAATAATAGTAGCAGTAGTTGTTGTTATTGCTGAACAGTAGTGGTAGCGATAATAGTACCGGTAGTGGTAGTGGCAATGGTAACACTAACAGTAACACCGCAATAACAGCACCAACATGAAGCTAGTCAACCATGCACAGAACCCCCCCTCCCTCCCCCCCTCACACACACACACACACACACACACACACACGACCTCATTCATGCCCCCACTAAGCACGCAAAATCACACACAGAGCTCCAACTTTTATCGCCCAAAGATTCCAGAGTTACGATCCCCCTTCCCCCCCTCCCTCCCTCCCTCTCCCTCTCTTCCTCCTCCCCTCCCCTCTTACCCCAGCCTCCCTTCCTCCTATCCTCCCCTCTTCTCTCTCTCTCTCTCCCTATCCTACTCATTCCTCTTTCCTCCCCCTCTCTTCCTGCCTTTTACACCTACTCTTTTCCCTTTTCTGCTGCTCTCTTCCCCTTTCGCTTTACCTTCCTCCCCTCCACTTCCCCTGCTCTCTTTCCGTTTCCCTCACTGTTCTTTTTCTCCTCTCTCCCTACTCTCTCCCTTTTCCCTCTCCCCCTTCCTTTTCCTTCCTCCCTTCCTCTCCCCTTTCCCTCTCTCCCTTGTTTCTCCTCCATCCCTCCCTCTTCCCTCTTCCTCTTCCCATTCCCTCTTCCCATTCCCTCCCCTTCCCTCTTTCCTTCCTCTTCCCACTTATCTTTCTGTCTCTCCCCTCCCCTTCCCCTACTCTACTCTTTCTCCTCCTCCCCTCCATTCCCCTACCCTCTCCTCACCCCTTCACACATCTATTTACTTTTACCTTTTCCCCTTTCCCCTACTCTCTTCCTCTTCCCCTTTTCTCTTTCTCCCCACTCATCCTTCCTCTTTCCCCCCTCTTCTCCTCCTCTCTCTTTCCGTCTCTCTTCCTTCCACTTTCCCCCCTCTCCTCCTCTTTCTTTCCCTCTCTCCTCCTCTTTCTTTCCCTCTCTCCTCCTCTTTCTTTCCCTCTCTCCTCCTCTTTCTTTCCCTCTCTCCTCCTCTTTCTTTCCCCCTCTCCTCCTCTTTCTTTCCCCCTCTCCTTCTCCCTGTTTCCCCCTCTCCTCCTCCCTGTTTCCCCCTCTCCTCCTCCCTGTTTCCCCCTCTCCTCCTCCCTGTTTCCCCCTCTCTTCCTCCCTGTTTCCCCCTCTCCTCCTCCCTCTTTCCCCCCTCTCCTCCTCCCTCTTTCCCCCTCTCCTCCTCCCTCTTTCCCCCTCTCCTCCTTCCTCTTTCCCCTCTCCTCGTCCCAACATCCCCCCACTCCTCCTCCTTTCCTCCCTCTCCTCGCCCCTTTTCCCCCCTTTCCCCCCTCTCCTCCTCCATCTTTCCCCCCTCTCCTCCTCCCTTTTTCCCCCTCTTCTTCTCCCTCTTTCCCCTTCTCCTCCTCCCTCTTTCCTCCCCTCTCCTTCTCCTCCTCCTGGATGGTGACGCCTTTTTGTCTCTTAATCTTAATGCATCTAAATTACTGTGCTCTGCTTAGGAGGGTGTGTTTTACTAGGGAAGGGGTATCGTATATGAAGGCTCTGTTTACTCTTCTTGTTGGTACTGGAGAGTGATGCTTTCATGTAATGGCACTGATAAAGCTGGGCGGTGAAGCTGCCTGGTTATACATATGTCCCTCACCTCCCTCCCTATCCCCCCAAGAAGATGGTGGACTGTACGTGGAGAGTAACTAAGCCTGCAGTCCACTGGGTTCACATTTCAGAAGAACCTCGGGCCACAGCTAATACTTCCACTTTTCCAGTTCGAAAAGTCTCTTAACTGAATGAAGTGGTTGTAGCTAGAGTTCATCTGAAACGTAAACCCGATGGACTGAAGGCTGAAGATGCCCTTCCCCCGCCGTCCACCATTCCTCTTTCAGGCAGTGTGGAGGGACCTGATCGACTTTTGTACATTGGCAATATCGGTACCACTGCATGAAGACGCTCATTTTCAGCTCCAGTGAAAATATAAGACTCTCGACGCAGTGACCCTCCTTTATATTTTATTCTTGACACAGGCAGAAAATTTTACCAGCCTAAGAGAGACGTCTGTTAGCTTAGAGGCCACAGACACACTGCATTACCCCTTCCAGTACAAGACGTCTACCGCAAACAGCACAAACGGATCTGATGGTAGTAAGGAAATAGTAAGCCATCAACAAACTTAAGGTGCTAACTCCATCAGTCACATGATTTCAGTCTGTTGTTAATTCTTGTTGTTGCCAGATATTATTTAGCTGATGAGAGCCGCCTGGTGGTGAATGGGTTACTGAAGGTTGTGTATATATCTGTTTCATTCATTTCCAACAGTCTGTCAGAATCAAAGTAAAATTTTCTGGACGCAAAAAGATTAAATTACAAGGCGTCCCTTTAACGAATGTGTTAATACTCCTTCCCCCCAGATGCTCTGCTTATTGCCATTATTATTATTAGAGGGAGAGGGAGTGCAGGTAAATCCCCCTATGTCTCCTCTCCCTCTCTCTGCCCCCTTCCCCCTGTCTACCCACTCAATGAACGTTTCTCGCTCCCCTCTCTCTCCACCCTCTTTTGCAGTACTCTACCTCCTCTCACCCCCTCTCATATTTCCTCTCCCTCCTTCTTCACTCCCCTACCCACTCTCACCTCCTCCCACATCCCATTTCACCCCTTCCACATCCCATTTCACCCCTCCCACACCCCTTCTCGGCCCAATCGTCCCCCATCTCACCCTCCTCTTGCCTTTCCCGACATTTTGCACCCCCGCACTCACCCCCTCTCCCTCCTCCTCACCCTCTATCCCTCCTACTCTCCCCCACCCTCTCTCACCCCCATGCCCTATCTACCCCCTCCCTTCTGCGTAATTTGAGGCCTGGGTCGCGGAGTTATTAAGCTGTTATTGCTAATTACCTGTGCTCTGGCCTCGGCGTTACAACCTGGAATTAGGCCCCGTAGGTGATCACTCCGATAAACTGGAATTTCGTAGTGCGTGAGAATTTCCTGCGTAGGCTGGAATGGGGGGCACTGGATTGTGGGGGGAAGCGACCTGGGTGATGATTTCGTTGGACTGGAATTTCGTGGACTGGAATGTCATCAACTGGAATTTCGTACGATCATCAATCATCTATCAGTCATCAACAGCCAGAGTCAGTTCAGCGTAGGAAGAAGAGCTCACATTTTTTCACAATGACTCTGCCGGTGGTTTCACTGTTTGGAATTTCATGGTCTGGAATTTCAAGAACTGGAAGATCACGGACTGGTATTTCACGGTTTGGAATGTCATGGTATGGAATTTCATGGTCTAGAATTTCAAGAACTGGAATTTTAGGGTCTGGAAAATCATGGACTGGTATGTCATAGTCTGGAATTTCATGGTCTGGAATTTCGTGGTCTGGAACTTCATGGTCTGGAACTTCAAGAACTGGAATTTTAGGGTCTGGAAAATCATGGACTGGTATGTCATAGTCTGGAATTTCATGGTCTGGAATTTCGTGGTCTGGAATTTCATGGTCTGGAACTTCAAGAACTGGAATTTTAGGGGCTGGAAAATCACGGGCTGGTATTTCACGGTTTGGAAAGTCATAGTCTGGAATTTCGTGGTCTGGAACTTCATGGTCTGGAACTTCAAGAACTGGAATTTTAGGGGCTGGAAAATCACGGGCTGGTATTTCACGGGCTGGAATTTCACTGTAATTCCGTAAAGTGGAATAATATAAACTGCATTTCTTTAGACTGAATGGAATTTCGTTGATCGGAATTTCGTAAAGTGCAATTTCGTAGAGGCTAAAATTTCTTAGGGAGGCAGAGGACGGACTGGATTATGGAAGGGAGGAGGACAGACCTTAAGACCCTTGTGTCCCAGATTATCCATAATGGTAATGATAATCCTGACAGGCGGCGGTGAAGAGGCTCGATAAGAGATAAGATAAAGCGACAATTTCTAAAGACTATAATTTTATGCTTTCAGTACTGGTGATAATTCTGTTTATGGCCAAATTATCTGTAATGTTTGAGATGATTTTGATGGGATGTGGTGACGTCTTTGGTAATTGGTAGGATGGTGGTAATTTCTATGGTTTGTTGTTTGTTTTATATCTTATCGTTGCCAAAATAGTACAGGAAAGATATACAAGAAATCAAGGGACTCCGATAACAGGGAAACGGAGGAGGAGAAAGGATGGTAAAATACTGAAGCCTCATAGAATCAAAGCTAACACACACACACACACACACACACACACACACACACACACACACACACACACACACACACACACACACACACAAAGAGGGAGGGAGGGAGAGGGGAGGGACGGGGGAGGAGGAGGGAGAGGGAGTGGGGAGAGGGGAGGGGGAGGGAAGAGGGAGGGAGAGAAGGGGGGGACTATTTACACGACTCTCGCAGCGCTTATAACCACTCAAAGAAGCACACAAAATGTTCACCTTAACCCGACGTAAAAATGCCATCTCTCCGTTTCGAATATAACATTAGATTAACACTGTACAATGATGCTAGTCACGAAGAAGTGCTGTAGAAGGGATACAGGGCCGTGTTCGTGTCCTTATTCTGACACTTAGACTCCAGAAATAGGCAGCAAAGAGAGAAAAAAATATCTTCCAAATTGTTAATGTTTTTCATGTGACCCCAGGTTCATCTGAAATGTAAACCCAGTGGACTGCAGGCTTGAACTACCCCTCCACAATAAATTTAATTCACCATCTTCCTTTTGGGGGGACAGGGAAGCTGCTGAGGGACGTCTGTATAAGCAGGAAGTGGAGCCGCCTGGTTATATCGGTGCCACCACGTGAAGGCGTCGCTCTTCAGTCTCTCTAAGCCAGTTTAAAGTGAACAGACTATATGTACTCAGGCAAACGACCACCACAGCTCAAACTACAGACTGCAATTTGGCACCAGCGGCGTGTGGGTGATAATTCTGAATGGTTATGGGCCAAATTATCAGTAATGGTGGTGATAATCTTGTAGCGGTGGTGATAACCTTGTAGTGATGGTGATAATCTTGACATCAGGCGCTCAGGAGTAGCGGTAATCGATTGAGTTATCCCGTTTAGCCTCTTCAACACGAGGGCGTATTTCTCACCTGATTATTCTCACCTACGATTTTATTCATCTTATTTCCTACTTACATGCGATTTTATTCAGTTTAATCCCTACTGACATACGATTTTCTTCAGACTAATTTCTTCTTACGGTTTTATTCAGCTTCATTCCTACTTACAGACGATTTTATTCAGCTTAGGGGAGACATTTTTCGACCTGGGGGGGGGGGTTTGATATGACTTTACTGACAGGATAATAAAGGTTTCAACCCCTTCACTCCCAGGACGTATTTTCTGCCTTATTCTTGCTGACTTCAGACGATTTCCTTCAGCCTGGGGGAGAGAACTCGGGCTGTGAAGGGGGTTAATGGTTTTTTTTTTTTTTTTTTCACTGCTATTGCCTTCCCACAGACGATTTTCTTCAGCTTATGGAGAGAAATCAGGTTATGGAGAGAAATCAGCTTATGGAGAGAAATACGGAGAGAAATCAGTTTATAGAGAAAAATACGGAGAGATCAGCTTATGGAGAGAAATCAGGAGAAAAATGAGCTTAGGGAGAGAAATCAGGAGAAATTTGAGCTTAGGGAGAAAAATCAGGAATGGAGAGAAATCAGCTTATGGAGAAAAATCAAGAGGGAAATCAGGGTGTGGAAAGGTTAATGTAGTGTTTTTTTTTTTTTCACTCCATTTGTCGTCCCCACAGCTGACAAACTCCTAAGAATGCAGCGAGAATGGAATAATACGTCGTCGGGCTGAAGGAATTACTTTACATGTGTGTGTGTGTGTGTGTGTGTGTGTGTGTGTGTGTGTGTGTGTGTGTGTGTGTCTGTGTGTTAGTACGATTGTGTGTTTCTCTGCGTTTTAATGTGTTTCTCTGCGCACTATACTCCGTTCACCTTAACTTGGCTGAGATTTTCGTCCTTTTGCGGCTGCTTTCGTGATCCTCAGGGGCAGAATACGGCACTACTACTGCTCTACTTTCTTGTCATGGCACTTCTTCATGACTAGCATCATATTCTAGCTAATTTCTTTTTCATAGCATTTCTTCGTGACTAGCATCCTATTCTAGTATTAATCTAGGCTTTTCATAGAACTTCTTCGTGACTAGCATCATATTATAGTATTAGTTATTTTCATAGCACTTCTTCGTGACTAGCATCCTATTCTAGTATTAAACTAGTCTTTTCATAGCACTTCTTCGTGACTAGCATCCTAATCTATTATTCATCTAGTCTTTTCATAGTACTTCTTCGTGATTAGCATCGTATTCTAGCAATCTAGTCTTTTCATAGCACTTCTTCATGACGAGCATCTTATTCTAGTATTAATCTAGTCTTTTCATAGCACTTCTTCGTGACTAGCACGTTATTCTAATATTATTCTAGTCTTTTCATAGCACTTCTTCTTGACTAGCATCCTATTTTAGTATTAATCTAGTCTTTTCGCAGCACTTCTTCGTGACTAGCATCGTATTCTGGTGTTAATCTCTACAGCCCAGCATTGGAGATAGAGAGAGAGCATTCCTACACCTAATTAAGGAGAGAGAGAGAGAGAGAGAGAGGAGTATCCCCCCAAAGTCTGTTGAATATATACCGGAAAAGTCGAACGATCTGAAACACGCACTGCTAGAGATGGGAATTTTCACTGTATATAATAATAATAATAAATAAATAACTTTATTTCCACTAAGCAGTGGTTATTAATAAAGATACATGTTCCGATATATAGTAAGTACAGTACAATGAAAACATGAAAAATCAGTACATATGAAGACAAATTTAGAGCAAAATAAAATCTAAATAGGGATTTTTATCTTGCAAATGCATCCAAGGTATTTCAAGTCATAAAACATTTTTCTCTCCCATAAGAAAACACAGCAGCCTAGATTTGAATACTGGTAGGCTACTGGCGTTGGTTATTAAAGCAGGCAATTCATTCCAGAGCTTCGGGCCCTGTACAGCGAGTGACCTGGCACCAGTGCTAGTGTGGACTCTTGGTACATATAGGCTATTTTGTTGTCTGGTTACACTTCCAGTCACGTTATGCACAGAAGCAAAGGACATAAACCATTCAGGGTACACACCACGCAGTATCTTATACATAGTACAGTACGTATCAAATGCATGCTTTTGTTTAATATTTAGCCATCTTAACTCTTTCAGGACTGGAGAAACATGATCGTATTTCCTCATTCCACCTACAGCAACTTTAGCAGCAAAGTTCAATAGTTTCTGGGCACTGTGTATAAGAGTTCCGTTGGTTGTACCCCATATCCTAATACAATAATTAATCAAGCTCAACACAAGAGCTTGAATTATGATTATACGAGTCTGTTTCTGGAAATTGTCACTTAAACGATTTATATACATCAATGTCCCCATGACTTTTTTATTTAACTCATTAATATGCACATCAAAGCTCATATACTTATCAATATAAAGACCTAAATTTTTAACATGACTACTAGGAGTGATGTTATTGCCATCAAACTTTACAGTTGCATTAGCAGGTATACGTGATAAGAGTTGTCGATTTCCAATAAAAATACATTGAGTTTTATTTGGGTTAATCATGAGACCATTCCTAAGAAAATACTGATTAGCTTTGACAAGGGTTTCTTCAGTCTTGGTGATAAGATCCTCCAGATTATTTATAGTACCTGTATGAAGGAATTGTGTATCATCAGCATATTGTGTTAATATACAGTCATTTAAATAAGGTGATATGTCATTTACGTAGATATTGAATAAGAGTGGACCTAGAATTGAACCTTGTGGGACCCCGTAAGTTACATTCTGCTTTGTAGATACGACATCATTTAATCGAACAGACTGAGTTCTGTTACTAATGTAACTATTAATCCAAAACGAATCAATTTTTACCTTGGCATATTTATCTATGAGGATGTCATGGCTAACACTATCAAAAGCTTTAGAGAGGTCACACAAGGTTAACAGAGATATTTTCTTTTGGTCCATATTGCCATAAATTTCATCAGTTATAACAGTAAGAGCAGTCTCAGTAGAAAGCTTTGATCGGAAACCATGCTGAGTGTTAGATAAAAGTCTCTTTGTTTCTAAAAAGTTTAATAGTTGATTAGCAACTACCTTTTCTAATATTTTAGAAACAGTAGGTAATAGTGAGATGGGCCTATAATTATTAACATTGTTGATATCACCTGTTTTGAAGACGGGGACAACCAATGCGTGTTTCCATGTCGTAGGGAATATACCAGTTGTGATAGAGGTGTTAACGATACAAGTTAAGTAAAACGCGATGACGTAAAGTGCGTCTTTGATGAAGCGAAGAGATATGCCATCAGAGCCATATGAACTACTTTCCTTGAGACTTTTAACTGTAAGGACTATCGTATTGGTGTCCACAGGCTGAGGTCTAAAGTATTCATCTTCTGTAAGGCTTGTTAGAGGCATGTCAAATTGATTGTTAGCAAGGTTTTGTTGCGTCTTATCATATGTAGATTTACCAACGTTTGCAAAAAATCTATTAAATTCTTCTGCTTTCTCATCTTTATTTTCAAAGTTCTGATTATTAGATTTTTTATTCTTTCCTGGAACAATTTCCCTGATGACCTTCCAAGTAGCAGCAGTATCACCTTTAGTACTGTTAAATTGATTATGATAATGTTCAGCCTTTGACTGGCTAATAAGGACCTTTACATTTTTCTTTTTGGTTTTATACTGCTGTTGCAATTCAGTATTATATCTATCAGTTTTTAGCTTTTTCTGAATGTAATTTCTATTCATAATAGCTTGGCGTATTTCATCATTAAACCACGGAGAGAAAGGTCTAGTAACATTTTTGGTAACTAATGGTGCACAGGTGTTTAGACATTCCGTAATAGTGTTAGTAAGTATGTCTACTTGCACATTTATGTCATCAGTAAAGAAAACCTGATTTAAAATATCACACTGCTGAAGTAAACAGGAACAAAGGGCATCACTATTATAGTTGCCAAGGTGACGAAAAGTTCTGGTAACAGGTGTGCGTTTTGGTTTGCTAATGTTCACTTTGGCAGTAATCAGGTCATGATCTGCAATGATATGAGGTACTACATCATGTGAGATTATGATGTCAGGTTTATTAGTTATAATTACATCGAGTAGAGTGGCTGATGTAGGTGTAACCCTAGTTGGTTTATCAATTATTTGGGTTAATTTATTGTTTCTGATAATATGCCTAAGCTTACTTCCAGCTGAGAGAAGGTCATCGTTAAAATCGCCAAGAATGAAAATGATCTTCTTTCGCAGAATCATTAGTCTAAAGATCTCCTGAATATAATCAAAGGATAAAACAGTCGCTTTAGGGTGTCTGTACACACAACCAACAATAACAGAAGGCAACTTACGACACTGTACAGTTAGCCAAATATCCTCGATTCCAGGTTGTTTTGGAATATTTACATTAAGTACAGTGGAACCTAAAGTGTCTTTAACATAGATACAGACACCAGCACCTCGACCATTGTCATGTCTAAAAATCTTATAGCTAGGAATATCTATAAACTCATTCGGGGTGATGGGAAGAAGCCAGGTTTCGCTCACACACAAAATATCAACATTTCTTTCATACATGAGTAACTTAATTTCATCAAGATTTGATAGTAATGACTGAGCATTAATATGTTCAATAATTAGAAAATCCTTTTTAGTTACTGAAGGAGTCCCACCGGCTGTTTCTTCTTCGCCAAACCCCTATGTGTTGTAATATCTACATAGACGGCTCTTATGGCCCAGGGCGTGGCAGTTACCACATACAAGTTTATAGTCATATCTGCAGGTCGACTGTCTGTGATTGAATTCTCCACAGTTGAAACAACCAGTTTTTCTAGAATTATGTGTTACATTATGTGCATAGCTTGAGTGATTACTTACAGCACGGTTATTTCTGGTTCTGTTTCTTACCACATATGTCCTCTGCCAGTTATTTGCTTCGTATGACTGGTTGTGTTCTTCATGATGTGGATCCACGTAGAAGTGGCGTGTGTCTGTCCCTCTCGTCTGTCTCCCCAGGGCAACAGTGAAGGTACGGGTCCCTGTAGGGTGGCTGCGGTTCGGGTCCATTGAGCTTCTACCAACATATAGAGAATGGGTTCTGTGGGGATCCTTAAAAATGGTCTTCCTGTGATGGTAATCCAAATCAGTTTTAACTTTTTCCCATTCAGAACACAGGTTGAAATCACCACACTGTTTGGCAATAGTTGATAAAAGTCGTACTGCTCCTAGTCTATTTAGGATTGAGCCTGGATGAATATCATTTGCATAATAGCACATATCATCAACCTCACCAGTGCCCAGTTTAAATGCAAGATCAGTCTGGATGGTTGGTATACAGTTTGTTTCACACCACCTTAGAATGTGGTCATTCACATCATTTATTTTAGCCTGTAAAAGATCTGACTGTAGGCTGGGCACAAGCTGGCATATGTATATATTCATCATTTCATTTTTCCTTTTTAATTCACTCACCAAAGAACCTATATCATCTATAATTTTTTCAGGAGAGGCATTTTCTATTAAGTCAAATAAACCACCATAAATTATGCAACTTTTAGGAATCCAGTTTAATTTCTCAGCCACCCAGCACTTCATGAAATCAATAGTGGCTCCCTCCAGTGTTCTTATATGAGAAGTTATATGGAGGTCAGAGGATATTACCTGGGAGAGGTTTGTGTCACCCAGTAGGAGAGTTTTTTCACTAGGTTGTACTGGGATACTTACAGTTTCTGGGTTAGTTTGTCGTTGGTTTCCACGAAATTCCTCCTCAAGTGCTGACATCCTTTGGTCTAGTCTTGCTATGAGGTGTGTGTGTCCCTCCTCTGGTGATGGGGAAGACGGGGCACCTTCAGTCACGGGGTCAGCACCTTGTTGACACTCATTCATCTGATTTTCTAATGCCGTGACTCGCTGGTTTATTTCATCAATAAAGTAACCCTCTTCACCTGCCTGGATCAGGTTCGTTCTTTCACCTGCCCCCTCCACAGATTCGGATTCGTGGTGTCTGCGTCTTTTCTCACTTTCCAAGACTGAGACACGTTGAGCCAGTGTTTCGATTGTGGTGTATGCGGCCTTGATTTCTGTGTTAAGCTGTTCAATTTCCTTGTCCTTAGTTTTCAGAATTTCTTTTATATCATTAATACTTTGTATTACATGTTGATAAGATTGTTCAGTTGCTTGGTTGCATGAACTGATGTTAGTGTCAGCCACTGCAGTGTTGGTATTATCCATAATCATATTTATCAACTCATCTTTATTAACCCACACATTTTTCAAACCAAGTTCTCGGCAGTGTTTCTGTAGGTCCGGTTTATTAAAATTCTTGAGATAGTCCTTTGTTGGGTTAGTTAGAGATGGTTCACTGCTGGCCGATTGCATATTGTCCCGGGACAATGTTTCCACACTTGAGCTGGATGCCATATTAGATGTATCAGGTAAATAAATCACTCTTGGCACTAAATGATTTGTGAACTTTGAGCACTAAATGCTACTTAGAGATACGCAGAGCAGCTTGGTCGGCTTGAGTCAAATCTTGTGCGTGGCTTTGCAAGATTTTCCAGAGGTGAAAATCACAGGTTTCGTTGTTTTACCTCTTGGTGCACTTTTTCGTTTTGTCTCGTCTGTTCCTTCACAAGAGTCACTTCTTTACTTTCGTCGAAATACATATAGATGATCACAAACCTTTCTAGTCTCTTGTGGTAAGACAGTCAAAACTTTTGTTGCCACATTCACTCGTCAGCCGTGTAGGTGAGCGTATGGTAATTTCAAATTTCAAATGTTTTCAAACTTCCTGGGTCCTCTTCCGTCCTATCTTCCACATTATAT
The DNA here is from genome assembly GCF_032717465.1 of Coenobita brevimanus. Lineage (NCBI taxonomy): Eukaryota > Metazoa > Arthropoda > Malacostraca > Decapoda > Coenobitidae > Coenobita > Coenobita brevimanus. The sequence continues at coordinate 22,903,527 of NC_137022.1, read as the reverse complement.
CCAATTCCAGGCTATCTCCTCATCTCTATCTTCTATATCCTCTTCTCGGCACTATTAGCTCACTGTATGTATATAGCTTTCATGTATCTGAGGCAAATGTCCGGAGAAAGTGGTGAAAAATTCGGGAGGACGTGTGCCCCGGGAAGAGAGTTGTTTCTTTGTGCGTAATTTAGGCGATAATTTGCCCCCTCCCCCCAAAAAAAAAAAAATCTATGGTGACATGACCGTTCTTGCTGTCGCTTTTTTTTTTTTTTTTTTCCCTAACCAATGAAATCTTTATTCCTCTGTTTCCACATTCACAGTCACCTTTTCAGCGGTAATTTTGGCCATTCACGATTCACAAACAGGATTATTATAAGAACGAATCGCAAACAGGAATAGTATAAGAACGAACGACCAAGAGGAAAATCATACGAGCGAACCTCCAACAGGAATATCATTTGAAGGGTTACCATGGAATTCTTAGTGACCTGCAAAGCTCCCCAGTGAAGCTTGCCATGTTATCGAGAGCTCCAACAGTCAACATGAACATTGTGAGAACGGTCGCCATGGAAACCCCAGTGACGCTCCCTACCTTCCTACCTGTAATTTATGGAGCTGGAATTCGTATCACAGACGTAAACAAAGCCTTGGAAACGACTCATTGATACTTCCACCAAGGAGGTTATATTTCTGGCACTTTTATTGTCTGTCTGTCTCAAGTGCGTGAAATTGTGCCAGGTCCAGATTAATGATTGGGTTTTATAAGAGAAAAAAGTGATTGAATTTTGGACGTAGAAAGTCCAGAATCAAAGTTGAAAGGCGGGATGGGGCTGCCTTAGAGGAGGTATGCCTTCTCTGATGTGCTCTTGTTGATATTGGACCCTTAGTTTGGTAGTCAAAATATTGTCATATCCTGCAGGCGTTTATAAAGTTCATTGACAGGATATAAGTAAGTAAAATAAAGGAAATAAAAATTAAAAATAAAGATGAGATGATTGAAAATAAACATTATATATAGATATGTTTTTGAGAAGGATATAAGAATTTTGAAGCTGTGAGTATTGAATGAAAGTATTGCCCGTATTTACTAGGTGTTCTGTTGCTAATTCTCCTACTTTTGTTTCGCTTTTCATATATCTAGATCCTACTCACCTCATATTTAATGCGTAGAGTGAGAATGATGGTGATGATGATGATGATGATGATGATGATAGTAGTAGTAGTAGTAGTGGTGGTGGTGGTGATGACGAAGATAATCACGATACAAGTTATATACGATGATGACGACGGTGGTGACGAAAAAAATGACGATGATGACGAAGGTGGTGACGAAAAAGTGACGATGATGACGAAGGTGGTGACGAAGAAAATGACGATGATGATGACTTACGATAACACAAACACTAAAGGTAACGATAAAGACGACATAACAGTCCCATCCTTATAAACCTCTCTTATCAAACGTTATCTTTTAATATTATCGACAGTAGCGTGGGGGGCAGTATTCCAAAGTCATCCTGTTTTTGTTATTTTTTATCAGCATATTTTGTCATAAGGGCGTCGTTCAGTTATTGCAATGGCGAATATTACACTTGATATAAATGATGGTAATGCGCAAACACTCCAGGAAATGGGGTAACTAATTTATTCTTGGTTATTCTTTAGTTTCGTTGGAGTGGAGTTAGTGTAGATCTTTTAGGTGAGGGTTGGAGGTAATAAGAGGAAAGGAGAGAGGAATGAGTAGGAGAGAAGAGAGGAAAGGAGAGAAGGGAGGAGAAGGAAGAGGGGAAGAGAAGGAGAAGGTAAGGCGAGGACTGAAGAATAAATAGAACAGGGAGGACGCGAGGGGGAGGAAGAAAAGATGAAAGAAGAGGATACAGGAGGGAACGAGAGCAGAGAAGGTTGGACTGGAGAGAAGAGGGAGGGAAAAAAACGAAGAGTGGAGTGAGAAGAAGAAGAAAAAAGCGATGGAAGGAGAAAAGTAGAGAGTAGAGGAGAGGGAAGAAGAGGAGAAGTAAGATGAACGAAGGAAAGGGAACAGGGAAGGAGGAAAGAAGAGATGAGCAGAGAGGAAAATAAAGGAAGGGAAGCGGTAAAGGGAGGAAAGGAGAGGAGAAGAGAGGAAAGAAGAGAGGAGAGGGAAGGGAACGTAAGGAAAGAAGAGGAGAGAGAAAGGGAGAAAAGAGAAATGGATATGAGAGAGAAAGCGACGAAAGGAGAGGGAAGGGAAGGGAAGAGAGAAGGAAAAACAAAGAGGAGGAGGAAGGCAGAGGAAATAGGGGTGGGGGGAATAAAGAAGAGAGAAGAGGGCATGTGAGGAGAATGGAAGGGAGGGGAAGGGAAGAGCGGAGAGGGAGGGGAGAAGAAAAGGTGGGGGGAGGAGGAGAGGAGGAATGGGAGAGGTAATGAAGTGAAGGAAAGGAGAGGAGGGGAGAGAAGAGTGAGGGAAGGGGAAAAGAAAGGGGAAAGACGGAATGGGAGAGACTAGAGAGGAGAGATTGAGAAGCTTGAGGGAAGGAGAAATGAGGGAGAGGAGAAGAGAGATGACAGGAGAGATGAAGAGATGAGAGGAGGAGAGAGGAGGATATTAAAGGGAATGGAGGGAGGCTAGGAGAGTCAAGAGGAAAAGAGTGAGAGAAAAGAGGAGGGATGTGAAAGAGGAGGCAAGGAAGAAATGAAGGAGGAAGAGACTGGAAGGAAGAAGGTAGGAGAGAGAGAGAGAGAGAGAGAGAGAGAGAAGGGGGAGGGGGAAGGGGGATGAACTGTTATGGTAGCCAGTGCCGCAATCATGATCCAGCCACGCAATTACACACACACACACACACACACACACGCACGCACGCACGCACGCACACGCACGCACGCACGCACGCACGCACACACACACACACACACACACACACACACACACACACACACACACACACACACACACACACACACACACACACACACACACACACACACACACACACACACACACACACACACACATTTGCATGATCTTGTATGGCATGGAGAGGTGGAATGCAGGGATGAGAGAGAGAGAGAGAGAGAGAGAGAATTGATATGTGAAAACTGCTTGGTATATAGGCCTCTCTCTCTCTCTCTCTCTCTCTCCTTCCTATCCACCAATTTCACCCTCAACCAGTCTGCCTGCCATAAGATTCCTCCCCTCCCTCCCCTTCCCCTCAGGACTTCTCCCCTCCTTTCCTCCCCTCGCCCCTCTCTCTTGCTCTCTCTTCCTCCTTCCCTTCTCTCCTCTCTCTCTTTTGCTCTCTCTCTCTCTCTCCTTCCCTTGTCTCGTCTCTCTCTCTCTTGCTTTCTCACCCTCCTTCACTCTGCTCGTCGCTCTCTTCCTTGCTTTCTCTCTCTCCTTCCGTTCTGTCGTTTCTCTCTCTCTCTCTCTCTCTCTCTTCTTGCATTGGTCTTTTCTTGCGTTCTTCCTCCCTCTAGGTCTCTCTCCCTCCTCTCCTTCCCTTCACAATTTCCCCCCCTACTCCAATCCCCACTTACTCTCCTTTCTTTCTTTCTCCCTCCCTTTCCCACCTCCCTGTCCTCTTTCCTTCTCTCTCCTTCCCCTCTTTGGTCTCTCTCTTTCTTTCAGTCATCCCTCTACCTTCATTCATTCCTTCCTCCCTCCACAGTCTCTCCTCCCCTTTTCCATTCTTCCCTTTCTCCCTCCTCCCTCTTGTCATTTTCCTACTTCCTCTCCTTCATTTCTTCCCCTCCCCTTCGCCCCTCTCTCTCTGCTCCAGTTTTTCCTTCCCTCCTTCCCTTTCTCCCTCCCTCTTTCCCCAAGTCGTCCATCTCCACCATTCTGCTCTTTCCCTTGCACCTCCTTCCCCTTTTCCTTGTTCCCCCTCCGCCCTTCCTCTTCTACCTTGCTCCCTCGCACCCTTTCAACGTAATCTATTCCTCTCCCTCATCTGCTCCTCTTCCCTCCTCCCCCTTCCTTCCTCCTTCCTTTTCTCTCCCTCCTCCAATCTCTCCCCATCCCCTTCCTTCCTCCCTCCTTCCATTTCTCTCTCTCTCCTCCATTTACCTCTCCACCACTATCAAAGTCTCCTCCTCACCATCCCACTTACTGTCCACACCCCTCTCTTTCCCCCTCACTCCCTCTCTCCATCTCACTCCCGCCCCTTCCTCCTTTCCTCCCTCCCTCTTCCCTCTCAATCTCCCCCTCCCCTCCCTCCCTCTCCCCTCTCAATCTCCCCCTCCTCTCCCCCTCCCACTCAAGACCCTGTGGATTCCGGCGCTAAAGTCTCATTATCAGCAAGTTAATCCCAAAGTTGGAGTCGGGGCTTCATTAAACTTTCACCGCCCTTAAAGGCAAACCAGGAAGCAGATTTGGGCCATACAAAGCTAGAGTCCATGCCTCTTAACCTGGCAGAGATTTTCGCCTCTTGCTGCTCATTTTCCGGTAGGTCGGAGATAAAAATATAATCCTACTAATACTCTGTCATTTATTTTCAACTCCCTCAAAGGTAAACTGGGAAGCAGATTTACAAAACAATGATATAGGCCTTTCATATGAATCAGACAGACTTTCGTCCTCATGTGGCTCCTTTCCCTCTGGCTCAGTAGCTGGATAAGACCACAATAATGGTTTACATCGCTTCCTCTCACCACCGTCATAGATAATCTGCTGCGGACCACGGATTTAGACAGTACAAAACTATATTATATTCATGTTAATTTTGCCGAGATTTTCCATTTCATCTTAATTTGGCATAGGTTTTTGTTCGTTTTTAACCTATTTCTCGGTGGCTCAGTGGCAGAAGAAGATTAGACCATTGCTCCACGTCCTGTCCTTTCGTCCCTCTTACAGGCAAATAAGGAAGCGAATGTGGGCCATGCAAAACTATAGTCCATTTATTTTGATTTGGCGAGATTTTTGTTCTTTTGTTGCTTCATTCCCTCAGTTCATTTGCAGAATATGACCATACACTGGCTGTACAGTGTTTCAACAGCTCTTCTTCGTGACTAGCATTGGACCTAAATGCTAATGTTTTGTTGCAACTCACCATTCAGAGTGGAAAAAAAGCAACTTCAGTCCAAGTCAATGTGAAAAGAGTATCGATTCAGGTTTAACAGATTCAGGGCTTAAAACACAAAATTTAATCTTTACTTTCAACATATTTGAAGGATAAAAAAAAAACTAAATCCGTGTTCAATTTAGTGTTGGTGTACCGAGAACAAGATTTGCCATAAACAAAAAGTCAAGATAAAGACGGATTGAAAGATTACAAAATTCTAGGATCCAGCGTCATCTATCGTTCTGGGGTGAAATTCTCGAACATATTAAGATCGATTTTCTGTCATAACTCCGATTTGACTCTGCATGAAAAAAACTGGAGACGTGGGAGAACTCTACACCCATTTCCTTATCTTGTTGCGCAAACTCACAGTACTGTAGTTACGAGTGGGAAGTCATTGTAAGTTCCTTCTTGACTCTGGGTCCTCGTGTATATAAACTGTATTAGCGTAGAAAAGGTTAGAATCAAGCTAGAGACACATGTTTAGTCCATAGAAAACTTGCGTCCAGTTACATACAGAGCTGGTGCAGAAAGAACAGACGTGGCTTTGTGGAAAATTGGCTTCGTGGCTGATATGGGTATTTGGTGTACAGAAATTTAGAGCCTGTGTATTGCAGAATTAGATAACAATTGGTGCTTTGTTTGGCATTAAGGAAAGTGGATCGAAGCTTCATGGTAAGTCGATCAAAAAGGTATCGATGCACAATTCTCACGAAGCAATCAAGCACAAATCCCAGTTGCCTCTAGCCCACGTTAATACACTCGGTTTCATAAGGATACCAGGTTTAAGATCACGGGGCAAAGTTAAGTGTTTGGCTTTTAGACCGGTTGGTACGAGTTTTGCACACTTTGAGTTCTTCTTTTAGTTTTATTTATTCTTTATTTTTTTAATGATTTTGTCGGCTTAAAAAAAAAAAAAACTCTCTGTAGTCATGGGATTCGAAACAGTGTCCATTAACCACTTCGTAACCTGATTTTATTCCCTAAGCTGAACAAAATCATCTAAAGTGAAAATATATAAAGTGTGACCGACTGGGATTTAAATCGGTTCCTGAAAGGCAACACGTCCGTAAGTGTTGGAATACCACTTCGTCATGTACCATTTTCACTCTAACTTGGGCTAAACTGCCATGTCTCCATCTAGAATGCTCACTTAAAGTAGAAGATTAACACTAGAATATGATGCTAGTCACGAAAGATTGCAATGGAAAGGATGTAGACTAGAGCCGTATTGTCCTCTTCTACCGTTGATCTGCATGGACAACTGTTGCAAAAAGACAGGAACATTGACCAGGTTAAAGTGAAAAGGGTATAGAGGAGTGACTTTCCCCCTACCCACTGCTTAATGGAAGGCATTTGGAGTCTAGGGTGAGAAGTGCATGCTAAAATTTGTGTGAGTGACTGTGTATGTGAGTGATCAGAATATGTAGTAGTAGTACGGTAGTAGTAGTAGCAGTAGTAATAGTAGTAGTTGTAGTAGTAGTAGTAGTAGTAGTCGTTGCTATCGTAGTCGTTGTAGTTGTCGTTGTCGCTGTTGCTGTTCGTACCGTCCTAGGCTCATCTTAACATGAACACTGTGGACTGCTGGTTGAAGTTGCCCCTATCTTGCAGTTCACCATTCTGTTTCCTGGTGAGAGGGAGGGAATCGGAGTATGTAAATAAAACCGTGGAGTGAATCCGTCCAAGTTATATCGATGAAAAAAAAAAAAAAAAAAAAAAAAAAAAAAAAGTATTGGAACGTAACTCAGGAGTGCTGAGAAAAGAATGGGAAGGATTGTTAGGAGTTCCATGGCGAGATAAGGAGGGAGATTCATGGATAAGGGAATAGAGGATAGCAGAGGATAAAATTACTACAATCAAAAAGCATAAATGGATGTGGGCAGGTCACGTCCTTCGAAGAACATGCAACCGATTGACAACCAGGGTAACTGAATATCGTCGCAGAGGTGGAGTGAGAGGAAGAGACAGAGAGAGGATGAGGTGGCAAGATGAAGTTTGGAGATTTGCTGGAATTGATGGAACAGGCTAACAACAAATAGCTCAGAGTGAAAAAAGATGGAGGAGACATTTGTTCTGAAGTGGGCTGATGAGATGATGATGATGATGATGATGATGATGATATGATGATGATGATGATGATGATGATGATGATGATGATGATGATATGATGATGATGATGATGATCATGATGATGATGATGATGATATGATGATGATGATCATGATGATGATGATGATGATGATGATGATGATGGAGCCGCCCAGGTTACACCGGTGTGAAGCGGGCTCCTCGACTGAAGCGCAATAGGGTGCGAACATCTGAAAACGTATCGAAGGACATGTACGGCGAGCTCTTAAATGTCCTCCCAGGGTGACATTGAACCCAGCGTCAGGAGGATTCGTCGACCCACGCGCGACAGGACGTGGATGTCAAAGGGGTAACATCAGGTTCACTCCCTTAAATTTAACATGAAAGGAAGCAAAGTAGAAACAAAGCCTAACTGAATTTATTTATATAGGAGCATTTTGTGTGTGTGTGTATGTTTGTGTGTGTGTGTGTGTGTGTGTGTGTGTGTGTGTGTGTGTGTGTGTGAGAGAGAGAGAGAGAGAGAGAGAGAGAGAGAGAGAGAGAGAGAGAGAGAGCCATGTGAAGTTTGTAAGCATATACGAGACTTTATGTATGTGTATGAGCATGTTTATAGCCTGCATGATTGAGTGTGTGTGTGTGTGTGTGTGTGTGTGTGTGTGTGTGTGTGTGTGTGAGCCAAGTCTATCACAATTTCACCCCCTCTTGCCGCAGCAATTCCTGAAGCCAATTACTACCACAATTTGAAGGGGCTCGCTAACAGCTCCTTAGAGGGGAGGGTCGCGGCAAGAGTTAAGTTCCCCCTCTTCCTCGCTGCTTCTCGTTTTCTTTGGCTCAGTTTATATCATCCTCTCTCTCTCTCTCTCTCTCTCTCTCTCTCTCTCTCTCTCTCTCTCAATAAAAAGTAACAATGAGAATGAAAGTGAGGAGTCATAAAGTGAAGGGGAGAGGAGTGAAATAATTGAGTGAAAGATGAATGGTGTGAGTAAGGAAATAGAAAGATGAAAGCTGAGTGAAGTGACAGAGTAAAACTGAGTAAAACAAAAGAAAGAAAGTGGGTAGAATGAAACAGCAGATAAAGGAAACTAGGGAGAGAAGAGAGTGGAGTCAGTGAAAGGAAGAATGGAATGAATTTAGTAAAAGAGTGAAAGTAAATGAACGACAGTGTGAAAGTAACTGAAGTAAGTGGGAGTGACAGTGTGGAATGGAGTAGAGTGGATTGGCGTGGAGTTAGAATGTGGAGCCATATTATCACCGGGACCTCAGCAACGGTAAGAAGTGTGTGGATCGTTACAACTATGTCTGTACTAAGTTAGACCCCCCTATGAGCTCTTCTCTTGCCCATTTTCTTTACCTTTATTCTTATCTCCTTCCTAAATATTCTCCTCTCCTTTCCATACATTTTCTTCCTTTTTCTTTATTCCTTCGTTCCTTCCTCTCTTCTCGTTCATTTTCTTTACTCTTTCTTCCTCTTTTGTCCTATTTTCTGTTTTTTCTTTCCTTACTACTCTTCTTCTTCTTTACCCAATCTTTCTCATTCCTTTCCTTGTTTTCTGTCTTTTGCTTAGTTCTTTTGTCTTCCTTTTTTTCCTCTGTCGTCCTTTCTTCTTTCTATCCTCTTCCTTTGTTTCTTCCTTCAGCTCTTCCTCTTTTGTCTTCTCACAGTCTTTTGTTTTTGTTATTTCCTTTCTTCACTTATATTCCTTCTTTGTCTTCATTCATTTTCCTTTCATACTTTCTTCTTTCCTTCCTTTCCTCCTTCCTTCCCCTTTTCCTTCCTTTCCCTCTTTTCTTCCTTTCCTCCTTCCTTCCCTTCCTCCTTCCTCTCGTCCTGCCCTACATGATCACCCCTAGCCTCAGTAACAGTAAGAGGTGTTGTGGATCATTATAACTCTGTCAGCATTAGGTTAGTCCTCCCTCTGTGCTCTTCTCTTATCCATTTTCTTTTTATTTTCTTAGCCTTTCTTCCTCTCTTCATATATATATATATATATATATATATATATATATATATATATATATATATATATTCTTTTCATTGTACTAGTGTCCCATCTTTGCCCTTTTCTTTTTTTTTGTCATATTTTCGTTATTAGTGTTTTCTTTTTACTTTTCATTTGGTTAATTCCCCTGTCTCGTCTTCCCCTATCCATTTTCTTTACATTTTCTTTACCTTTCAATTTTTTTCTTGCTTCCCTCATTATGCTGCTGCCCCCATATGGTGGAAAGAGTGTTAGGTGATTGGTTTGCCCGTCCGTGAGTGTATAGGTTCGTACGTCCGTAACACTCTTGTGGGTGCAAAATCTCCTGAATCCACCGAGGAATTTCCACCAGATTTTAGACAGTGATGCAGTATAAGAAGGTGATGAACTAATTAGGTCAACGAGGTCAAGGGGTTAAAGGTCAAGGTCATATGGGATCAACTTAGTTTCTCCTTGTGGACACGATTCCTGAACCTCTCAACGGATTTCGACCAGACTTTTGTCAGTGATACAGTATGAAGGGACGATGAACTGATTAGGTCAGCAAGGTCAAGGGGTCAAAGGTCAAGGTCATATGGGGTCGAGTTAGTTTATCTTTAGTCTCATTTCAACCCATAATGAACCTTGTCATGGAGGTTGTACGGCGAGTCCGTGTGCAAGGCTTGGCGGAGGCACACCGAGTGACGCTTTGCCTGGACAGTTCGGGGCCAGAGTTTTCGGGGTTTAAGTTATATTTGTTTCATTTTGCACTTCCTTTCTTCCTTGTATATTTTCGCCTTCCGTTCTTCCTCCTTTTGTCTTCTCACTTCCTTCCTTCATCTTTAATTTTTTCTTCTTCCCTCATTTACTTTTCGTCCTTCGTCTTTCTTCTTCTTTCCCTCCTTTTCGTCCGTTTGTTCCTTCCTTCAGCCATGCTTCTTTCCTTCCATGTTTTTCTTTCTTTCTTAATTCCTTTCTTTTTGTCTTTTTTCCTTTCTTCCTTTCTTCTTCTTTCCTTACATTTTCTGTTTTTCTTTTTGTCTTCCTTCTTCCTTCCCTCTCTCCCTCCTTCCTTACTTCCTTCCCTCCCTCCCTCCCTCCTTCCTTACTTCCTTCCCTCCCTCCTTCCTTACTTCCTTCCCTCCCTCCTTCCTTACTTCCTTCCCTCCCTTCTTCCTTCCCTCCCTTCTTCCTTTCTTCCTTCTCTCCCCCTCCCTCCCTCCCTCCTTCCTTCCTTCCTTCCTTCCTTCCTTCCCTCCCTCCCTCCCTCCCTTCCTCCCTCCCTCCCTCCCTCCCTCCCTCCCTCCCTCCCTCCCTCCCTCCCTCCCTCCCTCCTTCCTTCCTTCCTTCCTACCTCCAAGTCTCAGTGTCGCTTCGAGAGGGGGTTGGAGAAGTAGGGGTGGGAATGGGGAGTTGGCTCATTACAAGAGTGTCTGCATTAGGCTAGTTCCCCCTCCTTACATTTTTCATAGCCATTTTCTTTGCTTGGTTTACCCTCTTCATTTTTCTCTATTTTTTTTTTTTCCTGACTCTTCTTTCTCTTCAATCTCTTCTTTCTTCCTTCCTCATATGTTTTTCCGCTTCTTCCTCCCACCTCTCTTCTGCAGTCTCTCTCCGTCTCTGTGTATTTTCTTTACCTCATTTCATCCTGTCTTTTTCCTGATCTTCCTTTTTGTTCACTTTCTTTGTTCTTTTGAAAATGTTAGTTCCCCCTCTCTACTTTTCTCTTCATTTCCTATATACCTTCTTTACCTTCTCACACATTTCCCTCCTCTTTATTCATTCTCCTTTCTTCCATTATTCACTTTCTACTCTTCTTCTATCGTCTTGCTTCCCCTCTTCCTTCTTTCCCTGTTCCCCTTTCTGATTCCTCCACCATTTTCTTGTCTTTACCTGTTCTTCTGCCCCTTCATCCTTCCTTCCTCCCCCTTCCTTCCTTCCTTCCTTTCTTTCTTCATTTCTCTCTTCTTTCCCTCCGTCTTTCCGTGCCCCAAATAATCACTACCTCTTTCTTCCATATAGTGACTTTATCTTCCTTTTCCTTTTGTCCCTCCCTCCTCCTCCTCCTCCGGCTCATCCTTAATTCCTCTCTCGTCCTTCCTTCCTTCCTTCCAGCATTACCTAACTGCTTCCTGCTCTTCATATTTTTCTCCAACTCTGTCATCTCTCCACCCCCCCTCTGTCTGTCTGTCTGTCTGTCTGTCTGTCTGTCTGTCTGTCTCTCTCTCTCTCTCTCTCTCTCTCTCTCTCTCTCTCTCTCTCTCTCTCTTTCTCTCTCTTTCATATATTCCTTCCTCATCACTATTTCTTAATTATTTGCATTGTACTCTCCCCTTTTGATCCTTCCTCCTCCTCCTGTCCTCTGTTCTTCATTTTCACCTTTTATCAGTATTGCTTTCGCCGTCACATTGTTTTCTCCTTTATATATATTGTAGTGTGTGTGTGTGTGTGTGTGTGTGTGTGTGTGTGTGTGTGTGTTATTTATTTTACCCAATGTTTGATTTCTTTCATTATTTTTGTATTATGTTTAATGGATCTTTAACAGCATGACAGTCATTACTCTATAATTCTTACCGTTCTCAAAGCTGACAAGTGAGCTACCATTTACGAATTGCCATAGTACATTTATTTATTTATAAGTACTTTTTTTTTCACATACATTGTTATTTAAATGTTAAACTTTTTCGTTATAAAATCATATTCCATTCACTTAACAACTTATGCATTTAAATAACAGGTGATAATGTGTAAATCGACAGGCGTGAAGGGTGAAGGGGCTGTCCAAGGTGATGCGTTGTCCCCAGTGCAGCGGCAAATATCAGCATTGGAGGGTGTCTTACCTCACTTCATCCCGCTTATCTCGCCCAAATAATTTCTCAAGGTAAGTGAGGTGAAATTTGGCATGTTGCGACCGTAGAGTTTAAGTTCGTCCATTTCCAACTTAGCATTTTGTAGCTTGTGAAGTAACTCAGTGGCAAAATAAGACAGAATTACGGCTCAAAGCTTTCCCATAACACTTCTTCGTGACTAGCACCATTCTTGTGTACAATTTAGTGGCAGAACAAGACAATACCGCGGCTCTACATCCTTCCCATAGCACTTCTTCGTGACTGGCGCCATATTCTAGTGTTAATGAGAGAGACAATATTTAGGACAAGTTAGAGTGGACAGCATCCACCCGGCGAAAATAATATCGGCATTCTTTCTTCACCTATCATTTGTCTGTCTGTCTGTCTGTCTCTCTGTCTGTCTGTCTCTCTGTCTGTCTGTCTGTCTGTCTGTCTCTGTCTCTCTCTCTGTCTGTCTGTCTCTCTCTCTCTCTCTCTCTCTCTCTCTCTCTCTCTGCAGAACTCAATCCTTTTCACATCCATCAAGCCTCAGGGATGCATTTTTCGGAACGCGGGGGGGGGGGATGACTATTTAAAAAATCCATACAATGAATCAAAATAAATCTCTTCTTTTATTATCACTTCGTGTGCTGTTATGATTATTTTTGATGCCATATATATATTTTTTAAACTACAGTCTTTGTTTATGGATTTTTTTTTTAAGAATTTGCTAGATAGGTGATAAAAAAGTAAGAGAATTTGTGGGTATTTGTTAATAAGGACGCGTGAAGAATTAAAAAAAAAAATCGCCGACGAAAATATGAACCAAAATGCGAGTAGTTATTTTCTGTGGGTGTGTGTGTGTGTGTGTGTGTGTGTGTGTGTGTGTGTGTGTGTGTGTGTGTGTATGTGTGTGTGTGTGTGTGTGTGTGTATGTGTGTGTGTGTGTACTTGCTTGTTTTCTGTAGCGCTGAAGGCAAACGGTGTGGAATGAAATTTGTGTGAGCTATAAAATATTTTTTTTTCTCTTGTCGCTTTCCTGCTCTTTTTTCGCCTCTCTCTCTCTCTCTCTCTCTCTGTCTGTCTCTCTCTCTCTCTCTCTCTCTCTCTCTCTCTCTCTCTCTCTCTCTCTCTCACACACACACACACACACACACACACACACACACACACACACACACACACACACACACACACACACACACACACACACACACACACACACACAGGAAAAAAAACTTACTCTTATATACGCTGATAACTTAAGAGAGTGTAAAGATAACCCGTCCCTTCCCCCCCAAAAAAAAAGCCAAATAAGTAAAGAAAGAAAGAAAATCATCTGGTAGCAACCTGATAAAACTGATAACATCATAGGAGTAGCTACAGAGAGAGAGACTGACTAGGAGAGTGTATGAGTGGGAGAGTATATGAGTGATGCTGGTTAGGAGGAGGGAGAGGAGGAGAGGGAGACCAAGAATGAGAATCAAAGATAAGTGGCAAGAGCATGTAAGTGCGAGTGAGAGACTGACCAGGAGTGTATGATAGTGATGCAATTAGGAGAGGGAGAGGGGGATCGAGAATGAGAGATAAGGTGCAAGAGTATTTATGGAGAGCGAGAGACTGACAAGGAGTGTATGGGAGTGAAGTGATTAGAAGGAGAGGAAGACCAAGGATGAGAGATGTGTGAAAGTATATAAGGGAGAGCCACAGTGTATGGTGGGGAGAGGGGTTCGTTACTGATTAGGGACAGAAAGTGCGTGGAGATCTTTTCATTTTTATATAGGGGAGAGAGAGAGAGAGAGAGAGAGAGAGAGAGAGAGAGAGAGAGAGAGAGAGAGAGGAGAAACAATACCCAAGTAGTGGTATATGAAGTTTGGGAGGCGAGGCGAATTTTTGGAAGAACCGTGAGCTATACTATACCAACGTGGAAAATAGTATAATAGGTTATGGAGAGAGAGAGAGAGAGAGAGAGAGAGAGAGAGAGAGAGAGAGAGAGAGAGAGAGAGAGAGAGAGAGAGAATGTAAATAAGGCAAATAGGTAGAGTTGTAGGCAACGTGATAGACATGTACACTGGCAGACAGATGGGTTGGTATTTAGATGGATTAGTAGACGAACAAGCAGGTAGATAGATAGGTCAGCAAATAGACAGAGTGGCAGACAGACTGGCTGATAGACTGGTATATACGAAATTCAGTAGATAGACTGTTAAGGTGTTAGATAGATAAATAGGCAGATACATAGAGAAAATAAATGACCGCAACAGACCTACATAGTATTAAGTACGGAGTGGTATTGTGCATCCCAGTTCTTGTGTGTTGCGGGGACTGCTCGCTCTTTGTTCCCAGTCTAGCAGTTTATTTTGTTTTCTTCTTGCCATGGTGCGTTGCGGGGACGCCCTACGCATCGTTTTGAGTTCTGCCAGTTCACTAGTTTTTGCCTCCCATAACATTTTCATGCTTTGTGGTGTCACCCATTTTTTTATTTTTATTTTCTTTACGTCCGCTGACTGCATAGTTGTGAGGTAATTTTAGAAACAGGCGAAATATCCGCTCTTTACACCAGCAGCCGGAGCCGTCCCAGCAACGCACGAGGTAGAGGGGCGCAGTATATGAACCCCCCTCCCCTGGATATGACAGAAACGAAAACCAGGTAACAGGAAGACAGAAGGATTAATTGGTTCCTGCGTTTCATGTAGTATAACGTGAATGTTCAGAAGCGATAAAGGGTGGAGAGATAAAAGTGGAAGAACGCTTGAGGGAATGTGAGTTGGGTGTGATGTGGAAGTGGAGGTGAGTAATGATAGAGGTAGTGTGTGTGTGTGTGTGTTTGTGTGTGTGTGTGTGTGTGTGTGTTTTACAGCTTCTCCCAGAATGAGCTCTTGAGATTAGGCGTCTTCTTCAGTATCCAGTATTCCAATTTCCTTTATTTTCATTCAGGCAAGTTTGACTCACAGATGCATGAGAATATTAACACTTATACCATAGGCCCTCTCTTGGATAATATAACTTTTAGTAGGATATTCCAGCAAACGCCAGACGATTTTATTCATCTGATAGTGAGTTCTTGAAGCCTGAGAGTGATAATGAGAGGAGAGAGGGGGGGTTGTGATGATTGAGTGTGCGTGTGGCGATTGATGCTACTGTTGACGTGCACCAATCATGTGAGAGACGGGAAGATCAAACAGTTCATAATGATGTGTTTGGGGTGAGAGACGCAATTACGGAGAGAGAAAGGAGAAGTACATGATGAGGCTTTGTCTGAATGAGAGAAGGGTAGGTTAATTTGGGTCAGGGCAGGTTTGGTTGTGTTGAGTCAGATCTGGTTTGGGTAAGTTAGGGTTGATTAGGATGTTTTAGGTTTGGTAAGGTAAGGTTAAGTTAGGTTAGAGCAGGTCAGGTCAAGTTAGGTTAGGTTAGGTTGGGTTGAGTTATGTTATGGTGGGTTAGTTTAAGTTAATTTAGGATAGGCTAGATTAGATGAAGTTAGGATAGGCTACATACAGACTGAGCTAGGTTAGTTATTGTAGGGTAGGGTAGGGTTCGGTAGGGTAGGGTGTGTAGGATTATGAGTTAGATTTATTTTTAGGTTATACTAGATTACGTTAGTCGAAAATATGAGAGAGTATGTGACAGAGGGTCGAAACAACAGAATGTAAAACACCAAAACATGACAACCCAGACCCTCTTATATTTCCTGACCATTCCCAGTTGGAGAGCTCCCAAGAGAATGTCAGCCGTCAGCATTAGTGATGGAGAGGGGTGGTGGTGGTGGTGGTGGAGAAGGGTGGCGGTGGTGGTGGTGGTGGAGAGGGATGGTGATGGTGGCCCTACATTTCCGTCACTATATATCTCTTTCTCCCACACACTTTCTCCAGGGTGTCCGTCTTCCTTCTTGTTGACACATTAGGATTCGTCTGATAATTGTCTTCGTGTTAGTTTTAGGTCCTGTTATGAAGCTAGAATCCATTTAGTAACTCTCTAAGTGCTAATTTTTATCTTTTACTTCCACTGTAGGATTTATTTAGCATTTGTGTCAGTGTAATACTGCACGTAATATCATCACTCTTGGATTCTTTGCGTATTTGTAACTGTACTGTATATGTATTTTTGCTTCATTTGTCACCATTAATTGATTCCTCTGATAACCGTACGAGTGTATTAGATAGACAGATAGATAGATAGATGGAAAGAATATTTGCATGGAAGCTTATATTGGTACACTCTCCTGTGCTACCACTTTGCCACATCTGTTTTCACTCTGGAGTACATACAGTTAATGTAATTCCGCCATCTCTGCCACCACTCTAAAATACATAGACTTGGTGGGAGTGTACTGTATTACCACTACAATCCATCAAGTTAGTGCTTATCTGCCATCTCTGTCACCACTTTAACACCCATATTCTTGGGTGACTCTCCTCTTCCCGGAATGCCATAGTCACCCCTCCTTTCTGTTTTTCTCTGGCATCCATTCTGTCAGCGTTTTAGTGAGCGTGATTCTTCTGTGAGTGATCGTTGCGTGGGTAATTTATTTTTGGGCGATTCTTCTGTGGGTAATTCTTCTTTGGGTGATTCTGCTGTGGTTAATTCTTCTTAGAGTGATCCTACTGTGGGTAAGTCTTCTTTGGGTGATTCTTCTGTGAGTGATTCTTCTGTGAGTAATCCTTCTTTGAGTTATTCTTTTTGCTGGAGATTCTTCTTTGAATGATTCTTCTTTGAATGATTCTTCTGTGGCTGATCATTCAAGTAATCCATCTGTGGTTGACTCTTCTTTGAATGATTCTTTTGTCGTGATTATTTGATTGCTCCTTCTGTGGGTGATTCTTTGAGTGATTCTTCTGTGGGGATTCTTTGAGTGATTCTTCTGTGGGTGATTCTTTGTCTGGAAACCTAAAACAAATACTCCTGTTTTGCCACTTCCATCATTACTGTAGCAACCATTCAGGATTTGCATATTTGATTCTGATTCTGTAAGTGATTGTTCTGTAGGGATTATTGAAGATTCTCCTCTGCGTGGTAGCTATTATTTTTACCATTCCTCTCAAACCACTCTTCTTCTTCAACCCTTTCCTCTGTCATCTTTTATCATCCTCTCTAGCACCTATTCTGTCATTGTTTCTGTGATTCTGATTCTGTGGGTGCTTCCGTGATTCTTATTGTGTGGGTGATTCTGGTGATTCTTCTTAGCATGGAAGTCTAAACAGCAATCTTTCTACCACGTCTGTCACCATTCCGACCACCATCCTGTCCCTGATTAATTGATTCTGATTCTTTGATGATCCCTTTGCTAGTGATTCTCTTGTGGGTGATTCTAGTATAGTTCTTTTACTTTAACTTGGCTCAGGTTTTCCCTTTGCAGCCTCTTTCATGTAGCTCAATGGCAGAAAAAGACAGTGCTACAACTCCACGTCCACAGCACTTCTTCGTGACCAGCATCATATTCTAGCGTTAATCTACTGCCACTTCTCAGCATTTAAGATGGAGAGATGACAATTTTAAGCCAAGTTAAAGTGAAGAGAGGATAGTTGACCCTTGCTTTCAGCCACACCTCTCTCTCATTAACTCCACCAATAACTCAGTTCTCTCCTATTTGTGTGTGTGTGTGTGTGTGTGTGTGTGTGTGTGTGTGTGTGTGTGTGTGTGTGTGTGTGTGATTCTTTTGTGCATGATTCTTCTCTGCCTGGAATCCTGTATTGTTTCCCTTGTTCCAAGAGTTAACACACAATTATTTCGTTTTGGTTAATGAGCTTAGTATATGCAAAGGAGCTTAGTATATGCAAAGGTGGGCACTGAGCTAAGTAAGATTTTTCCTTACTCTATATTTTTCTCTCGTTCCCGTCTCTCTCTCTCTCTCTCTCTCTCTCTCTCTCTCTCTCTCTCTCTCTCTCTCTCTCTCTCTCTCTCTCACCTGTGACCTTCGTAATTACCTGGCGAGAGAGTAATACAGTGCAACCCTTCCAGCCATAGAGACTGATTCATATTTTACTCCCCAGACGATTTTATTAAGCTTTGGATGGATTTTTCGAGCTGGATGGATTAAACAGAACCTTCATTAACCCCTCTATTACCAGAAACCTTCCCTTGATTTGTCTGTCTGTTTTCATTCAAGGGAACTGGGTCACTCTCACTTCTTGAATGGGAAGTCATGGATGCATATAATTGGATGAACTTTTATTGTAACTTACTGAGTCTCTTTGGGTAACAGTCAAGTTAAATCTCCACTCTAACTACACCTGGCCATCAAACAAACTGAAAGGGGCCACAGATCTTTTGCCAGGTTAGAGTAAACGCCCTATAGCAAAATTTTCTGTAAGTAGCAAGTTCTAAGAAAAATTAAAACATCTTCAGGCTGAAAGTTTAATTTATAAGTCGCCTCTCTTGTGTGACTTCTGTTTTTGACCTGACGACTCTCTCTCTCTCTCTCTCTCTCTCTCTCTCTCTCTCTCTCTCTCTCTCTCAGATGGAAGGATGAATGACCCTATATTCAATTATGTTCTCACGTTTTTCGATTTCTTGTCTATTTCCTTTCCTTGTTTTTTTTTTTTTTACTTTTCTCTCTCTGCTCTTATGTTTCTTATCATTTTTTCCTTTGCTTCTTATTTCACTAATTTGCTCTCTTTCTACTTCATTTTACGCTTTCTCTCCTTTCTCTGTCTGTCTGTCTGTCTTTCTGTCTGTATCTGTCTATCTGTGTGTCTGTCTGTCTTTCTGTCTAATATCTATCTATCTGTCTACAATCATTTCTCATTATTTTTCCTCCTCAGTTTCTTGCCTTCCCCTTTCTCTCCATTTCATTTAATTCCTTTTTTCCTTCCTGTTGACCGGCGTGTTGAGAGAGAGAGAGAGAGAGAGAAGTGGGGCAGGAGGGGGGCGCAGAGTAACTCCATTTGCGCAAACAAGGACTGCCGGGCCCGAGGGTATGGATTAACTAGCCTGTGCCCCGAACCGGATACGTAAAATAAATCCTTTTCTTTTTCTCTCCTCCCTTTTCTCCTAATTTCTCTTTCTCTTTTCTCTCCAGCATAACCATAAAATTCTCTCTCTCTCTCTCTCTCTCACACACACACACACACACACACACACACACACACACACACACACACACACACACACACACACACACACACACTTCATTCCCTTCTCTTTCCATTATTTGCCTTCCCTCTTCTCACCTCTCTTCCCGTCTCTCCTTCCTTTGCCTTGTCTCCTCTTCCCTCCCCTCACCTTCCCCACCGTCCATTTCCCTCTCTACCCTCATTTCCCTTCCCTTCTGTCTTTCCTTTTCTCATTTCCTTCCTTCCTCCTCTGTTTTTCTTCCTCCTTTTTCTGTCTTTCCTTTTCTCCCTATCTCTTATCATTCCTCCCTCCTTTCTTGTCTCCCTCTCTTATCATTCCTCCCTCCTTTCTTGTCTCCCTCTCTTTCATTCCATTTCCCTCCCTTGTGTCTTTCCTATTTCCGTTTCTCCTTTGCCTTGTCCTCTTCTTCTCCCTTTCTTTCTTTCCTCTCTCCTCTTCCCCTTTCTTCCTTTGTCTCTGCCTTTCTTTCTTCACTTTCCTCCTTTCTCCAATTCATTTCTCTCTCTCTCTCTCCTCATATCTCTTTCCCCTCATCCCGCGACGCCTCTCAATTCTCGTGTCATATCTTCTCTGTCTGTCGGTCTCTGTCTCTGTCTGTCTTTCTGTTTTTCTGTCTGTCTGTCTGTCTGTCTCTCTAACAAAAAATAAAAAACACACACACACACACACACACACAGTTCTCTCTTTTCATCTCTCCCCTTCTCCCTTTCACCATTCACCCTTCTCCTTCTCCCTTCTTCCCTGTCTCTCTGCACGCCCTCCTGTTGCTCCATCCTCCTGCCCCTCTCATAAGCCTGGGGTGTTGGCCTGTATAGCGTGTTTGTCTACCAATCATCCAGGCCTGGCTTCAATACCACGCTGGGTTGCACGGCTCTGTGGGTGCAGTAATATAACCCCTAAATGCTTTATATCCTCACGTAGGCACCCACTCTACATTTCCTTCGATGATGTACAAAATGTTAAGGAAACGTACTCAGCGTTACTCAGTATTAAGTGCTTCATTTATTCCTTCCAAACTCCTCCCCCCCTGCATCCCCGCATTTGTTCCAGCGTTCCTGTCATTGATGGACGTGTTGCTAGAGGTCTTGTTGCTTGTTGCTTTCCAGGACGCTCATCGTTTCACACTGGATGTCTTTTGTCGTGTTAGAATGATGTCCTTTCCTTACTAACTTTAGTTTGGGAACAACCAAATGTCGGACGATACTAATTAGGTGAATAAGGTGAATGGAGACTAATGGATTATCTTTTTTTTTCTTCTTTTTTTATTATTCCTCAACCTGCTGGGTAAGGAGCAGTGCATGGCTGGACACACTGTCGTGGTGAAGCATCCCCCAGACAGTTTACTTGTCGCGTAACTTGCAGGTAGAATGCAGCATTAAAGTATTACAACTTGAGAGCACATCTGTGCACAGTTCCCTCAGTGCTGAAAATGCAAAGCTAGAAGGCCTTTGCTTACACTTTTACTGATGAGCTTTTGGAGGGTTTCGGTGACACTGGTGTCTTCCACTGACATCTTTTACTCTCTAGCTCATATTGGTAAAACCGAGTCTCATTTCCTGTTACGATTTTGGATAAGGATGTTGGATCCGGTGAACATCTATCTGTTAGGCTTGAGGAAGAAGTTAGGCTACATGATGCTTCATTTGGTTGTCTGCGAAGGTACATAATCTTGCTAAGATCCGGAAAAAATCGACTTAGGGTGGGTCATACTTGTCGCTATTAGCCTACAATGCAGTGTCGCATGGTACTGTGTCTGGTATTATATGGGAAACGAATACTGATTGCTGACAAGCAACTACGTAAATCACGACCCACTCGTTAAAAAATTGGTGAAAACACTCTCAGAACTTTTTGATCACGCGTTATGTACACTCGTGCTCACAAATACTGCCACGTCACCAGAAGACATTTCCCTACTGAGGTAAGTATACGCACATGCTGAAGTTGTATTTATTGGGAAGGTAAAGAAATTGGTGCTACTTGGTCATAAATAGTGTCCAGGCCGCGTCAGAACTGTTACATATATTCGTAATTACAGTAAAGACAACTTCCATATGTGGCTATGCTTTCTACTATTTGAACATCATCTGCCACTCGACACATTCCCATATGCATTTACTTCCCACCCTCTTCCCATGACCCTTCCCTCCCTCCCTCTTCCCTCTGCTTCATCTGTACTCCTCTCTCCTTCCTCTCCCCTCCCTCTCCCCTCCCTCTCCCCTCCCACTTTCTGTTTCTTTCCCTCCCTTTCTATTGCCTCGTTCCACATCTTACATACTCTCCAGATTCCCATATCATTCCTCCCCCTTCCTTCCCTCCCCTTCTTTCCCAAGTCTGTCTATTCCTCATCTCTCCTTCCATTTGTCTTATCTCATTTTCCCCTCCCAAGTCCCTCTCCCCTTCCCTTCCCCCTCCCCTTCCCTTCCCCCTCCCCTTCCCTGCCCCCCCTCCCCTCCCCCCTACCTCACCCGTCGGTCGCCAAGGTTCCTAACGCCGCAGGTGAGGTTGGCGGGGCTGCCCACTGCGGTCACGATGCGGGTCGGGGTATTGAGGAAGTAGGGGCACCCGCGGCAGTGCGACGGGGTGGGCCGCGGCGTGGGGGGCGGGTGCGGCACTCCTGTAGGGGGAAGATAGGGGAGGATTAGTTAGGGGAAGAGCAATGTTGGTCATCATTATCAGCAAAAGCGATATATCCATCATTATCGTCGTTGTCATAATCGTCGATATAATAATAATAATATTAATAATAATCATCATCATCATCATCAACATCAACATCAGTATTAGTCAGGAGAGAGGAATGTTACCAGACACTGTTAGCTTAATAAAAACGTCTGGTATTAGATGGAAAATGTCAGAGGAGTAACACTGGTCAGGGGAGAGCAATATTGGCCTGGTAAAGAGCGATATTGGTCAGGTAGAGAGCGATATTGGTCAGTGAATGAGCAATATTGGTCAGGGGATGAGCAATATTGGTCAGGTAAAGAGCAATATTGGTCAGGGTATGAGCAATATTGGTCAGGGTATGAGCAATATTGGTCAGGTAAAGAGCAATATTGGTCAGGGGATGAGCAATATTGGTCAGGGGAAGAGGAATATTAGTCAGGGGAAGAGGAATATTAGTCAGGGGAAGAGGAATATTAGTCAGGGGAAGTGCAATATTGGTCAGGGGAAGAGGAATATTAGTCAGGGGAAGAGGAATATTAGTCAGGGGAAGAGGAATATTAGTTAGGGGAAGAGGAATATTAGTCAGAGAAAGAGCAATATTGGTCAAGGGATGAGAAATATTGGCTAGAGGAAGATCAGTTTTAGTCAGGAAAATAAGAATAGTAACATTCTTAGTTTTTTTTCTTTTTCTTCTCTCAGTTCAATAAAATCGTCGGGCATCAGCTGGAGAGTGTCGGAAGAGGAATACTAGTTATGGGAAGAGTAAGATTAGTCGTTGTCATCATCATCATCATCATCATCATCATAATAATAATGATAATAATAATATAGGTATTACTCAAGAGAGGAGATATATTAGTCTGTTTAGAGTCGAGAGGAATATTGATGAGGAAGAGGAGAACTGCTGGTGGTTGGAGAAGAGAAATATTTTACCCCATCCAATTTAGCTTTGCCTAAAATCACATAAGAGATTAATGTTAAGAATATGGTGCTTTACTCCCTCACCTTTATTTTATCCATATATCTGTCCTTTTCCAGCTTATTTCACGTACCTCAGTGGCAAAATAAGACAATACTGCGGCTCTGCATCCTTTCCATAGCACTATTTCGTGACTAGCATCATATTCTAGTATTAATCTATTGTTACATCCCAGTATTCAGGATGGAGAGGTTGCACTTTAGGCCACGTTAGAGTAAAAACAATATAGTCACAATCATCCTCATTTTTCTCATCAAAGGCAGGATCTAGAAACAAGGAGAAAGAACAGAAGTGGTGGGAGAAATATCAGCAAAATGTCCTGTGAAATGGGGCACACATTCATTCACAGATCATCCAAACCCTAGGAATCCTGGCTCCACATCACAAGCGTAACCATCCACACGTATTATTTTGTGAAGTCCAACTCTTTAGGAAAAAAAGAAAAGTAGAATACCTGGCTTTTCCTCAGTTGGTTCAAGACATCTTCAGGGTAATACAAGACTATTTCCTTGCGAGTTATTCTTCGTATTATATCACAGTTTATTTATGTGAATTTGATTTTCATATTATTTTGCATTTTTCCTTATAGATGCACTAATTTTACCTACCCCGAGTCACTTCGTCAACTACCAGATAAAACGTAAGAGCCCGAACCCATTGTCATGCGCTCTGTTGTTGGTTTAGTTTCATCCTGACGTGAACCCGGTAGACTGCAGGCTGATGTTGTCCTTCTGCAGCCCACCACCCTCCTTCCGGAAGATGAGGAGGGAACTGGGGGACGTTTGCCTGAGCGGGTGGTTATGCGCGTACCACCGTGTGAAGGCGTCCCTGTTCACCACCTGCACCTTCATACGTAATTTATCCACCCAATTCGATCTCTGTCTGTTACCATGACTTAAGCTAGGTAATAACTCAGTAGCGTTCTCTCTCTCTCTCTCTCTCTCTCTCTCTCTCTCAACAGAAAGGATATCATAGGTACAGCCATAGACAGAAGTTCACCAAATATTTTTACCCCTTGTACACCTCACTCTCGTCCTACTGGCTAAATACCTAAAGCTGAGAGTGGGCAGATAATTTGCAGTTCTCCGCACATAAACGCTTTTCTTTAATTTTTTAACAAGGTGAACAGTGGGGAAAAAAAAAAAAATTATAGGTGTCCTCCGTTAAAAAAAAAAAAAAAAAAAAAAAAATGTAACAGTTGGACTTACACCATTGTTGAAAGTGATATGATGAACATTGCCCAAGTACGTGCAGTAGAAAAGTAGACTGTTATTCTTGATTGTACAGTGTCTACCCCTTCTGTGTCCTAGGCGCCGTGAGGCAACACAAGCGCTTGGGGGAGGGATCGGCAAATACTCCTGGCAGTATTTAAGGGAGGGTATTTGTACGGCTGCTGAGATACGGCCTTAGGGGTGGAGAGGAAGGGTTAGTGTGAGAGGGGGAGTGTAAGTGTGAATGGTGGAGGATATAAGGGAGGGAGAGAGAGAAAGAGAGAGAGAGAGAGAGAGAGAGAGAGAGAGAGAGAGAGAGAGAGAGAGAGAGAGGCGGGGGAGTGTAAATGTGAGTGGTGGAGGCCTTATGGGTGTGTGTGTGTGTGTGAGAAAGAGAGAGAGAGAGAGAAATTCATAGTATCGCTAAGAATGGAACGTGTTGAGAAAGAGCAAATAATTAAACATATCATTAGAAAAATATAAAATATACCAAAATTTTGAACAAAAGACCTGGTAAAGGGAAGGATGAAAAATAAAGACTGAGAGGAGAGGAGCAATAGAAGACAAAAAATTAGAGAAAGATACGAGAGTTTCAGGAAAAAGTAAAAGACTGAGAGAAAGTTTTGCGAGCGACTCTGAAGTAGGGCAGTAAAATGTTAAAATGAACAGACAAAAGGTCGAAATAGAAAGAAAATGGCCTGGGAGGAAAGTTGGGAAGATGTGGGCGAAGTCAGAGAGAGAGAAAAAAAAATCAACGCTGGCTGTGATACGAAAATCTTAAAGGGTAAAAAATAGTGAGAGAAAAGATTTATGCGGCTTTTTGGGAGCATTTTTTTTTTTTTCTGATTCACCCTTTTTGCTCCATAAAAGTTAACACTGCCAACACAGCCCCTGCTCTGAATACAAACAGCCTCACTGCGCAGGACATCATATATATATATATATATATATATATATATATATATATATATATATATATATATATATATATATCGTAGATAAAATGAAAGGCTAAGACGTAAATGGTAAGTTACATCTCGGCACCAATATATGTCATCCTTAGGTGGGGACTTGGGATCCTATTCCCGGTACTTTAGGAGAGTCTCTAACAACTTTTCCTTCATCATTTACTTTGCATATTACACCTTCCTAACAGCATGGCCCCAGGAGTATGTGATTGTGGGTGTGGGGGTGAGGAAGGACAATTTTGACCAACTTGATGCGTTTGGCGTAACGGTTTGACCAACTAAATAGGTACCATAAACAAAGTTTATGGCAAGGTAATTTTTATTGTTAAAGATTTATAGTATCTCCTGGAAAGTAAAGAAATTTATTAACTGATGACTATGTAAACAAAATGCGGGATTTCTGGTGCAGATAGACACAACTTAAATTCAATATTGCCCTATTATAGACTTTTTTCAGTCATACAGTGCGCTACATGATGCTTGTTGTGATCACATTAAAACACACACACACACACACACACACACACACACACACACACACACACACACACACACACACACACACACACACACACACACACACACACACACACACACACACACACACACACACACACACACACACACACACACACACACACACCAGACTTTAGTAAGCCCAACAAAGGAAAAAGATGAAAAACAACTGCTGAGTCAACTTGAGTGTAATGTGGATAATGGATTAAATAGGATTCAGCAGCAACAGCCTGTATGTAGAGATTGTATAATGATCATTTGCCCCTACCCCCCCGCCCCCTCGCCACCGCTCTGTGAGTGAAAGGGTCCAGGTCCAGGCACCTTGATTACTATGGTACTTGATTTTGGCTTAGACTATATTCCTGACAGGAGAGAAACTAGGGTGTAAAGTATTTTGTTCTCTAAATATGTAAAAAAATATATATAAAATATATAAAAACATGTAAAAAAATACTTTTTCCTCTTGGAATCCTTTCCTTTTATGTAAGAAAAATAGTCTCCACTCTCCATTTTTGACCAACTCAGAAACAAACATGGGGGGAGTAACCCCCACCACACCCCCTCGATTGGGCCATCCATGCTTACTAACTTCCAGGTGTTCTTGTATATTTTAGTATGAACATAAGAGGCGTAAGTAACACATTACGGAATATTAACATGTCATATGCAGGAAAAGTGACAAGGGAGGGCTGCTAGAGAACCCTCTTACCCGTCAAGAATACGAGCCAAGTTGTTGTCTAGGCATGTCACTCGTGCTGGGTTAGGCTGTGTGCGGTCGTTTGATTGGCTTTGTTTTATATAGGCTGATTCACAACTCAGAGTCCCTAGAATAATGTCAATGTGGTTGTTATTAATAAGCCGGTGTAAATGAAACTTAGTAGTTTCTTTCGTCTCTTCTTTACACTTAATTTATGGTTACATCAACTGTTGAAAGCAGTCGTCTTCAGTATTTAAACATAATGAGACACTGTGTCCCAAGCTAGTGATATTCTGTTGCATTTTATCCAGTGGCATGGCTGTATTCTCCCTAATAATGTTTTTCTTTTAGCCAATTATGTGTGGAAGGTTAGTTTTGAAATCCTTTTCCCTTAAAGGTGACACCACTGTCAGGAAAATTATAACCAAAGTTAAATAAGAGCAATTAAAATTTCGCGGTTAGTTATCGATTACGACATATCACTGTGTCATTGCAGTTAACCCGCTGATGTCCACTCAGCACCATGCTGGTGATATAGCATTTCAGTTCCACCATAATGCCTCTGTTATTTCAAGTGTCAAAGAATTTTTCAAAAGCAGTATATGACTGACACAGAGTGAAGTTTGTATATACGGAATGTCATTTAAATCTGTTCATTAGCAACGGATACAGTGTATTGGTGTTGTTCTGGGGCATATTAGTACTGAATCATCCTATATATGCATGTATGCGTCAACAAAAACAAAAAAAATGTTTTTATAAACAGGAGATATGTATGAGAAGCGCGTCTTTAACGAAAACAAGAACAAAAAAAGTGAAAACTATTATTCCTTTGAGATGGAGCCAGGAATCCGAGACATTGTTTGATGTGTGGCTGACTGGCTGGCTCATTTCACTGGGCATACTCTTGAAAGTCCTAGCTTGGTACTTTTGTTTCTGGATCCTATCTCTGTACATTCTTACATAGGAAGAGTGGTCATAATGAGGACGTTGATATTGATGTATGAAAGTATAAATGCTTTGTATATAAATATAAATATATATATATATATATATATATATATATATATATATATATATATATATATATATATAAATATATAATATGTGTGTGTGTGTGTGATGTAGAGAGAACAAACGATGTTTTAAGTTAGTTGTCATTTCTGATGGAGGAGACAATATAATACATGGAGTGACACAGAGGTGTAAAGAGAGAGACAGACACAACTCTCACTGTTTCATCGCTAAGACAAATGGCTACCCACACAACACAGTCACCCACGCTTGCAACAATGGCACTGAGAGAGAGAGAGAGAGAGAGAGAGAGAGGGGGGGGGAATGGAGGCAGACAATCAGATAGACTTACAGACACAGAAACAGGCAGACAGACAGAAATAGACAGACGGAGATAAAGTGGCACACACACACACACACACACACACACACACACACACACACACACACACACACACACACACACACACACACACACACACACACACACACACACACACACACACACAGTAAAGAATGACAAGACTAATGATGCGTATTACAAAGAATCCACTCTATAAAGAAACGAAACAGCTCTAACGAAGGCAGGTAGGTCACAGGTAAAGGGCATGCAGTTTATACCAGGTAATTAGGCGCTGACAGGTAAAAATGACCCCCTGTAATTCAGCAATAATGTGTATAATTCAAGTTTTAAATACCCTATAATTACCGTAAATGGCCTGGCACTTAAGTTGATGTATATATTTTTACCATTAACTGTAGTGTATTCTGTGAAGTGGGGTGTGAATATATACAATTACACACCTCGCATATATCGTGGGTATTTACACCGACCCTTGTCCAAAACACTAGTTACTTCAGTCACTTAAGAGTTCATTTATCATAGTATTATGTTTGTCTATCTATCTGTCTATTTACACACACACACACACACACACACACACACACACACACACACACACACACACACACACACACACACACACACACACACACACACACACACACACACACATCCCCTTCCCCCACACAATCCCTCCTACACAAACCCACCCCACAACCCCCACACACAACCCCCAGCACCTCACACCCCTACACACACACACACACACACACACACACACACACACACACACACACACACACACACACACACACACACACACACACACACACACACACACACACACACACACACACACACACACACACACACACACACACACACACACACACACACACACACACACACACACACACACACACACACACATTTCAATCCCCTTACCCCGGCGTCAAGAGTTTAACAGAGTCAGTAAACAGCCTTTCTCTTTACCAACTGAGGGGAAGGTCAAAGCAGTGGCAGACTTGATAACATCTGTGTAATTCCCAGGATTTGAAGGTTACAGAGAGGGGAGGAGGGAAGAAAAATGAGAGTGCGAGAGAGAGAGAGAGAGAGAGAGAGAGAGAGAGAGAGAGAGAGAGAGAGAGACAGACAGACAGACAGACAGACAAAGACACGAACAGACAAACGGAAGCGACAGACAGACAGCCTGATTGAAACACACAGGGGAAGGAAAAAAGGTTGAAACAGAGAAAGGGACACGGAGACACACAGAAACACAGACACAGAGATAGGGTAAGAGAGAACAACAGGGAGAGGGACTGTGATTCAGACAGAGGCGAAGAAAACCAGGTAGACGGACGAGAGAGAGAGAGAGAGAGAGAGAGAGAGAGAGAGAGAGAGATTAGCGGGCAGGACAGAAAGCGAAACAGACGAACGAGAGATCTTAAAGAGAGAGGCAGAGAAAAAACAAAAGACAGAAGACAGAAATGATGGACAGATTTGATAATGAGACGGGCAGATAGAATGGGTGAGTTAGAGTGGGAAAAATAACTCAAGAAATGATAGTGTAGTGTAAATAAAACAAGAAAATGAGAAAAAAATAATAAAAAGAAAAATAGACAAGGGCATAGTTAGTCTCTCTCTCTCTCTCTCTCTTTCTTTCTCTCTCTCTCACTCTAGAATCAAGGTGAGGTGATTTAGAATTATGGAGAGTAGGGAGAACTAGTGGGAGTATACCCTGTGAAAATAATTGCTATGCGATTAAGCTTGAGTTAAGCGTTAGTTTATTCATTTCTCCTTGAACACGGTGAAGTTAAGCCCTTAATCCTCTTTTATACCTGGCGTCTTGGAGAGGGAGGGGGAGACCGAGGATGAGATGGAGGGATAGAGAGGTATAGGAGAAAGGGGGGTATAAGCTGGGGAGAGGTTAGCGATATGGCAAGAGACAGGGGGACATGGAGGCGATTTGTTTGTGGCCACCCCTTTCGTGATTAAGGCTTCTGGTTATATGGAGACAGATAGACAGTCTTGGAACATAGGTAAAATTCTTATTACCGGATACCTGTATTTTTGTGTCTAACCTGATCATACAGCCCTTGAAACCGGTGTTGTATTTTCAGTATGTTCTTGCTTTTGGCCAGGTAAATATATATAACCTGGGATTTTTTTTTTAATTGGAAGGGTTAGATGCAGCCTTCATCAACCTCTTCACCAGAGTAGCGTTCCCCCCTAAAATGAAGAAAAAATTAATATAATAACATCAGGAATGGAAGCAGGTTCAGGCATACTGGATGGATGCAGGACCATATGGGACTCTGCTAAAGTGAGGCATCATATAGGGTTTGGGTAGGGTGAAGCACCTTGCGAGTGAAAATCCTTAGGGGGGGGTACAGTGAAGCACCATAAGAAGCCTCGACAGAGTGAAGTTCCTTGCATGTGAAGATCTTCAAGGTATGACTAACTGACTGGGCTGTTTCTAAGGATGCCCCCGCTTCTGAAAATACGTGCCTGTATTGAAAGGGTTAAATTTGGTAAACTCCATCACAAACAAGCATCACCTCCACTGCAGAGAAACAGGACCTTCCAACCTACAAGACCTTTTTTTCGGGTCCCAGCGGCGGGCAAGGACCTCCATTAAATCGCGGCATGGCGTCATTATCACCTTAATTACCCTCATAAAGTCATTAATAATCTTAACTACACCTCCTCCTCTCGTTAGGGCGAGGCTGGCGGGAGATTTAAGGGGTGGAGCGGTGCTGTTAACTACTTCCTCGCATATTTCCCCTAACTTTTGGGAGGCTTCCAGAGGGCCTTGGGTTGGACGGCCAGGAAAACGGTGGGGGAATTTTCTTTATCAATATTTCTCCCTGGCGACGCGGCGGTGGTTATGTGGAGGGTCAGTATTATCCTTCCTGGTTTATGGGACTCTTTGGGACCCACCTGGATAATATTTGAATAGACCACAGCCACTCCCCTCTCTCTTGCCCACGTATACGTAAGCAGGTAATATTACGACGTGAATGATATTAAAAGAGGTTATGCGGCCACTCCCCTTCCCAGGCCTACGCGTATCATATAAGAGGGAATAATGTTACGGTAATGTAGAAACAGTTTTATACTCCTCCACTACCATGAAGTGTTGTTTTCGACTAATCTTGCTACCTGTATACGAGTTTATTCAACTTAGGGTACACCTGAAGGAGTTTTATGAATGATATATCCAACCCCACCAGTTCGAAGGTAGTCTATCTCCTAAGGTGAATAAAATCGTCTGAAGATGGCTACAGAAAAGAGAAACACCTCATTATAGCGAAGAGCCTAACACCCAGCCTTTCAGCTCGTGGAATCTGAACTAAGATGAATAAAATCGTCTTGGTGTCAGCAAGAATGAGTAAAACAAGCCATCCTCGAGTTTGAATTAATTTTTGTAATATGGGGCTTTGTGTGGCTAATAAAAAAATAAATAAATAATAGAATGCGTTCCGTTGTTAGTCGGAATAAAATGCAAAAAAGGGGCAAGAGATAGTGAAAAAACTGAACTTTTTTTTTTTAAACCTTCGCTGTGTGTGTGTGTGTGTGTGTGTGTGTGTTTGAATTATATACGTACATTAATCAGTACGGGGATGGAAATATGTGTATAAATATTTCTATGTTTGCCATACTTGTTTTAATCACCCTTTCCGACCGACTACCCCAGCAAAATATAGTCTGATTATTTTCCCCCTACATTTGAACCACCACACTACCACCCCACCACCCCTACCTATCCCCACGACCCTCCCAACCTACCCTTATCTATCCCCACGACTCTCTGCCCTCCAGCATTCCAGTACCCCCATCCATCACCTCCCCCACAACCCCTACCCATCCTACGTATCCCCCACCCTAATCCATCTCCACCTCCCAGCTACCTCACCCACCCTCATCTACCCCCACCCATTCCACACCTTCACCGCCTTTTTCCTGCCCTACCTCCACTTACCTCCACATATCCCCCGCCCATCCCTAGATACCTCCTTCCCCTCCCACTTTTCCTCATCCAAACGAACGCTTCCCTTCCCATCCCCGTACCCATCCCACCTTCCTCTCCCATCCTTTCACCCACCCCAACATCCCCTTCCCTCCCCTCCTCTACCTTTCCCTCCCCTCCTTCTCTCCTTTCCCCTCCCTTCGCCCACCCTTAACCCCTTCACTTCCCTCCCTTCTCCCTCCTGCACCCTCCACCCATCACCTCCACGCCAGAGCTAATGTGACGAACGACCACATCCCTCGCAGTTAGCCCTCAAACCAGCGACATTCAGAGCCCATTCTATATCTGTATGAATTTGATGTAGGCCGCAGTTGTGTAGGAGGTATTTATATAGGCGGGGGGAAGCAGGGGGGGCATGCGTAAAGCAAAATGGGCATAGTTTGAGGCATGGCGGAGAGGTTGCTTTTGCCTGACTGACTTCGTGGTGTTGGACTGAGTGATGTTGGACTGACGGGCATATGGTGTTGATTGGCTTTTTAGATTTACCCTGGTGTTGGAGAGGGACGCCTTCACGTGGTGGCACTTGTGTAACCGAGCTGCATCACTGCCCGGTTCTAAAAACTTCTTTCATGATGGGTTGTTTGACTTTGATGACTGACTTTAAGTTGGGTTTGTGGTGGAGAGGGACCCCTTTATGCCATGTCACTGATAAAGCCGAGCTGCTCCACTGTCTGGGATTTCAAATGTCCCTCAATCTTTCCCTATCCCCGAAAAGGATGATGGTGAGCTGGAGGAAGGGAGCAGCTTCAGCCTGCAGTCCATTGGGTTTACATTCAGATGGCCTGTGTGTGTGTGTTCGTGAGTGTGTGTGTGTGTGTGTGTGTGTGTGTGTGTGTGTGTGTAATTCACGGGGTAGGTCAGGTTCAAGTGATTGTTGTGATCATCAGCTTTTTACCATCCTGGAAGAGAGCTGAGAGCTGATATAGACCGATCTTAGGGCAAAGCCTTGACCTTCACACGCGCACATATCCATCCCCTTGCTCGAGGGGGACAGTACCCACCCGCATCGTCAGTGAAACTTTTCGTTTCCCGACCAAGGCGCGAAGCCCCGTCTTAGCAGAGACTAGGCGAGAGCGTTACCACTGAGCCGGCGAGCGGTGTAGTGTATGTGTGTGTGTGTGTGAGAGAGAGAGAGAGAGAGAGAGAGAGAGAGAGAGAGAGAGAGAGAGAGAGCCTGTCATCGAAGTAAACTCGATGGTGCAAAGCTTTAAATGTGTAAGTAAACATCGTATGCACTCCCCTCGTCTCCAATCACTCACTGAACTCCCTCCTCCCCCCCCCCTCTCTCTCTCTCCGCCTCTTCCCGTGTCCTTCCTCTTTCCTTTCTCTCTATCTTTCCTTCTTTGACCCTCCTTCCTTCATCTCCCCCCTCCCCTCCTTTCTTGCAATTTCTCCCATTACCCTCCCATCCTCTATACCTCCCCATCACTCGTCCTTTTCTCCCTTCTTTCCTTTGTGTCCTTCTTCCACTTTCTCCTCTCCCCATCCTTCCATTATTCTCCCCACCCTGTCTTATCTTCCATCTCCCTCCTCCTCCTCCTCCTCCTCCTCCTCCCTTCCTTTCTTCCTTCCTTCCTTCCATTTCCTTTCCTCTAATCCTTCCTTATTCATCTTTTATCTCTAACCAATTGCAGAATACAAGAGGTCGCATTCGAAGTGGCTTTTATTAACACCTCTCCCTTAGCGATTTATTTCTCACATTGCACCTCAGTATTTATTTATTTATTCATTTATTTTACTGATGCAAACCTAGTCGATATTTAAACTTCAGACATACAAGAAAAATAATAAGTTTCGTAGGGGAAATAAATTCTTGAAAAAACAGATCCTATTTTGCCTTCTTTACCACAAACAAGGGAACAGTATGAGGTGTACTAGGCTGAATAATTCACTTAAGAAGAGGTGTTGCGGTGCTTCCTACGCCATCTAGTATACAGCCCAACATCCGGCCACAACTCAGAGCAACACCTGTCCTTATTATTTGTTTTTTCCCCTGTGTGTTGCTTCACCACTCTCGATGGAGGAAAAAGTAGAAGTGAGTAAAGAGGAAAAAAGGGGGAAGGAAAAAAGGAGAGAGCGGAGAGAGGGAGGGGAGCGTTAAAGGAAAGATTGAGAGAGAGAGAGAGAGAGAGAGAGAGAGAGAGAGAGAGAGAGAGAGAGAGTGACAGAAACAGAAAATGGAAGAGAAAAAAATAGAGAGGGGAAAGAGAAGAGGATAAGAAAGTGAGAGGACGAAAAAAGAGAGAGAAATATTTTAGGAGAAGGTGATGGAGGGAGAGAGAGAGAGAGGGACAGAAACAGAAAATGGAAGAGAAAAAAATAGAGAGGTGAAAGAGAAGAGGATAAGAAAGTGAGAGGACGAAAAAAGAGAGAGAAATATTTTAGAAGGTGATGGAGGGAGATGAAGACTATGTTTGGGACAGGAAAATGATATGAGTGGAGGGGGAGGTGAGGTATTTTTATGAGAGAGAGAGAGAGAGAGAGAGAGAGAGAGGATTAGGAGCAGGAGGGAGGAAAGGAGAGAAAAAGAGAAATAGTAGAGGGGAAGAGAGGAGAACGGAGGAGGAGGAAAGGAGAAATAGCATATAAAAAAAATGAGAGTACACGAGGAGAAGGAGGGGGAGGAAGAGGATGATTACAAAGGAAAGCAAACAGCAACAAACCTCATGGTCCTTTCGAGGCTGCTTGTTACAGAGTAGACTATGACTACAAGATCTAACTCTACATGCTGAAGGATAAGGATAGTAAAGCAAGAAGGCTCCCCCCACCCCCAAACCCTCCAGGGAAAAGTGAGCAAAACCACCATGCAGCATGGAAATATCACAGGAGAGACTGTAAAGGAAAAGTCACATTCTATAATACTTTATCTATAAGCTACCGGTTTGAATAGCCTGAAAGAGAAAGAAATCAAATAGACTAATAACTACGACATGACAGTATGATCGGGTACATTGAGTTAATGGGGCGTCTGTAGAAACAACGTGGAAACTGCCCAGTGCCCAGTGTGAAAGTTCAGGAGGAAAAGGAAGAGGAGGAGGAGGAGGAGACATGAAGCTGAAAAAAGAGTACCAAAGAGTACAAATGAAAGCCCACCGCAACAGACCTCTTTGTCCTTACCAAGCTGTATATCACCAAGAAGTTCATGAAAAAAGATATCGTTTCAGAGTCGAAGATAAGTATGATAAAGCAAGAAGGACCCCGAACACCCACCAGTCTCTCCAATTAAAGCTGGCAGGAAAAAGTGAGAAGCACCACCATGCTGTATACAAAAACTCAAGAAAGAATCACAGGAAAGGATGAACTGAAATTTGTTTTTTTTACTGCCCAGATCTGCAGAAGAAAAGTGACATTAACTGCATGATAATACTGAGCTGTTAGTGTATTTTCCGCGATCTGGATGAGAGGAAGATATATACTTTAGGTATTTTTATTACTCAGTCGGAAATGTGTTATGCTGAGATTTTAGCGTCGGGGATGGGATGCTGTTTACGATCGATTCCTTGTCGTAACCATGATTATTTATTTATTGCAAGGAGAACTGTAGACATGGAAAGAGTCTACTGTTTTTCTTCTTTGTCTTTCCATCCAGGACAGATAACAACTCTGACAATTTTCCTCTCTTAACCAGGAATTGTTTGTGACGAAAGAACGCACGACAGGGAAAAGTTGTAAAGTCGCTGGCCATCCTACAAAAGCAAATCGGAGATGCTATCTGTCTATAACGAGATGCCATAACCGTGTAAAGGGTGGCCGTTTGTCTCTGAGTCAGTTCTTTTATGGGGAGGGGCACTAACCCTCCGCCAACCCACTTTTTGACACGGAGGGAACACGTATGGGTGGGTTATGTGGTTACCACCCATCGTTGTAAATGGTTTCCTGGCTTACATTAAACCATTAGGCTTGTCATTCAATGTAAAGCCACCTGAAAAGGAAAGAAGAGTTATAAGAAGTGGTAGGAGAGATGAGGGTGACAGGAAGATAGGAGGGCAGACACCGAAAAAGGATGATGAAAGTGAAGGAAGAATTAGGCAGCACTATATCAAGTGAGTGGATGATAGTCGTCACCACTTACCACCAGAACATTATATTCTTACTGTAAATCAGATAATCTCGTAGTTAGACTTTTGCATTTTTGGTCTTTAGTCTGGAAACACAAGGAGGAGAGAGAGGAGAGAGAATATAGGAAAGGGTGAAGAAAAGAGAGAGAAGAGAAGGGGGAAAAGGAAGAGGAAAGAAAACAGAGAGAGAGAGAGAGAGAGAGAGAGAGAGAGAGAGAGAGAGAGAGAGTGTGGAAGGGGTATAAATATGGAAAATAAAATGGAAAAAAAGAGAGACAGAAGGAAATGACGAGGAGGAGGAGACAGAAGGAAATGACGAGGAGGAGGAGGAGGAGAGGAGGGAGAAGAAGTAGAGGGGAAAGAGATATAAGGAAATGTCTTGGAAGAGGAGGAGGAAGAGAAATTGGAGGAGAGGAGAGAGAGAGGGAGAGGGGGGGGGGGTTCTGAGAGTAATGTATGCAAGCGGAAAGACTCAGGAATATATTAGTATGTGTAGATTGGGTATACAGTACGGCCAGCTTAATATGCTATACATTATCATATTTAAGTGGTAAACTGTGGGACTGGAAAAGTGGATAGGGTGGAGGGAGAATGAGGAGGGGGAGAGGGAGAGGGAGAGGGGCAGAGATATAGATACAAATATAGAGACAGAGACTGACAGAGAAATGGAAAAGAGAGAGAGAGAGAGAGAGAGAGAGAGAGAGAGAGAGAGAGAGAGAGGAAGACTAAGCAAGGATGTAAGACATGTGGTGCAAGGAGGCAGAATATACCTCGAGGGAGAGAGGGAGGGAGGGAAAAGAGGGATGACGGAGAGGGAGGGAGGGAGGCAAGGAGGAATGCAAGTAGGCAAGGAGGGAGAGAAAGGAAGGGTGAGATGGAAGGAGGACGGCAGATAGAAAGGAAGAAAGGAAGTTAGGAAAGAGAGAGGAATGGAGAAGCAGGGAGCAGAGGAGGAAAGGAGCAGAGATGGAAGGAGGGAGGGAGGTAGACAGGGACGGAGGGAGGAAGGTAGAGAGGAAGGGAGGAAAGTACAGGGAGAGAATGGAGGATGAAGGAAGAGTGAAGGAGAGAAGAAAGGAGGAAGAGAGGGAGGGCGTGGGTGAAAGAAAGGAGGGAAGGAAGAAAGGGGGACAGGAAGAGAAAGGAAGGAAGGAGAGAGGAAAGGGGAAGAGGGAGAGGGAACAAGAGGAGGAGGGGGGCTTGGAGGAAGAGAGTGGGATGGAGAAAAAGGTAGAAGGAAGGGAGGAAAAGAGGAAGAGGAGGAGGAGGAGGAAGGGAAGAAGACTGATTCAGTGAAAGAGAGAGACATAGGTGTAGATTAGATGAAGTGTGAACTGGTGTGTGTGTGTATGAGAGAGAGAGAGAGAGAGAGAGAGAGAGAGAGAGAGAGAGAGAGAGAGAGAGAGAAGCATAAAAAAGGCAAAAAGAAAACGGGTTAAATATTGAAAGGAGAAGAGAGGGAGGACGCGAAAGTGAGAGAAAGAAAGGTAGAGAGAGGCAAGAGGAGGAGGAATAATAAAAGAAAGGAGAGGAAGGAAAAACCCAAGAATAAAAAGTGTGTGACTGGCAAATGGGAAACAGTGAAAGGGGGAGATGGAAGAGGGGAAGCGATAACAACAGATTTATAGAAGAGGGAAAATATGTTTATGTATGAATGTATGTATGTATGTATGTATGCCAAGTTTGTATGTGTGTGTATGTATGAATATATGTATGTATATATGTATGTATGGTTGGATGGATGGACAGATGGATGGATGGATGTGTGTGTGTGTGTATGTATGTATGTATGTATGTATGTATGTATGTGTATATACAGTATATTTTATATTTTCGTAATTTCTCTTTTATTTATTTATGTATATGCGCTATGTTTATTGTGTCCGAAAATGGCTGAACACATTTCACTGAGGTAGAATAAAAATTAATTAAAAGATATTGGTTTGGGGCGATGTGGTAGGTGGCGACTCTCACCATCCACTGATCGAATGTAGTGCTTCCTTCAGGTGACGTTACAAGAGTGACAAGTCAAATGGTGTCTTGTAACCCAGAATTCCATTTGCTACGATGGGTGGTAACCATATCGCCAACTATACTCTGTTTGTTTTCACCTGACAGAGATACCGTAATCCCTTTTCAGCTCAGTTAATGGTCAAGTGTAGTCACCGGAGGGTTGATTTGATTAGTAACCAAGAAGACGAATTCCACCTCATTGAATTTCACGCAACCACGACTAAGTATTCAAGTTATGGCAGTGACCCAGTTCCTTCAGATGAAAAAAAAAAAACTGAGTGCCTGGTGGTCTAGTGAATTAAGGCGCTTCAACTCAATATGACTAAAAAATATAAAATCCGAGCAGGTGTGGAGGGTTATTGATCATTGTTCTCTCTTGCCTTAACCCCTTCAGTGCGATGACTTATTTTTCACTTTCATTCATCCCCCATACCACACAGTTTCATTTAGCCTAACCCCCTCTGTCTGGTGACGTGCTTTCTTAATTTTTTCTTACTGCTTCCAGATGATTTTGCTCAGGTGTGAGGAACTTTTGTGTAATGAAGGTGTAAATGAAGATTATATTATCAATCAAGGTAGAGTAGAATGAGGTAAAGCTAACTGATCTGAAGAAATTGTAAATGAAACAATATACGTAAGTTAAGAAATAAGACTGAAAATATATAGAAAATGTTAAAATGAAGATTAGACATTATATATATATCATACATAACGTCTCGGAGTTACCCCCACCCCCTTCACAGCTGTCGGATTTGCCTCATTCCCCGATAGTTATAGTCTAAATGAAACCGACAGCAAAAATATAAGGAAAAACCAAGCCATGGGATTCACAGGCCCGAGATGTGGCCAGGTGCAGTGAAGGGATTAGGCGAAGGTTATAATCCATTCCTAATTCGAAAACCCTCCCCGAAGCTGAACAAACTTCTCTGGAGATAGCGGAAATAAAAGTAGAAAGTATGTCATGGGACTGAAGGGGTTAAGTGTCCAGAGAGAGCAGCCTGGCCCTGGTCCCTTACGCTTCTGACGACGAAGTAAAGGGTTGGATGATGGATGGATGGAAAAAATGAATCCCCGTCTCCCCTTCCCCCTCCATCTCTTCTTTCACTAATTTTCTCATATCTTACAATTCTTCTCATAGTCCATCCTGCTCACCATCCCCTCTCACTCCTTCCCTTCCTATTTCTCCCTCCTATTTTTCTTCCCTCCTTACCCTCCTGTCTCCTCTCCATCTTTCTTGTTCTCCATCCCTATCTCCTGCCCTCTGAGACTCATTTACCCTCCAACTCTGCTTCTCCAAATTCTCTCTCCCTTTCAACTCCCCTTTCCCCTCCTTCTCCCTCCCCCTCTCCCTCCCTCTCTCCTTTACCTCCAGTTTTCCTCCCTCCTCCCCCTCCTTCCTCTCCCTCTTCCTCTCCTGTACCTCCAGTTTCCCTCCCTCCTCCCCCTCCTACTCTCCTCTCCAATCTTCTTCCCTCTCCTTTACCTTAGTTTCCCTCCCTCCTCCCCCACCTACTCTCCTTTCCAATCTTCCTCCCACCCTTTACCTTCAGCTTTCTTCCTTCCCTTTCTTCTCCCTCCTCCTCCCTTCTTCAAACCTCCCTCTCTTCCCCTTTACTCCTTCTCCAAATCAACTTTCCTCCTCCATCATCCCTCCCCCTACAGCTCCTTTCCTCTCTCCTATTTCTTACAGTTTCCCTAAAAATCGTATTTCCCCTCCATCTCCCTCCTTTGTCCAATCAACCCCTCTAACTCCTCTTCCCTCCCTCCACTCCAATCACCCCCCCCCCTCGAACTCTTCCCCTCTCCACCTCCCTTCCCCCCTCTTCCTCTCTCCCCTCCCTTCCCCCTCTTCCTCTCTCCCCTCCCTTCCCCCTCTTCCTCTCTCCCCTCCCTTCCCCCCTCTTCTTCTCTCCCCTCCCTTCCCCCCTCTTCCTCTCTCCCCTCCCTACTCCTCCTCTCCTCCTCCCCTCCCTTGTCTTCCTCTCTCCCCTCCCTACTCCTCCTCTCTTCCCTCCCTTCCTTCCTCCCTCCTCCCCTCTTCCCTCCCGCCCTCCCTCCCAAGGCTTCTCCTTACCCTTCCTCTTTCCTTTCCCCCTCCCTCCTCTCTCCCCTCCAGCCCTCCCCCCTCCAAATCACCCCCCGCTTCCCCTCCAGCACCCCTGGATGAAGGCTTTAGTAATCCAGCAAACTTTTCGTCCTTAACTTTAGAATGTTTCGCCCCCCGAGCCTCTTCACCTCAAACTCCCTCCCCTCCCCTCCCCTTCTCTCCCTCCCCTTCTCCCCCTCCCCTCCCTTCCCTTCTCCCCCTACCCTCCCCCTCTTTCCCTCCCTTCCTCCTTTCCCCCTCCTCCCTTCCTCTCCTCCGTTTCCCCTCCTCTCTCTCTCTCTCTCTCTCTCTCCCTCCCCCGCCTCCCCATCCCTTCCCTTTTCTATTTTCCCATACCTCCCCTCTCCCCGTCCCCGTGTTTCTCTCTCTCTCTCTCTCTCTCTCTCTCTCTCTCTCTCTCTCTCTCTCTCTCTGCTTCCTGCTTTTCTATCATTCCCTTTGTCTGATAGAAAAAGTTTTGTTAGTTATACCTTTCCCTACGCCAAACAGATACGAAAGGACCATTAGTTTTGTTGCTGTTTTTGCTTCTGCTTGTACTCCTTTGTGCTACCTGTTGTTCTGTTAGTCTCTTTCCTTCTGTCTTTTTCTGATCACCTCTCTGTCGCTGTCCCTTTTCCTGTCTCCTTCTTCCTGTCCCTTTCCCTGCCTATTCCACCCTTCGTCTCTTTTCCCCCCTCATGCTCTCCATGTCTGTGTTTTTTGGTCTCTCTCCCATCCTATCACTCTTTTCTTGTTCCTCTTTCTGCGTCTGTCTCTGTTTCTCCCTGCACTTTTCCCTGTCCCTGTCCCTGTTTCCGTCCCTGTTGTTGCCTCTGTCCCTGTCCGTCCCTGTCCCTCTTCCACTCCCTGTCTCCCTCCCTTTCCAACTCCCTGTCCCCTTCCCTCTCCGTCTCCCTCTCCTTCGTTGCTCCAAACTGTCCTCTCTCCATCACCGACCGCAACTCTTCTACTTTCTTTCACTCTCTTTTTCCCTCTCCCCCTCTCCTTGCCCCCTATCTCTCTCTCCCTCCCCCTCTTCCCTCTCCTTCTCCCTCTCCCTCCCCCTCGTTCCTCTCCCTCTCCGTCCCCTTCGTTGCTCCAAACTGTCCTCTCTTCCTCACTGACCACAACTCTTTCACTTCCTTCCTCCTGACTCCTCGGTTAAGTTTCATGTATCGTTCATTTTCTCCCGGTATTTTCTTTTTCTTCTGCCAATACCTTCACGTGTTTATTGGACATTTTTTTTTTTATCTATATATCCATTGACTTCCATAATTTTACTTTTTCTTCTGTACATTTTTTTTTACAATCTTTTTAATTGTGGTGACAGTCTTCATTTATTTTTTCTTGCTCATACCAGACGATTTTTTTTTAGCGTTAAAATTCAGATTTGGTGAGGCTTCTGTGTATATCATTCACTAATCCCTTCATCACTCAAACCCACTTCAACCCGACGACGTGTTTCCTGTCTTATTCTAGGTACTGCCAGACGATTTTATTCAGCATTGGAAAGATAATTAGACGATTTTATTCAGCTCTTTAAAGATACTGTTAGACTACTTTATTCAGCCTCGGAAAGATTGTCAGACGATTTTAATCATCTTTGGAAAGATAATTAATTAGACGATTTTATTCAGCTCTTTAAAGATAGTCAGACGATTTGATTCAGCATTGGAAAAATACCGTCAGACGATTTTACTCAGCATTGGAAAGATACTGTCAGACGTTTTATTTAGCACTGGAAAGATTGTCAGACGATTTTATTCAGCATTGGAAAGATACTGTCAGAGGATTTTATTCAGCATTGGAAAGATACTGTCAGACGATTTTATTCAACTTTGGAGAGATTGTCAGACGATTTTATTCAGCATTGGAGAGATACTGTCAGACGATTTTATTCAGCATTGGAAAGATATTCAGACGATTTTATTCAGCATTGGAAAGTCAGATGATTTTATTCAGCATTGGAAAGATGGTCAGACGATTTTATTCAGCATTGGAGAGACAGTCAGACGAGTTTATTCAGCATTGGAAAGATACCGTCAGACGATTTTACTCAGCTTTGGAAAGATAGTCAGACGATTTTATTCAGCATTGGAAAGATAATTAGACGATTTTATTCAGCTTTGAAAATGTACTGTCAGACGATTTTATTCAGCTTAGGAAAGATACTGTCAGACGATTGTATTCAGCACTGGAGATAGTCAGATGATTTTATTCAGCTTTGGAAAGATAGTCAGACGATTTTATTCAGCAGTGGAAATACCTCTAGTACTGAAGGGGGTAAATATAGGGTATATGTACCCCTCCATTAAAAAAAAAAAAAAAAAAAAAAAATCCCTAGCTGAATAAAACTCATGTCATGGAAGGAGTAAAATGAAAATATGTCCTCGGCTTGAAGGGCTTAATGAGGGATATAGTAGATCATTTATTATAAAGGAAAGGAAAGCAAGTAACAACAGGACTAACAGCCCTTTTGAACAGGCCTAATGGTGCTCTCTAGACAGGCAGACAGACAGACAAATTGGCATGGACAGATAAACAAAAGGACTTGTAAAAAATAGGCACAGACAGGTAAACAGACAGAGACAGACGGTAAAGCAAACATTCACAAGGACACACGCAAAGACACATAGACAGATAGGAAAAAAATAGGTTGACGTAGGTATATAGATTGCAAGAGACAGAGAAGGTAATAGATTCCTAGACAGACAGACAGACAGTAATAGATTCCTAGACAGACAGACACCTAAATACTGTGTCCTGCCTCTGTCCCATTTCAGTACACAGTTTTCCCTGCGTGTATCAGTATTTTTTTTTTTTAGGCACCCCAAATGTCAGTCACGTTTTCTATAACCAAAATTCGCTTCGCTAATCTAATCTGTTCCTCTTTCACTGTACAAATTTGTGCATGTATTTTGCTGCCTTGTACAAGCGTTTCGAAAAGGCAAAAATACAAACATATACTGCACACCTACACATGCACACCTACACGCTCAATATGCAGGCACCGACACACATGCATACTCAATAGAGACAGTTACAAGCACTCAGAGGAACACACACACACACACACACACACACACACACACACACACACACACACACACACACACACACACACACACACACCAACACCCACAACGCAGCGCCCATAAAATTTTAATCGGAAATGTAAATGTTTGCACCCCCCTGAAAAAAAAAAAAAATGCAGAAAAAAGGCCAGGGAGAAAAGTTAAAAAATATTCCCCACCATGCCCAGCCGATCTTACCTATATTCCCTTCAAAACCAAAAAATATATATATAAAAAATGAAAATATAGAGGGAAAAAAAAAAGATAAATGCTTCTCCACCATTGAATATGAATACGATAGACTGAAAGAAAAATGTAAAATCAGAATAGTAATATGGAAAACTCAACTTGCTCTGCCGTTCTTACTCACATTTCTTTCGGAAAATAAATAATCTTTGAGGATGGAAAATCACGCAGTAATATCACTTGCTCTGCCGTTATTAGAAAAACACGAAAAAAACACGAAAAAAAACTTGAAATCATACTACTTGCTCTGCCATTATTAAAAAAACACGAAAAAAACATGAAATAATATAGTTTGCTTTGTCGCTGTTAAAAATAACACGAAAAGAACATGAAATAATATAACTTGCTTTGCCATGATTAAAAAACACGAAAAAATGTGAAATATATCACTAACTCTACCGTTATAAAAAAAAAAAAAAACACGAAAAACACGAAAAAAAAACATGAAATACTATCACTGGCTGTCATAAAAAGCTCCAGTCACATGAAAAGAAAGAAAATAATAAGAAAGCATAATCCTCAAAAGACGAAGAGTAATGGAAATTGAAAAATAAGAAAAGACAACAGACATAAAAGAGCTTTGGCTGCAGTTCCTGAAATATCTCACTCATAAACAGTTTTCTCCTTAAAATAGCAGGGAAACTGAAAAAAATAAAAAAAAAAATAATTACAAACAACTGATATAAACTTTTGCCGTTCTTACAAATAGAAATCTTATAATCCTGAAAACTTCATAAAATATACAAATCTGAAGAAAAAGAAGATGAAACTAGGAGGTTAACTTAAAATCCTTAAAAAGGGTAACAAAAAAAGAAAAAAGAAATGAATTATTTTAAATCGCCCATAAACTAAAAGTAGTGAACAGCATAAAGTTAGTTAATAAAGCAGAAGCAGTAAATTCAGAGTCTAAGCAATTAACAGTATAAAGCAAAAAATGATAAAGTTAAGCAATAAATATAAATACAATACTTGTGCCATTGTTAAACATTTATCTCTCTCTCTCTCTCTCTCTCTCTCAAAAAAGGAAAAACAAAATCCCCCCAAAATAGCAGAAAGAGAAAATAAAAAACGCAAACCCAACTCCACTTGTTCTGCTGAGCTTATGCGGTACGCCCCTCTCTCTCCCCAAAAAAAGAAATAACAAAAAAAAAAAAAACGAAAAATCATCATAAAAATAAAATCGAAAAAATAACAAAAAAATCTGAATAGCGTCTATCATCGCTCGTACCGCAGGGAGTACAAAGTGGCCTGCAAGAGTCAGTATATTTGGAAATTGCCTCCCTTCCCTCCCCTACTTCCCTCCATCTCTCTCTCTCTCTCTCTCTCTCTCTCTCTCTCTCTCTCTCTCAGTATCTTCCGCATGTCTTGCTGGATTTCCTCCCATATTCTCTCCCTTCTTCCAGCTTCCCTCCCTCTCTCCATACCCTCTTCTCTTCCGTATTCCTCCTCCTCTTTCTTCCGCTTCCTTCTTCCTTATTTCTTTCCCTCCAATTTCCTCTTCATTTTATCT
Organism: Coenobita brevimanus; assembly: GCF_032717465.1. NCBI lineage: Eukaryota > Metazoa > Arthropoda > Malacostraca > Decapoda > Coenobitidae > Coenobita > Coenobita brevimanus. The sequence goes on along the minus strand of NC_137022.1, from coordinate 22,859,140 downwards.
TTCCTTCCGCATCTCTTCACCATTTTCTCGTTTCCCTCTCTTCAATATCCCCTCATCTTCCTTCTTATCTCTTCCTCTCCCTCCTGTCCTCTCTCACATCCCATCCCTTTCCTCCTCCCCTCTCACTTCTTCCTTTCCCTCCCACTCCCTCCACCTCCCTTCCCTACCCCTCTCCCTCCCTGTCACCTATTCCCCTTCCCATTGCTATTCCCCTCACCGTTATTGTCCTCTACTTTCACCTTCCATTCCTCGCGTTCCTCATTCTCTTGCCCCCAACCCCCTCTTCATTCCCTAGCATTCCCACTTTCCTCCCCATCCATTTCCCTTTTCTCTCGTCTTCCCTTTGCCTTCTGTCCCACTCTCCCTCTACTTCTCTCTTTCCTCCCATCCTCCTATCCCCCTTCTTCCTCATTCTTCCTCTCCCCATTTCTTCCTCTCCCCCCTTTCCCTCTTCTTTTCCCCATCTTCTCCTGCTCATGCCCTTCCGTCCCATCCCGTATTCCTCTCCCCATTTCCCTTCCCCCTAACTTTCCCCTCTCCCTTCCCCCTCCATATTCTCCTTTCCCTTCCCCCTCCATTTTCCCCTCTCCCACCCCCTCATCCACCCTCTCATCATGCGTCAATTTCGGGGGAGGATTGGGAATTTTGGTTGCAATGGACTCCACTAATCCAATCATAATGGATGCGTCTGTCTCGGCCCGCTCGTCCTGTGATTCGAGATTGGTTCGTGATTCGTGATTGTTTGGTGATTCGGAATTAGTTCGTGATACGTGAATGGTTTGTGGTTTTGAAAACGATTTGTCCCTCGGATTTCTGAGCTTCATTCGTTATTTTTTTTTTGACTGAGTCTGCATTTTTTTTTTTTATTTGTTCATTAGTTTGTAATCAATATACTACTAAAATTCCCATTGTTTATCTGTTCATGCCCTCAAATTAGCAGAAACGGTGCATTACAGCGCAACAGTTTTTGAATCAACGTACCTAATATGCGCCAACCTAGAGAATGCGTAAGAAATAATAAAAAACTGGTGCAATCGGCCCCCTGTTACTAAACATGTTAATTAACACATGTCCGTATCTTATATTACTCGATAAATGTGGCGGGGCATTTCCGTGGGGTTTCATGTCTGTGTATAGAGAGAGAGAGAGAGAGAGAGAGAGAGGAGAATTTGTCTGCCTGTCAGCCTGTCCTTTGTGGAAATGAAAGGCGATGCATATAGAACTCTTTAAACAGTTATGACAGGTGTAACTTCTTATGAGAAATTTAAGCGTATTAAACGTGTACATAACAAAAGCTAATGTGGCTCCTACGTTGGCCAAGACTATAGCCTAATTAATCAGAAATACTCTAGTCAACATGGTGGAAAGAAGGTAGCCAATTACTGTTGACATTTTTTACTTCTATAACCGTATCATTAGCTACAGCGGGTCGGATGGGTAGACGGATTGGTGGGATGGGTGGGCAGGGTTGGTGGGTGGGTGGGTAGTGGGAAAATAGGTCCATGGTAGGAATAGGTCCATGGAGAATATAACCCTGAGGAACTGGAGGCAAGGATAAAATGGGAACCCGAGGGTCTTCTTCCAATGGCCATCCAGGGTCCCAGGCAATGCACACAGGGTTTTGGCCAGGCAACTCCGGGTACCCCTTATAGTTGTTTTTATATTCTGAAGGCTGATTCTTACAAGTTACTTTTTAGTTTCATTCGCTAGTTTTTGGATTTGCTCGGCATTTGTACTGATTCGTGATTAGTTTGTGATTTTGGAAGCTGATCCGTGCCTAAGGGTTCTGATTTTCATTCTGCCTCCCTTTCAGTGCACTGCATCACCCCAGAGAAAGGTTCGTTTGTAACAGAGATTCATTTGTGATAAAAGTTCGCTCGTGACTTGTCCATTAGTACATTCTATCTTTTTATCGTTGCGCATCCCGCCAGATAAAGGTTTGTTCCTAACAGAGATTCCCTTGTGATAAAGGTTCGTCCGCAATTACTCAGTCATGCAGCCTATATTTTCAGCGCAGTGCATTATCCCAGACTAAGCTTCGTTCGTAATAGTAATTCATTGGCGATAAAAATTCGTTTGTGATTGCTTGCTCATTAGTGCATTCTACTCTTTCAGCTCTGCATCATCCCTGCTTCATTGTGAGACGGTTCCGTGCATTCATTCATCAAGTATTCTGGTTGCAGTCGCCGAGCCTGTCGCGTGCCTTCAGTTTAGGTTATGCATTTTTTCTGTACGCTGCATAATTCTTCTGCCGTGCAACTAGATAACGCACGTGTGTTTTGTTCATGCCTGGTCTGAGGGAGGCTATGTTAGACGGTAGCTTGGAGTGCCGAAAAGGAAGGGAGATGCATTATGGAGGGACTTGGAGTGGTGAGGGAATGGTGATGAGTTGTAGTAGAGACTTGGGTTGATGGAATGATGATGCAGGCTAGGTATGGGAGTGGTATTAGAGGCCTGGGATGGAGGAAGTGAATGGTGATAGCGAAAAGTGGTGGCAGAAAGGGGTGATAGAAAGGATATTAAGTGATGGGAAGGAGTGGCGATAGGGAGGGCTGGAGTAGTGTGACAGAAAACGAGAGATGTTTTTCTTTAGATTACCACTACTCGTAAAAGAAAAAAAAAAGTAAAAGAAACGCTTCGGTTCTTTGCAATTTTTAGCGCGCGCACGCACACACACACACACACACACACACACACACACACACACACACACACACACACACACACACACACACACACACACACACACACACACACACACACAAGCAGTCACATAAATTTACACATATGCTCACGCAGCCGTAGAAATAGCCAAATACAAACACGGGCAGAAAATATTACACCGTGCACTGTCGCAGATACATAAACATTAACACATACGAGCATGCAAAATGAACACACACACACACACGCCCCCACGACCACTAACCCCACCACATATTTAATCTGACAGGGTATCCAGCTGGGGTTACTTAATACCTTTGTGATATTAAACTCGAGTTAGAGTGAGGCAACGGCATCAGCGATAACAATAAAGACTACAGCAGGAAAGATATCAATAATCGTATCTCTTGTCAGTATCACCACCAGTGCTAACATTTCCTCTGCCATCACCACCACCACCACCACCACCACCTTGACAGCAACCACAGCCACCTAAAACCATTAACACCACCACAAGTACAACCACAGCCACCACACCCACCACCACCGTGACAGCAACCACAGCTACCTACAACCATTAGCACCACCACCACAAGTACCACCACAGCCGCCACACCGACCACCACCTTGACAGCGACCACAGCTACCTACAACCATTAACACCACCACAAGTACAACCACAGTCACCACACCCACCACCAGCGGCACTGCAACCACAGTTACCTGCAACCATTAACACCACCACAACCACCACCACACCCACCACAATCACAACAACGATTACAACAACCATTATGAAAACCACCACAACTACCACCACAGCCACCACAATCACAACAACGATTACAGCTGCCAACATCTACCATTAGCACCACTACTATAACCATCATTTGAACAAACACCACCACCCATACAGTTGTCGTCATCACTACCACAACCATCACCACCACCAACGTCACTACCAGCACCACAGCCACTACCTCATAACCTATAACTACCACCACACTCACCACTACAAAAATTACCACTTCTACAACAGCTATCACATTCACCATAAGTATCACCATCACTACAACAACACCTTTACTACCATAACTACCACAACCACAACAGATTACTACCACAACAACCATTACAATATACACTTTTAATACCACAGCTACAACATCCACCACATCTGCAACCAGTACCGTCATATCACAACCACCACCACCACCAGTACAATCACCACCACCGCAATCACCATCCTATATATCTATTTTATGCTGACATGATTCCGTATATCCAGTCATAAACAAAGTCAAAGTATATTCATTTCTATCCAAGCCTGACCATTTACAGTATACCCTAACATAACATATAAACATACCCACTTGTGTCCAGTTATATCCAAACAGTCAAACGTATTATCCAGCTATATGCATCCCTATTCAAACGTACATCCCTACATCCAATATCCAACTACTTGCACCTTCATCCAAGTAGATTATCCAAGAACATTCATTTCCGTGTCCAATATCCAGACACATTCGCTTCTGCCTTAATCCAAACTCCTTGTGACCTTATTCCGGCCATACCAACCACATCATTTTAATTCAAACCACCATTTTTATCCAAACATCCATTTTTATCCAAATATCCATTTTTATCCAAACAACCATTATTATCCAGATATATCACTCACTATGATTCAGACTCATCTCTTTTTTTATCCAGTATACCCACTTTCTTCCAAATATATCCAACTTTATCCAAACATATGAATTCCCAGCCAACCATAATATAAACTACTGTGTAATTCAACCATCCATTTTTATCCAGCTAAACACTTTCAACCAGATAATCCAACTTTATCCAAACATAGGAATTACTAGCCAACCGTAACTTCAGCTATTGCCCAGTCCGTTAATATCCACACGTAATATCCAGTCATATCCACATTTTCCCACACTTATTCTGCTCTATCCTCAAGTAATATCCAAACATATCCACATTTATCGATACATATTAGCCTCTGTCCATTCCTAATATCCACCTTTAGTTACATCCACACATAATCACCTTTCCTCAAGCGTAATATCCAACTATAACCTCTTTTATCGACAAATATTCACCTCTGTCCAAACATTAGTATTATCCACATGTGTTCGCCTCTATTCAAAAGTTTAACCATTTTTATCCACAATCAGTCACCTCCATCCATACGGAATATCCAACTATATCCATACGTAACTGCATCTGTCCAAATTTAGTATATTCAATTTTATCCAGATTTAAGTAGCCCCTATCCAAACAAAATATCCAAACATTTTTATCCATACGTTTTCACCTCGATCCAGACGTTTTATATCCATTTCCACACTTACTGACCTTTATCCAAGCATAACATCCAGCTGTATCCACACTTATCCACACGTATTCATCTCTATCCAGACGTAATATCTTTTTGGCCAGTGCATTTAATCCTGCAAATATTCCAACCACAGGCCAATCAGTCATGCATACGCCATGTTGAAGTACTGCCACTCACTCATTCTCTTTATTGCCTGCGTGTGTGTGTGTGTGTGTGTGTGTGTGTGTGTGTGTGTGTGTGTGTGTGTGTGTGTGTGTGTGTGTGTCGATTTTTCTTTCTGTTCCTTCTCTTTGTTCACCTTTGTCTATTGTGTTACTGTATTACCTTTTGTTATTTTCGTCAGAATTGGGGGAGCTATTCATTTAATTCTGTCCGTCTTTTTAAGATGTACATCTCCCCCCTTATTTATTTATTTATTTATATTTATCATATTCCTCCCCAGATTTTGTTCCGTGTCTGCTGTTTTTTGCTGTATTTTTTTTTCTCACATGCTTATTGTAGTTTTATCTGAATATATTTCCTCTTTTTTTTTTTACATTAATCTTTTATTCGTATCTTTTCTCATTGAGGCTGGTGGGTTTTTGGTTGGCGTTTGAGTAGTTTTTTTTTTTTTTTTCGTGTCTAGTGATGCTGACTGCCCTTTAAAGCAAATTAGTGTTGGCTTTTTGTTTGTGTAAATTACCTTCTTATATTTAATTATAACTTTTTCCTTTCGACTGGTAGCTTCTCATCTAATTCTATGTTTTTTTTTCTCCCACCTGGTAACATTTTAAACCCTCCATTATTTCTTCACATTATTTTTTTTTTCCTTTTTTTGTATTCTTGTTGATTTTTTGAACTTTTGCACTTTCATTTTTCTTTTCCTGTCCTGTTATTTTTTTTTTTATTTGCACATTTTGCCTTTCCTCTTCTACATTCCTTTCCATTTTTGTTTTTCCTCATTTCATTTGTCTCTTTCCCGTTTGTCTCGCGTGTTGTTGGTGGGTATTCGCTGCTGGTTTACGGGGCATCACGTTGCTTTGGTATTCACAACACTATGACCTCGTAAGCCTGGCGTATCCTGTAACTACGAGGGATGGAGCTCGAGGAACGGTAGGGTGGAGGAAGAGGAGAGAAGGAAGGGGGAAGAGTGAGAGGGAAGTAGAGAGGGAGGGAAGGAGGGAGACAGGGGGAGTGAGAAGGAAGAGGGAGGGATGGACGGAGGGAATGAGAGAGAGACGAACACGAGTAAAAGTAGCAGAGAAGAGCAAAAGTAGGAGTTAGAGTAGGAGAATGGCGTGGAGGAAAGGTAGGAGAAATGAAGGTGAGAGAGAGAGAGAGAGAGAGAGAGAGAGAGACTTAAGCAGAGTAGATAAGAAAAGGGAGAACAGTGAGGGAAATAGACATATCAGAAAAAAATAAGAATAGAGAAATAACGAAAGAAGATAATAGGGACGTATAAGCCTAAAATGACAGTGACAGAAGCAAGAGGAAGAGGATGGGAAGGGAGAGGAGTAAAAAGAAGAGTTTGAAGACTAGGAAGGAAAGGAGGAAGTATAGGGATGGAGAGAAGAAAGTAAGAGTAAGAGGGATTGGGATAAAGAGAGAGGAGCAAAGAGAACAAAAAAGAAGAACAAGAAGTAAAGAAGTGTAAGAGGAATGAGGAGGAAGATTAAAAAAAAAAGAGTATTTGGCCGAATTACAAAAAAAGGGATAGGGTAGTAAGAAGATGAAGAGACAGAAGAAGAGGAATGTCAGTAAGGAAAAGAGGAAGGGTAGGAATGAAGAAAGGAGAGTTGTAAAGAGGAAGAGGAAAGAGGAGTAAGGATTAAGAGAAGAGGAATGACGGCCATAACCCTGAAGTGACAGTAACAGAAGCAGTAGGGATGGAAAGAGAGAAGATTTGACAGTGCATGAGGAGTAATAGGGAGACGAAGAGTTGGAATAACTGGAGGGAAGTAGACAGTAGGAGGAAATAATAGGGAGAGAGAGAGAGAGAGAGAGAGAGAGAGAGAGAGAGAGAGAGAGAGAGAGAGAATAATACAGCTAATAATAAGAGTAGTGCAAAAGAAGGGAAGAAGAATTAGGAGAGGTGACTGTCAACTAATTAGTCCATAGATTCACTGCCTCTCCCATCATTCCCCTAACTGGCTAAGGTAATTTTCTTCCTGTTCATTAAATGGTCATCTATGTAACACAGTATGCTCATATTTATTCCAAAATTTCACACTAAGGGAAAAGGAAGAGTAGAGTAATAAGGAAGTGTAAGAGAAGAAGAAGAGTAGAGTAGTAGGGAAGTTTATGAGAAGAGGAAGAGTAGAGTAGTGAGGAAGTGTAAGAGAAGGGGAAGAGTAAAACAGTGAGGAAGATTGAGAGAACAGGAAGAGTAGAGTAGTGAGGAAGTGTAAGAGGAGAGGAAGAGTATAGTAGTGAGGAAGTGTAAGAGGAAGATGAAGAGTACAGTAAGGAGGAAGTGTAAGAGAAGAGGAAGAGTAGAGTAGTGAGGAAAATTGAGAGAAGAGTGGTTTAACAGAGAAGAGGAAGAGTTAAGTAGTGAGGAAGATAAAAAGAAAAAATATCCATAATTATAAAGAAACAGTGACAGAAGCAAGATGACTAGGATAAGAAGACAGAAGAGATGGATTGAGAGATGAAGAAGAGTCGTAGGAAGAAGAGGAATAGAAGCAATGGTATGAGGAAGAGGAGTGCAAGAGAAGGAAGAATATGATTAAAGAGAGGAGGGCAGTAAACAGAAAAACGAAGAACAAAGAAGAGAGAGAGTAATAAAAGAAAAACTGAAAAGAAGAGAGGAGAAAACGGAGAAGGGATGTGTGAACCTAAATTAAGAGAAAGTGTGGAATGCAAGGATGACGCTAATGATGGCAATAATAGTAGTAGTAGTAGTAGTAATAATAATAGTAGCAGCAGTACTCACCTGAAGGTAGAACATTTTTAAGTTTTTTGCACCACCATTACCACTACCACCACCACCACCATCATCATCATCATCATCATCATCATCATCATCCGACTATGTAACTACTTACTGTCTTCGCTGGGATAATTTCACAGGAGTCACTGCTCATTACTGGGTGGAGGTGGAAGCAGGATAACAAGAAGACTAATGAAACCTTGATGCTGAGGTGGGGAGGAGAGAGTAAGAAAATAATTACCTTAGATGGCTGCTTGGGATTGGGAGTATGACGACAGGTAATAGGTAGGTAGACAGACAGACAGACAGAAAAACAGAGAGAGACAGACATAAACAAACAGCTGCAGCCCTAAGTGGAACTGTACTCATGTGAGGATGATGCAGGAGACGGAAGGAAAAAAAAAAAACTGATGAACGATTGGTAGATGTTTTTTATAACTACGCCAGCGGAAGAGATTTTCCCTGAGCTGGAGGAAATCGTCTAGAGGTGAGCAAATTGATGAAAAGAAAAACCCTCTAATGAAAATTGATGCTGAAGATTACTGATGAGACAAAGACAAGTCATGAAAACTAGGAACGTAAAATCTGTGAAGGTAGAGAACGTAAAAAATCAAAGGCAGATACGAAAGAAAATAGAGAACGGAAAACATGGGGGAGAAGGAGAGAGAGAGAAAGAGAGAGAGAGAGAGAGAGGGGGGGGGGAGAAGGATAACGAGACAGGAAAGCAGATACAGGGTCAGTGACAGACAGGAATCGACGGGGGGATGGACAGAGACAGACAGACAGAGAAAGGGACAGCAACAGAAACAGCGAGACGGAGAGAGACAAGAGAGAGAGAGCGACACAGAGTGAGAGCCAGCAGACTGGAAGGGAGGAAGAGGGAACAGTGTGTGTGTGTGTGTGTGTACAGGAGGCAGCATCAGTAACATCAGTAGACTCGCTTCTGAGAAAACAACAGGGCAGGTATCAACAGTGGCGAGAGAGAGAGAGAGAGAGAGAGAGCACCATCACTAGACTCCAACTTCCAAGAAAACAACGGAGGAAATATCAACGCCTGTGCGGGAGTAAGTAAGGAAGGAGGCAGTGTAAAGAAACATTTACGATAATGTGAACGCCGGGGGTGGGAGAGAGGGAGGGAGAGGGGGAGAAAGAGAGAGGGGGGAGAGGAGACGGAGAAGGAGAGAGAGAGAGAGAGGGAAGGGGAGGAGGAGTAGGCGCAAGAATGGGTATTAGAGCAGGTCTGAAAATTGTGGAAGAGGTGCTGAAGGAAGGAGAGAGAGAGAGAGAGAGAGAGACAGGCAGACAGAGAGAGAGAGAGGAGACAGAGAGACAGAGATGAAAACGAGGTAATAGCAGTGGTGGTTGTAAGCTTAACGAGGAGGACTGGTGCGACGTTGTTAACAGCTGCGAGGTGATAGAGCATGAAATAGGAGCTCAATGGGGTACCGGAGATGGCAGAAGAAGCATCCTGGACGGTTTTTATTGCCATGGGGCTTTTGTGAAGATGAATAAAATCGTCTGTGATTAACAATGATTTATCAAATTAGGTGTAAAAAGCTGGAGGCCAATAGAGCTTGTTGTAAGAGCTCTGTGGGGTAGGAGAGAGAGAGAGAGCGGAGGAAGCACCCTGGACGATATTTATTACTAGAGCACCGTGGACGATGCTGCTAGAGGGGTTTCCTAAGGTGAATAAAACCATCTGGAGGTAGAACAATGCACTAGGGGTTCTGGTACTGAAGATGGTAACAGGAGGGAGGCGATAAAGGATGAAATAGCAGATAGAGAGAAACACTAGATAGATATAAATATTGGCGGACGATTTTTACTGCTAAAGTGATTTCCCAGTAAAAATAAAATCGTCTAAAGATAGCTTGAGAGAGACGGGAGAAAAAAAGACAGGCGCAAGATAGGAGCAAGGCAGCTAGATAGGAAATTGAAACAAAATAGGAAGATAGGAGATAACAGCAAGATAGAAAGAAGACAGGAAAATAGGAAACAGGAGCAAGATAGGACACAGGAACGAGAGAAGTAAGATATGGGCAAAATAATAAGAGAGGAAATAGGAGACCAAATAAATAAATAAATAAATAAATAGCCTTGATAGTTTACACTGGATCCTTAATCACCTCAGAAGATTTTCCACTGGGCAAGTAAAATCGTCCGGAGTTAGATAGAAAAAAAAAATCCCTTGAAAAAACTGTAGGATTGCAACTATTTTTTATGCTAGTACTTTGCTTACTTTAATAGGCCTAATGGTAAACTATATCAGTGTGTGTGTGTGTGTGTGTGTGTGTGTGTGTGTGTGTGTGTGTGTGTGTGTGTGTGTGTGTGTGTGTGTGTGTGTGTGTGTGTGTGTGTGTGTGTGTGTGTGTGTGTGTGTGTGAGAGAGAGAGAGAGAGAGAGAGAGAGAGAGAGAGAGAGAGTATATTCTTCGGGTTCATTTTGACTTAATTTAATAGGACTGCATTAGTTTCAGAATGTTAGCATTACCACTAATAATAACTTACTAATAAAAATGAAATGGAGCCATTACACCTATAGGTATAATTTTATCACCACCCAGTCTCCCCATTAGCAACCCATTCAGCCCTATGACGCTTAGCTTAATCTTGCAAATACATGACAATTTTTTGACGCTGGAAAAAATGCAATTACGGGTTGGAAAATGGCTCAACCTGGTTTGCCTTACGAAGCTGAGGAAAATCGTCTGGTGGTAGCAAGAATGAAATAAAGGATGGCATGAGACCGAAGAAGCTAAATTGTTTACTACACCAACTACCGTAACGTGGGCATTATAACTAACATCAACGCCTTTACCAGCAGCTGACATGCTTTACTACTGCTGACTTGAATAATGCCAGTAAAGTCCACAGTCTCCATTTCTAAGCTCTAACTACACTAACTACTGAGTTCTAACTACACCAACTACCGTCATTGAGCAGCACTGGGAACATCAGCACATTTACCAACAAGCAGAAGAGGTGATAAAAGTTACACCTACAGACACAGCTTTCCACCGTCCGCTGTTCACTTCCTGCGTGGGATTCTCAGACTTACGATCGATTCCCCGTCGTAACTTAAGATATTTTTTACGCAGGAAGAACTATATTAGGGAAGATTTTATACTCCTTTCCCTAATCTTCCAGCTGAGAAGAGTTATTACCTTTAGTATTTTTCTTCTCGTACCTTAAGATTTGTTTATGAAATCAGAACAAGAGAAAGGAAGATTCGAGAGTCGCCTTATCCATCCTGCAATCAAAGGGAAGATTCGACAGCCATAGTGTCTTTCTTACGAATCAAAAGGAATAGTCGACAGCCTCCTCGTCCATCCTCCAAATCAAAGCCTGAGTTACGACAGGAAATAGATCGTAAGTGTGTTTGTGTATCCCGTCTCTAAAATCTCGCTGTCTTAGGAGACTTTTTGTTTTCTTATCGATATATTTTCCTTGTTGCACCTTATTATTCTCTATGTTATTTGTATCTTCCTTATATCGACATACATTGCGTAAATAGCTAAGAAGAACACATTAACCTCCCGAAAACAGAAATAAATCGGTCAGGAAGAGGTGCTAGGGAATGTACTAACCTAAGAGAATACGTGTCTAGAATTGACACTATAACGAACCTAACTACCGTAATTAGGGTGGTAGAAATAACACAAGAACATATTAACCACCTCAAAACAAAAATAAATCGACCAGGAAGAGGTGCTAGGGAATGCACTAAACCGAAGAGCATACGGGTCAAGAGCACGAACCTATAACGACCCCAACTTCCGTAACTAGGGACGTAGAAGTAACACTGAAACACACGAACAAGTACAGTAATGGCGGAGAATTGGGCTACTCTCACGGACAGAGTTTCAACACGTCCCCAGCCTCTCTCTGTTATCAGGCTGTAACAACACTAACTTCAGGACCTTGTTTAGAGTCAGCAGCATTAATTCTTTCACTTCGATGACGTATTTTCAGATTATTTTTGCTTCCTTCAGGCGATTTTGTTCAGCCAACGAGAGACCTTTTCGAACTGGAGGGGTTATATTCATCATTAACTCTATCACTACTAGAGATTCTTTACCATATTGTATAAAATCGTCTCGTGGTAGCCTAAGCAGCAGTAGTAGTAGTAGTAGTAGTAGTAATAGGAGTAGTAGTAGTAGTAGTAGTAGTAGTTGCAACCCCTCGCTCATCTGAATGTGAACAGGGTGGACTGCAGGCTAAAGTAGGGCTCTCCAACAAACCACTATCCTCCTTTTTGGGGATAGGGAATTGAGGGACACATGTTAAACCGGGCATATCCACCGCCCAGATATATAATTGCCACCACATGAAGGCTTCCCTCTCCAGGACCATTAGCATACACAGAATAAAACAATGACGGAGTTGAGGGACACATGTTAAACCGGGCATATCCACCGCCCAGATATATCAGTGCCACCACATGAAAGCTTCCCTCTTCAGTACCATTAGCCTACACACACACACACACACACACACACACACACACACACACACACACACACACACACACACACACACACACCGTAAAAAAGGCGGCATTGCACATTACCCCTGTACAACCATGTGTAACAGAAAACTATAATTACCAATGCAGAGGGTGGTTCGTAAACATCATCCTCCAGCCTGTCTTGTGTGTTTCGGGGACAGCTCAGTATGCTGGTGTGAGGAGTGCAGTCATTTAAGTTGCTTCGCGAAATTAATATTCACTCGTGCATTCAGTGGACGTAAAGACGATCGGGTGAAATTGAAGATCATAGAAGAAGGTCAAATGTCAAAGTAAGGTCAAGCTAAGAGGTCAGAGTAAAAGTTTCGGCTCCTACTAAATGGTGGGCACGGGTGTTGGAATCTCCGAGCGACACATATTATTATCTCCACCATGGAGGGTATGTTTTACTCCGCGATGGTTTATTTGCATGTGTGTTAGCAGGATTACTCAAAAAGTTATGAACGGATTTTGATGAAATTTTGTGGAAGGGTGGGCCATGGACCAAGAAAGAATGGATTATATTTTGGGGTGATTCCGGATCATGACCCGGATCCTGTATCCACGGATCTGGATCCTGATCCTTTTTAATGGCAATGCCATTGGCGGAGGAATGCGCTTTCTGAGTGCATTCTAGTTTGAGTTTATTTTCACAACTTCCAGATAATTATAATCATGTTAAGTAAAGTTTTCTTTGTATTGGAGGGGTTGCAGCAAAGTGTATTTGATCCCCCCAGGTCGAAAACTCTCTCCAAAGCAGAATAAAAATAGTCTGATGGTAACAAGAATGAAATACAAGAGAGATCACCGTATTAATGAGGTTAATATGTAAATACGCCAGCTGGATTGCTTTGGGCGGCATCAGTAATATCAACAACATCCCCAGTAAGCAAAACGGGCAGCGTTATTACCGGAAGTAGTTGGAACACGTAGCCCGGGCTATTATTAGGCTATCATAACAATAAAGGCAGCAGTTGGGATAGTATCGACAACATTAACAAGTTCAGTACAGGTTACCAACTTTAAATGGCGTCCCAAAGGGGGAACAATAATACCAACAGTTCCAGCACTCTCCCTCATGTCTCCCCATTACCGAAAACACTGCTATTACTACGGTAGCGTCTTAGATAGCATCATTAATAAAGGAAGAAGCACTCACACAATCCACCAAACTCACCTTACACTCTGTCTACGGCCGAACCTTTACTCCTGCCCTGTGACCTTGCCCTTTGATCGATAGTTCTCAGGCTCGAACTACTTCATCTTTGCCTGACACATAATCCTTTCCATCAGGTTTGGTCCAGATTAGAGCAAGTGTTTAAGCTGACCTTGCCCCTGCCCTTTGACCTTGCCCTTGACCTTGACCTTGTCTATGACCTTGCCCAAGACCTTTGACCATGACCTTGACCTCTGACCTCTTATCAAAATAGAATCAGTTCATCCTTTGCTGTCTTTTAACCTCTCCATCAAGTTTGGTCCAGGCTGAACTACTTTAGTAAAAAGCCAGTACTTTCCAACAAAAACAACAACAACACAGCTACCACCACCACCACTCTGCGTTCCTCCACTTTACCACCACCACCACCACCACCACCACCACCACCACTCTACGTTCCTCCACTTTACCACCACCGCTCTACGTTCCTCCACTTTACCACCACCGCCAACACCATCACCACTCTACGTTCCTCCACTTAACCCTCACTTCCACCACCACCACCACCACCACCACTCTTCGTTCTACCACGCTTACCCTCACCACCACCACCACCACCACCACCACCACGACTCAGCCCTCCACTTTAACCCATGCAATCCGGTGACGTATTTTCTGTTACATACTTGGTACCTGTAGACGATTTTTATCAAGTTACGAAGAAGTTATGAAGTGGCAGGGGAGAGGGCGACATGGAGGCGATTTGCTTGTGGCCACCTCTTGCCGGATTGAGGCGTCTGGCAATAGATAGACAGATGGATAGACGAAGAATCTAGTACTGCAGGGGTTAATGTAAGCTATATCTGACTCCCTTAGTTCGTAAAAACTCCCGTAAGCTCAATGAAACCGTCTGGCTGAAGGAAGAATATAATAAAACACGTCACCGTATTGAAGGGATGAAAGGGTAAAAATAAACCTGAAATTGTTAGTATTTCAGCACCGTGGAATATATTAGCAATTTTAACTGATGCATTCACAGTAATAACAACAAAAATATTAATTATCAACAAACGTAACTTCAGCTTTCCTTCTTCCTCCTGTCCACCTTCCTCCCAGCTAACAATTATCATCACTTCAGTTTAATTTAACAAGAAATTATTGTCATTGTCGTATTTGGGAAGCAGCAAGAAATTTAGCAGGAACACGGAGAAGAACAAAAGAGAACAGAGAACAGTATTACCAAAAAATATATCCACCCCCACCCGCACTTCCTCCAACCCCGTGACTATCCTCATTATACTATGCAAGAGGCTAGTATTTCCTTAGTATTTTTGGGCTAATACGCAACACTAATGCCAAGAGGTACAAATTCCCCTCTCCAGTCTCTCCACTCCATTGTTGTAATTGTTTTGCTCCCGAGCTCATTTGATCCCAGTCGACTGCAGGCTAAAGCTGTCCTTCTGCAGTCATCCCTCTTCCTTTCGGGGGATAGGGAAGTAGTTGAGGGACGTTTTTATAATCAGGAAGTTGAGCCCCGCAACTATATCGGTGCCACCACATGAAAGGGTCCCTCTCCAGCACCCCTCTCCACTCAAGGCCGTGTAAGGAGAGAACCAGATCCAGTTCACATTTCGCAGAGCATCAGCAGACCCGCCAGCAAATAACCCCACAGTATTACCAACACGCGAACAACTCCAACACCTTCCTCTCCCCTGCCACCGACTCTCCTCTTTAAGCTATGCAGGAAACTAAATTTACTGTGGCATTTCGGAGAGCACCACTAACTTTAAGAGACAAACCAGCAAACAATACCAAAGAACAATAATACTGACACAAGTATCTCAAGCATCCTAGTACTGTATGTTTTTTCTCTCTAATATTGTTACTGAATAGAGACGCCTTCACGTTGTGGCACTGATACAGCCTGCTGGGTTAATAAGCGTCCTTCATCTCTCTCCTCACCTTACAAGAGAAGGATGGTAGAATGCGGGAGAATGGCAACTCCAGACTGCAGTACACTGGGTTTACGTTCAGATGAGCCTGGGACCACAAAAACAGCACTAACTATAATGTGAGTACCTCCTGATGCACCTTTTGGAGAAGATATAAGGAAAGGGAAGAGATAGGGAGGGAAAGAGAGAGGGAGGAAGGGAAGGAGAGAGGCTGGGAGGGAGGGAGGGAGGGAGGATGGATGTAGGACCTACTTCTGTTAGCATTTCTGTGGATGTTAATTTTTGTTGGTGAATCTGTTATAGTTATTGAGGAGATGCGGTGGCCTGGTGGTTGCGTATTCACATCATGGTGCGCGTGCCCATGTTAAGGGTTCGAGCCCACGCCTAAGTGCACATTTGAAATCGGTGCTTGTAGTATATTCCTTTCAGAAGACTACTCGTGTTGGCATACTTTTGGTTCAGCCGATGACATAATGGATTGACACTTCCTCGCTCACATTCATCACTCATCCTACAGACACTCCATCCCCATAAGTACATTGCCAGCATGAAGGGTTATTCTTGGCTATCACTCACTATTCGAGGTGAGTCGGTCCTGCAGTGGAAATAATAAGGTCTGATTGATAAAACTGCATTCCAGAAATGTCTCCTAAACATTAGCAGTAGTTTCTGATATACGTTTAACAGATTCACTAACAGTTAATACCAGACAACCGTTGCTGAAGACTGTACAGTATTTGTCAAGGGCAGCAAGAAATGCGTTTAGGTGATTTAAGAAAAGCATGGATCTGGGAGTGCTTGGTGGTCGGGTAGTTAGTGCGTCCCAGTCGGAGTGATGACGTTGACACTCGCGTAGGTTCGATCCTCAAGACGTGACTGGAGATTTATCATTTATGTAATGCCATCAAGTGAGGTAGGCTGGTCATCTACCCTTAATTGTATTGGATTACCATAGTCTAGCCTCAGACCCCTACACCTCGAAAGGGGTAATATGGAATATGGTGTTAGCAAATTAACCCTTGCCAAATTGCAGACCTCACATGAGGCACAACGGTCTGCACGGGCCGAGCCGCAAGCCTTATATTGTATGAGGTAAAATTACACACACACACACACACACACACACAGTGTGTATATATATATATAGTATACTGTATATCTATCTGTCTATCTATCTATCTATCAATCTATCTGTCTATCTATCTATCAATCTATCTATCTATCTATCAATCTATCTATCTATCTGTCTATCTATATATATATATATCTATCTATCTATCTATATATATATATATATACTGTATATATATATATATACTGTATATATATATATATATATATATATATATATATATATACAGTATATATATATATATATATATATATATATATATATATATATATATATATATATATATATATATATATGTAAGAAGTTTGTCTGTCTGTCCCCTATGGAAATCAAGGGAGATGCATATAGAACTCTAAACAGCTCTAACAGGTATAACTTTTCCGACAAATTCAACTGTGTATATTACACATACTAAAATTGCACTCCTGACGGCCAAGATTAGAACTAATTGGAAATAATCATGTCAGCATGGTGGAAACATGGTAGGCAAATACAGTATTTTTTTTATTTTTACGATATCATTATTACCAACAATGGGTCGGATGAGTAAAGAGATAGGTGGGGTGAGCAGAGTGGGTGGGATGGGCGACAGGGTGAGTGGGCAGTTTTTTTTGTGTGTGTGTGTGTCCGACGCTGGGCATAGGCTTCACAGCCTGCTCTCAGGGCTCAGTA
>NC_137022.1:22761797-22836797 GCF_032717465.1 Coenobita brevimanus | reverse complement strand
GCAATATTTGGTTCTCTGTTTTCACTGCTTAGAATGGAGAGACGAGGAGGTGGATAGGTGTTGGAGATTTCTGTGCTGATACTATTGTTTCTGTGGAATAATTTTTGGGTGGATTTTAGTACGCTCTTGAAATGGTTTGGCCATGTATGGAGATTGAGAGATTGACTAGGAGAGTACATGTGAGTGAGGGGGAGAGGAAGAGGGAGGGAGAGATCAAGGATGAGATGGTGGGATGGAGTGGCGAGATACACTATATGAGAGAGTATGTGAGAGGAAACATGGCGATTTGCTTGTGGCCGTCCCTTACGATATTACTGTAAAGCGTTTGGAGATTGGTAGATAAAATTTTAGTATTACCCACTGGATTTTATTTATATTTACAGGGCTTAGAGTGGATAGACCAGGGAGGGGAGATGATGAGGGTGCTGGAGCTACTTTCTTTTAAGAGTGTGATATGTGTTGGTACTGTTTGTCGAATTTGTTATAGTGTACTTATTTTCTTAGATGGTAGCTGGATTTCGTTCTATATTTATGCAGTTTAGAGAGAGAGAGAGAGAGAGAGAGAGAGAGAGAGAGAGAGAGAGAGAGAGAGAAATGGCTGAGTGCACGAAGATGATGATAAAGGGTAAGATGTGCGTTCCATGAGAGACCTTAACCTTGGACTGACAATAATGGCTGGAGAGAGAGAGTGTGAAAGTGAGAGGAAAAGAGAAATGGGAGAGAGTGAGGGAAGGAGAGTAATAAAAAAGCAAAGAAAGAGATGAAAAAGGAAATGGCCAAGGAAATAGAAGTGATGAAAAAAGGAAATGGGAAGAGGCAGGAAAATAACGGCAGAGAGAGCGAATGGGTATGTGAAAGCATAAAGATGGATATAAATGGTAAGACATGCACACCATAAATGACCTTGACCTGACACTGACATAATGGACCAGGATTTGCCCTCGTGCACGGCGCTGGTTTCAACATCACACAAATAATGACCCCTTTTTATTTCTCCTTCTCGCTTAACACACGTAAATCCCGAGTCAAACGAGATTGTGACTACCCGTACAAAGAATGAGCCTCGTAATTTTGCTAGGTTTTCTTAACATCGTAACCGGAGATCCCGTGTTACCCTTCCTTCGATCCGTAGGGACCCGAGGCTAGTCTATGGCAGTTCCAGTACATTTGAGGGTAGATGACCAGCCTACCTCCCTCGATGGCATTATATGATTGAAAAACATCCCGAGCGCGTGCTAAGATCAACACCTGTAATCTAGTGTATGGATTATTATTATTATTTTATTCATTTGCTTTCCCTTCCTCTGTTCATCTTCTTTTAATAAAAAACTCGGACTGAGATTTTTTTTTTTACTCCTAGACCTGCAGGCCCCTCCAGAACCATGTTCTTCTTGATTCAACTAAATGCTTTTTTTTGGAGTCCACGGTTAGCATGCTGTCAAAAATTAATGCAATATGAATCTTTAAGACTGGCAATTCAAGACAGTGTACAGGAACAACTAACCCTACCTTTATCAAGTCACAATAAAAAATCCGTATAAAACTGTTACTCAGCAAACCAGCTTTGTTCACAGTTTGGTTTGAAGATTACTTACAGCCAGTGAAAAATAGACACAGTTTAATATCAAGTAATGAGTGTCTGAGGGGGTTAAACTTCCCACCACTCCCTCAATAAACCAGGGCGACATAGATATTTCACATCCTGATCAGATACGTTCATTGGTTCTGTATTACACTGGCAGGAAACTCTGTCAGAAACTAATGAGATCTTACCAAACTAACAGATAAAATTCCGCACCCAAATCTTAACTTCTCCGAGGCGGCTTTCACTGCACACGGCTCTCTCTACCCTTTTCTATCCCCCTCCCTCATTCCTTTCTTCCTTCCCTCCCTCCTCTCTCTCTCTCTCTCTCTCTAACCAATTTATCTATCTTCCCTTCTCATTAAGTCGTGTTGGAAGCGTTGTAATATAACTTTAATAATCCGGGAACCTCACAGATATTACATTTTCCAGAATTGTACACTCGTTCCAGAAATTATCGTCTACTTGGTGATGGATGGTTTCATAATGAGCGTTGTTCCTGTGTGTGTGTGTGTGTGTGTGTGTGTGTGTGTGTGTGTGTGTGTGTGTGTGTGTGTGTGTGTGTGTGTGTGTGTGTGTTTTCCCAGGGTAGATATTTCAGAATGGGCAGTCTATTTTATATGTTGTGTGAAATTCCTTGTTCACGATTTATTGATGGAGAGAGAGAGAGAGAGAGAGAGAGAGAGAGAGAGAGAGAGAGAGAGAGAGAGAGAGAGAGAGAGAAAGGGGAGTGTATGAAAATTTATTGAAGGTGCAAAATAAATATATATGGTTGTGTTTTTCCGAGTGCATATTTTGGTTGATATATATGTGAACCGTTTCTGATCTTTTTTATTTTCTTTTTAAATGCCATTTTAGCAACACTGCTGTTCAGTTGGTTAAAGACATGTCCGGATTTTGGTTCTACTTCTTTATTAATTTAACTTCTGCTTAGCCTAAGATGGTAATCATAAGGTGTTTCCCATTATCTGTCATCGAACAACGTGGTTTCATACGAGAGTAGAGTTAGTGTGTAATGGCAACCTAATGTATTAACAGCAAAGAAATTAATCCCACAGGCTGGAGTTCGAACACACGACCCGGAAGACCGAAGAAAACGCACAGCTATTCGTGTGCTTCATTCTTGATTCAATTAGTCTCTTACGGAATAAACACTGCTTACAGGTGCTGCCTTCCATCACTGTGATTATTTCCTGCTCCTATATTGGTGTGGTAACTCTAGGGAGACTTGATGACCGCTCTCCGTTGTGCCTTCCACCCGAACACGCCTAATCCACCTTTCTGCAGTTCAGCATACACCGAATGTTTGAACTGTCTGTTAGGGATTCTTTCCTCCTAAGTCAGGGTATATCATGTCCTCTCTCATTTTCCCAGTAACTGGACGCATGTTGTTTTGCCCTGTCCGTACCAGGGTATATACTAGGTCTGCCTGACGTTTTGTAGTAAGGTGTAAGATGCAACGGCTAATTTCATCTCTCGGACGCAGCAGTTCTCGCAGATACTCGTAGATATTAAGGCTTCAGAATTTCCTGGGTTCAATTATACCGTCATCTCATCAGCAGCAGTTATGAAACTCGAGGAAAGTCAGGCTAGCCAACCACAAATATGTAGCTGTGGTAGAGCTCTCACAGTGCTTCACATGTTACACTTAATCTTCGGACAGAACCGGAACACGGCTTTTGTCTTTCGCTGTACATTCCAATCCTTTTTTTTTTCCACAGCAAACCTCTTCAGTACGACTAATTTTCATATGAAAATTTACTACTGCGGTCACCACGCAATATTGTTTAGCTCAGGGGAAGTCATATCGAGTTGGAGAGGTTAGTTAGAGTCTTCGTTAAAGTTTTCATTAGCTCCTTCGCTACTGGAAGTTCCTCCTGTCGTAACCCCTTGAATCCATGTGACTCCTATTATTGCCTCCGAACAACGAAGTTGGAGGAGGTTATGTATTCACCTGTGTTTGTATGTTTGTTTGTATGTTTGTTTGTCCACGCGATATCTCCAAAAGTAGTAGCATGAGTATAATATATAAAATTTCAATAAAGGGTGAATTTACGCTGATTATTTTATTTATTTGTTAACCTGAGCTAATTAATCGACGAAGCATCGTGAATAATAAAATAAATTATCTTGATGATGGCGTCAAATAAAATGAAAAAAGTACGTCCAATTGCTGAAAAGGTTAAATCATCATGTCCATTGTAATTATTCGTTAACCTGCGCTATTTTATCGATGAATTACCGTGAATAATGAAGCAGGTGTATTAATTCTACTGTTTCCGGTTGCATATTCATTTGCATAGATCCCTCATTCAGCTTCTATTAACTGTTTATGGATCGTATTTTCTCCCCAGCTTCGAGAAATTAGTGATGGCCCGAGATTATGCATTTCATATCTCAGTTTTGTTGGTATTTCAGTTTTGTTGGTATTTCACGGGTTTTTGGAAACTGGGAGGAGATATATTAATTTTTGCTGTGTGTGGGAGGGGGAGGGGAGGTGTGTGTGTGTGTGTGTGTGTGTGTGTGTGTGCCCAGAGTTTTGGCATAACCTTTTTAATTCACACTTTTTTGTTAATTAGTACTACTTCCAGTTTCTCTCTCTCTCTCTCTCTCTCTCTCTCTCTCTCTCTCTCTCTCTCTCTCTCAAAATGATAAAGTGATATTCCAGGAGTCAGTGAAACCTGTAGCAATCTTCTGAACTGAAATATATATATATATATATATATATATATATATATATATATATATATATATATATATATATATATATATATATATATATATATATTCTCTTGGCAGTAGAGCAAAGGGGTTAGTAAAAGTACACGCCTGAAATAACTATCGCCCGTCATACCACATTAAACATTATACAACGAGGACAATGCACTGCGATATATGGTTCACTCTCGGATGTAATTTCAAAATGCCCCCTTCTCTAGTACTCAGATTTACATAAACTCCATGATCCAGGGTGTTATGGAGCCTGAATTACCAGTAGAGCTCTATCAGGCTCCAGCGGCACTCTACATGAAGTAAATGGGTTAGAATATTAGAGTTATTTCGACTACAAGAGGATCATAGATGACACTGTTGTCTCTCATGCTCCTATGACGCTGAGGTGAATGAAGTTGCCTAGTGTAAGGTGAAATGTATTACTAGATGTACCTTGACCAAGAGATGGTTAAGAGAACATTTGCGTCGTAAGAATTTTCACATTGTCATAACCAACGAACCCCACGAGCTCTGAAAATCCGTCTGGTAAAAGTAGGGAACCAAATCTGATACCTTATATGACCATGGATCAGCAACCGACACAAATAATACTGATATGTGGCCGAAGAAAGTCATCAAGGTCGGTTGCTGAAGAGTCATTAGGCTAATTTTCAAAGCTTAAGGAGAGGGAAGCAGGAGAGGTGACAAGATTTTTGCTACCGATATATTGTACAGCGAGGGACGTTACTTCTCGATGTATTCCATCACTTCTGCTTCTCATTACCATTAGCTGGTTAATATTCCTAGGCTGAGAAAGGCTTGGTATATTTCTCTGACTAATACATCTCCTCCACTACTTCATACTTTTCTCTCCCTCATATTCCTAAGCTGAGAGGAGGTTGATATGTCTCTCTACCCAAATATGATTCCATCACCTCTTCCACTTCTCACTTCCCCCTCCCTAACATTCCTGACATGAAAGGAGCTAGGTATGTTTCTCCACCCAAAGATGATACCCTCTGTTGTGATGTGTCGGGGATGAAAGTGACGAAGATGCATATGTGAAGGAAACCCAGCGAAATACTAAAATTTATTTCCTGACAGCATATGGATTTTCCTCTCATGCCTCCGTGTAGCTTTCACCTGTTCACGTGGGGGCGTCAGAACTGAAACATCAAGTATGGAAAAAGCCGAGTGTAATCTGCATAAGCGACATGACTGCAGGACTTCGCCTCTCGCTGCAGGAAAAAAAAAAAAAAACGTAAAAACAGACTCGAAATGCATCCCATGAACAGAAAAAATATATATGCTTTCATTCTTTTGAGCTTATGGAAAAGTTACTCATTTTTATCTTCTTATTTTTTCCGCAGACTCGGGAGCTTTAAATCCAGAGCACACTTACATCAGGCAACAGCAGCTGCAGCCGTAGTAAGTATTCATGCACGCTCTGGGAAATAAGTGGGTGTCCCCTTCGTTACATTATAAGCTTCACGTTTTCTCTTTTTTTTTTCGTGCTTCCTGTTTTTCGTTTTCCTCCCGTTTTTCGTTTTTTATAGGAGCGAGTTGTCCACTGTTGGAATATGAAATGAGTGTGTCTTCCCTTCGCCAGATTATATACTTCAGTTCCTTTTTTCTGTTTCTTTTTTTTTTTTAGGAGGGTCTGTTGGAATGAGGAAAAATGAGTTTCTCTTTTTGCTTGTCAGATTATAAACTTTATTGTACATTCGCTGATTTCCATTCGGTAGGGATAGACTCTCATAATTTGTTAGTTTTTTCGTTTTTCTTTTTTCTTTTTATGTGGGAGGGGGAGGGTTGGAATGTGAAATAACTGGCTCTTCTCTTTATCTGAACATACACCTGAATGTTTTTACTGGTTTTGCTAGGTAACTGATCTTAGATTTAATGTTTTAACTTTTGGGGTGGGGGGAGGCGTGGGTTGGGACGGGAAATTTTTGAAATGAGTGGCTGTTTTACATTGTACATTATATATTTCACCTTATGCGTTTTCATTTTGCTTTTTTTTTTTTGTTTTTGAAGGAGGACTGTTGGAATGTGAAATAAGGGTTTATGGTTTCAGGCTTTCATTTTACCCGTGTTACTATTTTTTTTTCTTAAGAGGGAGTGGAAGTGAACTCTTGGCGTGTATAATATGTGATTCTTTTTCCCTCTGATAGAAATTGTTTTTAAGAGGAGTAGATACCTTATTAGAACATAATTAGGGCGTAGATATCTATCTGTCTATCTGTCTATCTCTCTCTATCTACCTTTGTAAAATGTAACTTCTGAAAGGGCTGAAACACTTGTTATAATGATGTATGTAGTTTTCCTCTTTGTTAGATTATAAATATTTCGTCTCTCTCTCTCTCTATTATATATATATATATATATATATATATATATATATATATATATATATATATATATATATATATACAGTATATCGCTGGTTAGCTCCTTTATTTAATGACTACTTTTTATTGTCTTTCTATTTCCAAATGATTATATAACTTTTAGAGAAACAACTTTTAGTCACGGGGCTAGAAACATTCTATATTAACTCCTTCACAACTTAATTTTTCTCTCAAATATGAATAGGGTAGTCTAAAAGGAGGTAGAAAAAAATAGAAATACCCTATCGGAGTGAATAATTGTTGTTGTTGCTGCTGTTGTCGTCGCAAACCAAGGCTAATCTGAACGAGAAATCGGTAGACTGCTGGAAACTGGGCATTCAACCAATCACCCCAGGAGGTTTTTTGTTGAAGTCATATTGAAGGATTGTATAATAATAGTGTGGTGTCATGAGATAGGTGTGTTGTGGTGTGGGGGTCGCATTACGGTGTGGGCATCGTGGACTCAAAGTTGCTTTTTTTTCCGTGTGTGTGTGTGTGTGTGTGTGTGTGTGTGTCGTAGCAGGGAAGGGCGGGTGACTACATCGCAGTCTGGCCGAGTGTACTCATGTCTCTGTGGGTGGAGTAGCTTCTGGTTGTGGTTCATGAAGGATGCTGTTTAGATGAAGAGTTTCAGATGGCTGTGGTGGCTATGTGTGAATGTGTTTGTGTTAGTGAAGTGGAGCGCTGGTTGGAGGAGGAGGAGGAGGAGGAGGAGGAAGAGGAAGAGGAAGAGGAGAGGCGCAGCTGGGCAGTTGTTCGTCTCTTATTACTTTAAGAAGATGGTTGATGGAACATGAAGTTGCAAGGGAGGGAGGGATCTTGAACTGAAGAAAAGAACTGTGTGCCTTCTATTTTCATATGAGCTTTGATCTTTTTGTTCTTTGATATAGGTGATGAATGGTTATGGTCTCAGTGCATCATGTTATAATTCATATGGCTTTGTTTAGTGTCTTTGAAATTTATTCTTGTTTGATGGGGTTATGTCGAGTGGATGCGCCTGTATTGTATTATTACGATTCCTAAACAAATATGCGATACTTGCTTAGGGTTTTCTAGCTGTTCTATGGTTAAGTTTGCAGTGCCACAGAGGACGATGAACTGATTATTTTTTACAGTGGCAACCTAATGGGCCACTTAAGTGATCGAGACTTTGTGGTACTTTTGTCAGACCAACAGTGTGTGTAGTGGCCAAGATACAACATTTAGCTACGAAACTCTGTGTTCGCCTCACCTCAGCTTTCATCACTTCGTTTTGCCTCACTTCACCTCAGTTTATACCTTACCTCACCACGCTACATCATTCCACAGCACTCCACGCCACATCACACCACACCACACCACACCACACCACACCACACCACACCACACCACACATTATCTCACCTCACCTCACCTCTCCCCGCCCAACCTCACCTCGCCTATCCCCGCCCCACCTCATCACTCCACACCACTCCACACCTCATCTTATTTCACCTCACCTCACCTCGCCTCACACGTTAAATCAGCGGTGGGTTCTCTTGCGAGCTGCGTGCTCGGGGGGATGGGGTTCTGATGTACTTTACTTTCTCTAAACCCCTGCAGCCCGAGAACGTGCATTGCTTTTTATTTTCGCGGTTACCAGAAAAGAAATTTAATATCTTAGATTTTTAGAGCTGGAAAGGTTATATATATCCTTTATTAACCCATTTCAGTAAGGGAAGGGGGGATTACGGGGCTCCTTTAGTTGGATTGTATTTTTTTTATTTAATTCTCTTTCTCCAGACGATTTATTTAACTAAGGAAACTGGTTATAAGTGGAGTAGTTAGATATATCCCTCTTAACCTCTTTACGATAAGACGTGTCCCCAAAACTGTAGCAAATCATCGAGAAATAACAAGAAAAAATCAAGGAAACACCTCACCGGATTAAATAAAGCACTTTCAGCCTTATTTGTGTTGTCTCTGGAAGATGTTATTAGTTTTATTCGTTGCTGACGATGGGCGATTTTATGAGTTTTATTCTTAGCTGACCATAGGCGATTTTATAGTGTTTTTTGTTGATTATAGACGATTTTATTAGTTATTTTTGTTGACGGTTTTATCAGCTTTATTCTTTTGCTGACTAGACGATTTTATTACTGTAGTTTTATTCTTGCTGGCTGTAGATGATTTTACTAGTTTTATTGCTGACTGTAGACGATTTTATTATTCTTAGCTGACCACAGTCGATTTCTTTCAGCCTTGGGTACCTTTACCCTTTTTACTCTAACTTGGCCTAAAAATTGTCACCTCTCCATTTCCATTACTGAGTTGTAAAATTAAATTAATAACATAGTATGGTCCTAGTCACAAAGAAGTGCAGTGAAAATAATGGAGAGCCCTAGTTCTGTCGTTCTCTGACAATGAGGTACTTGAAATAAACTTCAAAAAGACGAAAATCTGGGCCAAGTTAGAGTAAAATGAGTATAGTTATGACCTCCATTAACCCCTTTCGCTACAAGAGGCTGCAGAGAGGGTGAATCAGAATCATATGGAGAGAGCAAATATAAGCCAATTAGGTCACCCGATTCAATAGGTTAACCAGTTTTTTTCATTTTTTTTTTTTTATACAGAAGATGAACAGAGGAAGAGAAAAAAAATCCCTACACCAGATTACAGGTGTCCTCCATTCATAAAAAAATCTTTAACAGCTGGACTATGATGACGGGATTTATTGCATTACTCTTAATAGTTTCATGGAGCTTTATTGACAGTCGGA
This sequence comes from Coenobita brevimanus, assembly GCF_032717465.1. Classification (NCBI taxonomy): domain Eukaryota; kingdom Metazoa; phylum Arthropoda; class Malacostraca; order Decapoda; family Coenobitidae; genus Coenobita; species Coenobita brevimanus. The sequence goes on along the minus strand of NC_137022.1, from coordinate 22,827,376 downwards.
GAGGCGTTTTATAGTGAAGGAGTAAAAATAAATATAATATCAAACTTCAAATAAAAAAAACTAAATTAAATTGCCCTAGAAATAGCAAGAATAAAGTGAGAAAGGTAATCGAAGCCAGTGGGATAAAATCAGCCGTGAGTTTTTTAAGCAATTATCGTCAGTTATTTCCCTTATATGACGCTGTTAATTACTGTATTCATTATTATTTTTTATTTTATTCTTTAATTGGGTAGGACTTGTTACTGTTTTTTTTTTAATATATTTTTTCTGAGTAAATTATCAACCTCTTCTATTTATTTTTTTCATTTCTTTTTCTTTTTCTGGCAATTTCATTCAGCCTAGGGAAGACTTTTTAGACTTGAATGGGTCGATCTTGCCTCCATTTACCCCTTCACCACGAGAAGTCTTCACTCACCCGAAGGAAATCGTCTGGAAGTAGCAAGAATAAGCTTAAGTCCCGCGTCTGGTGGGGATGTGGAGCTGGCCGGCCACTGATGTCATTACTTTCAATAAATAATGACTATAATCCGATCTTCTTGGGTCTGGTTTTCTTCGTATACATTTTCTTCAACTTCCTCTTATGGCGCTTCTCTCTCTCTCTCTCTATCTCTCTATCTATCTCTCTCTTTATGAGCTTTGCAGAGATTTTTGAAGCAGGTGAGGTTCAATAAGGCTTTCATTTACTCTTTCACCCCCAAAATTTTATAAAGGTGAAGAAATATCGCCTGGAGGTAGGAAGGAAAAAATTGTCACCTGATTTTTAGACTCGTATTTTCATCGGGTATGGAAGCTCCCTAACATCTTCTCCTAAGCGATCTAGTTAATTTATTACGCCTTACTGTCCCCATCTGTGGTACATAAATCCTTCTAATATTGCCATACTCCACATATCATAGAAAAGGATGTTAACCAATCATATCCAAAAATAAATCGCCAATGAAGAGGTGTTTGGGAGCTTTCTTAGACTAGAATTCGAGCCTGTGAACTAGAAGGTTTAAATAGAGCCTCCATTAACCCCTTCACCCTAGGAGGAAATCGTCTGGAGGAAGAGAAAATTGCTCATCTAGGAGGCATAAAGCAGCCTCCAAATCTCTAAGGAATTTCACGGTGGGAGGACGCTGATGTGATTTCCTTTGATAAATAATGAGGAGCAGGTTAAGACCTACTTTGCCCCAGGTTTCCTTCATGTCAGTAAATTAGTTTCACCTAGTTACTTCCTGAGGCGTGTTTGTGTGTGTTTGTTTGTGTTGTGTTGTGTGTTTGTTAGTGTTGTGTTGTGTGTTTGTTAGTGTTGTGTTGTGTTGTGTTGTGTGTGTGTGTGTGTGTGTGTGTGTGTGTGTGTGTGTGTGTGTGTGTGTTATTCTTAGCAGTTTTATTCACTCTATCGGATTTTTCATAGTGCAGAGGCTAGCCGTAGATTCCTTATAACCCGAAAGCTGAAGGAAATCGTCTGCAGGTATAAACAGTGGCTCAAGATAACACGTTACCAAATTGATTTAGGACGTACGTTGTGTTTCTTCCTCTCCTAAGACGATTTCATTCAGCCTAGGAAAGATTTGTCAAACTGGGGAGGTTGGGTATTGTTACGATTTACCCCTTTACTGCCAGAGATCTCCCCAAGGCTGAATTAAATCGTCTGGCAGCAACAAGAATAAAAACAAACAGCATAAGTCAGCAGTGAGTTCTGGTCGGTCTCGTGCTGGTAGGTCATTGATGTAACTTCCTTCAGTAAGCAGTGACCACGGGGATACTGTCTACTTCGGGTGGGATTTCGTTGTGCAAGTGAACTGTCTTTAATCGTAAGCTTAGTAAAGGATCTGGACATTTGTCTTCATTTGTATAACTGAATTTTATCCTGTATAATCATTGTATGTTACGTACCTTCGACAGTGGGAAGTATTGTGTTTTTTTTATTATTGTTTAGCTTTCTACACCTCTGAATTACTTTATGAATTAAAAAAAATTATATAATCGAATAACAATAAACCTGTTCACTGGGATTGTTTTGGGATGGCTTCCGGACTAGTTCCTAGGTGATAGTTATCACCATTTGACTGTATATCTATCTGTGTATCCATCTGTCTTTGTCTATCCATCTATCTGTCTGTCTATCTATCTATCTGTCTGTCTATCTCTCTGTCTGTCTGTGCTTGAAAATTTGCATGTTTGTGTATGTTTAAATTAAATGAATGGTAAAATAATCAAAATGATGCTGTAATGTTTTGAAGTAAATATTGCAAAAATGACGAAGTACATTAAAGAAAACATACGGGTATTGTTCTACTTAATAGTAAGAAAAGAGAAAATATATAAGGTACACAAAAAGAGGCGATATCTTAGCGTGAAGGAGCCATTACGCATTTCTTTCCGTCTTTGTCGCTTCCTGGTGATATACGGATGCTGTGCCGCTGTTACGAGCATGTCAGGTTACTGCCAGTTACCCTACTTAGCTCTCTCCATTTACATACTTCCCTCATTGCAGTAAACGCCCGTGTTGTAGCAGTAACTCAGGTGAAGGGGGGAGAAAGAGAGAGAGAGTATGGATTTGTGTGTGTGTGTGTGTGTGTGTGTGTGTGTGTGTGTGTGTGTGTGCGCGTGTGCGTGAGTGCGTGCGTGCGTGTGTGCGCGCTCGCGGTGCGTGCGCGAGATGAGAAAAAATAAGAGGATGATGGTTTGTGTTTGTATGTGGTGTGCTTACATGCGTGTATGTATGTGTTTATATGTGTGCGTGTGCGTGTACGTGAATCTGTACGTGTCGTTAGTAGTCCTCACATCCCTACAGTCAAGTGCACGGACGCAGAGCCTGTAAAACCTTATGAGGTATATCGCCCCATCTGCCTACAAGTCGAGTGCTTAGATGCTGTCTCTAGAATAGCACCAGCTATATATAATTTTTTCGTTTCTCTCCTGTTTTCCATTCTTTTTTTTTTTTTTCCCCTGTGTGTGGATTGCCCAGACGCTTCTTTAGGATTGTATGAGACTCTTGCATTTTTCCGAGTGAATTTCCTAGCCGCTGGGTTTGTAGATTTGCGTTAAAATTTTTCTTTTTTTTTTCTTTTTGAAGTATTCTGTATGGTGTGTTTGTAAGATTGTATGAGAACTTTTAGTTTTCATTCTTCTTTTTATTGCTATTATTATTATTATTATTATTATTATTATTATTATTATTATTATTATTATTATCATCATCATCATCATCATCATCATCATTATCATTATTATTATTATTATTATTAAAGTCGGATGTCGAAACTGAACTTCTCGTAAACCTAAAGAAAACGTTGCCCCTTTTATCAACCCATTCAGACAAGGACATGTTTTCATTTAGAGTTCAGAGATTTTTACGAGGCAGAAATTTTCACCCTCTGGCATCTTACATCCCGTAGCTCAGAGGCAGTATAAGAAATTACTACGGCTCGGTATCCTCTCATCAGCACTTCTTCGTGACTAGCGCCATATTCAAGTGTTAATCTGCGATCATCTTTATGGGTGAATATTCAAGAGAAGGAAATGTTACGCCAAGTTAAGTTGACCAGAGTATAGTTTAAGGACGAGTTCTGGAGGCGGAAAAGTAAATGATGATTTTACTTAACTTCTATAAAAAAAAAAAAAAAAAAAAAAAAAAAAAAAAAAAAAAAAAAAAAATCATAGCTGAGGTAAATCGCCTGGAGGTTGCAAGAATAAGCTAAAAAGTGAAGCGAGTTGATTACGAAGAATTTGATTAAGATTTTATTTAATTTCTCCACTAAAGAAAATAATACTGCTGAAGGAAATCGTCTGGAGGTAGCAGGAATAAGCAAAAGAGACGCAAGTTGATTAAACGAATATCCAGCATCCCAAAAATGTCTGTCTATCTATGTATTACCAGACACCTTAATCCCGTAAGGGGTGGCCACAAACAAATCGCCTCCATGTCGCCCTGTCCCCCGCCATTTCACTGCCCTGCTTCCAGCTCACACACACCCCCACTCTCATATACCTCTCCACTCCATCCCTCCATCTCATCCTTGGCCTCCCCCTCCCTCCAAGAATATCCTGCTTGCAAAACACTGCAATATGCGACATTTAGCCAGAGGAGAGGCGTGCTTTGTGTGTGGAGGCCCAGACTGCATTCATTCGGTCGATTCCACTTACTATTTCATGGAGTGTGCTGTCGTGGATGTGAGTGCTCTGTGCTATATTTAAATGCAGTGCTATTCGCCTCTGCTAATGAATTAAAGGTGTACATGTGCCTATCTTGAGAATTGGTGTACATTTGCAGTTACATCCAAAACAGAGCATTGAGAATTACCTTTTTTGAATTACGTGCTCTGTACTATATTTAAGTACACTGTTATTCACGTGTGCTGGGGAATTAAAGGTGTACATGTGCCTATCTTGAGAATTAGTGTACATTTGCAATTATATCCAAATGTTGAGCATGGAGATTTTTTTTTTTTTCGATTACGTGAATGTAAGTGTTTTGTCCTATATTTAAGTACACTGCTATTCACCTGTGCTAAGGAATTAAAAATGTACACTTGTGATTATCTTGAGAATGCAGCCGCGTTTTCGCGACGTTAACAGTCAAGATATTTTTTTAAATTTTGATATCGTACTGTATATTGACTATCGTGCTGATACCCGTTTTCGCGAGCACCAAAAGTCAAAACGATTTTGAATTGTGAGCATGGCTAGTCGAGACTAGTCAATGTTACTCCCGAGGTATTTTGACCGATACTGACTTTCCATTTTGTAAACAAACCCAGCACTTCTGAAGTCACACCTGTGGTGGCGCCAACTAACAACAACTTTAGTAAAAGTTCTTCATTTAAGCCCATCAAGACATGAAAATGGTCACATAGGTTATACGGTCATTTGACGTGGCTAGTTACTTTTTACAGCAAACTGAAACAAGAGTCTCGCCGCAGGTCCTAGAACAATTCTACTCTTGTTTTTCCCTAATACTACCACAACGTGAGGGTCTTGAGGATTTTGACAATTTTACGTTGTGTCCAACAACAGTGGTACAACTGCCCTTTCATTTGATGCCAACATTTCAGGCAAAAGCTCCATCTGGTCGGTCACATGACGAATAATGTTTAATTCCTCTACTTCCAGAAAATCAGCCAAGGCAGCCATGGCGCACAAACAAACGTTTACAAATGGCGCTGAGGTAAAGGCAATACAATATTGCCGACCCGTTTTCTCGACACTCACTTGAAACTCAATATCAGTCAAAAGGATATCAAGATCATCTTGACTAGAAATTAACGCAAAAACGCGACTTTAGTTTACACATGCAGTTACGTCCAGATAATGTGCATGGAGAATTACCTTTTTTAATTAAATCTAACTACTGTAATTTGCGAAGTACGTGTACAACAAACAATGCCTTTTTATCTGATTATCTTGAAGATTACTCGTGTAGTTGCATTTCCTTATAATTGCCTTGACGTTTACCTGTACTTAATATTACACAATTCCATTCGATTACTTAGAGATTTAAGTGTACTAGGAAAAACTAGAAAAAGTGTAACAAGAAATACGCAGTCGCATCCGAGTACTTTGAGATATGCAAAGAAATCTCAAGCTTTATCCAATTACCATGTTAATGTAATTGTATGTTACTGTAGAATCAAATACCTAGAAATTTACTAAGAAATTTACCTTCGATTAATTCAATTACGTCCAACCTCACAGTGAGAAAAAGCTGAAGAAATCTTGCTACTATGACTCTGCCTCCCCCAATCACACACACACACACACACACACACACACACACACACACACACACACACACACACACACACACACACACACACACACACACACACACACACACACACACACACACACACACACACACACACACACACACACACACACACACACACACACACACACACACACACACACACACACACACACACACACACACACACACACACACACACACACACACACACACACACACACACACACACACACACACACACACACACACACACACACACACACACACACACACACACACACACACACACACACACACACTCTCTCTCTCTCTCTCTCTCTCTCTCTCTCTCTCTCAACACCTCTTCCATAGCGATTTATTTTCGGATATGACAGGTAAATATCAATCGGTATGTTGTTTATGCTGAATATGGGGATATGGGAAGGATTTATGTGACTCAGAAGTGAACAGTAAGGTGTAATAAACAAAATAAATCGATTAGGAAAAGGTGTTACGGAGTTTCCCTAACGGACGAGAATGCGAGCCACAGTTTACAACGTTAATTTTGTCTTTTATTTCCACCAATCAGAATTATGCTTATCAGTTCCCTTTCTGCCTATTGCCTTGTGAATTTCTATCCCTACTCAGTAAAGACCTCTCCTTAAATTGCCCTCTGAAGAAGATATACTGGTCTTAAGAAGCAATTTCAAGGTATGTAATTCAGTGATCAATATCTTACGGTTTCTTGGAAGTGTTAAAATTAGGTAGGTTATCATGACGTAAATCTTATATGAGTATGGTGTGTTGTGCATGAGGGATGGTAGCTTGGCGTGGGAAGGGAGGGGAGCTCTCTCTCTCTCTCTCGTTTAGTGGAGGTGTTTGTGGGGTCTGGTGTCAACTACCTCTCTTTTACTGCAGTGTAAGGCAGAATACGAGCATTATTATATTTACTCATTATTATTATTATTAATTATTATTATTATTATTATTATTATTATCAATAGTATAGTTATCACCACCATCACCATCACCACAGTCATCTTTATCGTCATCATCGAGACCAACATTATCGCCACCACCACCATCACCATCAGCACCACCACCAAGAGCACCGTGCCATCACTTTCACCAGCCATCACCACCACCATAACCACCAACATGATCAGCAACAAACAACTCACGACATTAGACATCAGAAAAAGCAGACGAACACACGAAAATAAACTCCCCCAGTACATTACCTTTGACAACACAAATACGCGCCCCTGCAAGCTCAAAACAATATATCACAACACTCGAGCGAAATATGTCACTTCCTGCAAATATACCGCGGCCATAAATATACTGTTGGCTTTCTGGAGTTAGGTATTAGGCATCAGGTTATTGTATTGCACGGTGCTAAGGGCCTGCAGTTTATTGCGTCTGGGATAAATGGAAGGGAAAGGCTGGGTGTTTGAAAGATTTTTAAAATTGAGTTTAGTTTTCCCTGGACTTTTCTTTTTTTCGTTTACTTATTTTTCGTTCATTCTTTCTTCTTCTTCTTCCACCTCTCCTTCTTTTCTCTCCCTCCTCTTCCGCCTCCCCCTACTCCATTTTCTTCTTCTCTTTTTGTTTCTTCTTTCTTCTCCTTCGCCTTCCCTCCTCTTCTTTTTTCTTCTTTTCGTCCTCTCTCTCTCTCTCTCTCTCTTTCTTTCTCTTAATAACGACAGACGAGATATTTATTCTCATTTTACATTAACTTCTCGCTGTCATTATACGATTTTATCAGCGTTGAGAAGTAATTACGCTTCACTATATTCTTTTCGCTCTAAACTGCTATCTCTCCATCTTGAATGCTGGGGAGTAACAAAAGATAATCGCTAGAATATGATTTTACTCATGAAGAAGTGCTAGGGAAAGGACGTGGAGCCATAGCATTATCTTCCGTCAGAGTGCGCGAAATACTCTTCAAAAGGACAAAAATGTAGGCCAGGTAAAGGAGAACGAACTCTGCATTGTAAGTAAATGGCAAGGGAAGAGGAAGGAGTGTTTATGAAGGGCCGAATTTTAGCCTAGTATCCCCTGTCGTGCCTCATTTTCTTCTTCCATTTTTTTTTTTAAGCACTTACTATATTGATATTTATTTTGCAGCATTAATTTTATGGTCTCGCTACCCCAAGACGAATTTATTAAAGCATGGGAGAGAGTTTGCACTTTTTTATATTTTATTCAGAATCGAAGAATTTTTTTAGCCTAGTTCCTCCTGGTGTGTGTGTGTGTGTGTGTGTGTGTGTGTGTGTGTGTGAAGGCAAAATTTTTTGGTACTTATTCCTTAACTATAATGGAGTCTTTACTGTTTTATTCTTGTTGCTGCCAGACCTTTTTCTTTATTTTGGGAGGAGGCTTTACACTTTATTTGATCCGGGATAAATGGAGGAGGGGGGCGGGGAAGGCAGGGCTGGATATGAACGAGGAAGGCCCCGTGCACACGAGCCTGAAACAAGTTTTGAAGCATGTTCAAAACGTTGCTTCCGATATGTTTGCATACATGTTAGAAGTATTTCGTTTGGACGTTCAAACCCGTAAGCTTGTTTCGAGACAAGCTCTTATCACTGGTGTGGACGTTTCCTGCCGGGAACAGGTTTGGGGATAATCAGTCCGGCAAATTTACGAACATGTTTGTGGCATGTTTGGAAGCATGTATATAGCATGTTCCTGACATGTTCCTAGCATTGTTTTGGGCAATGTTTTCGGCAGCGTGTGGACGGGGCCGAATTCATTCATTCATTCATTCATTCTCTCTCTCTCTCTCTCTCTCTCTCTCCCTAAACGGCGGACGAACCATTTTGACATTAATCTCTTCTGCCTAATGACCCATTTCAAACCCCTTCAGTCTGGTGACAAGCTTTACATAAATACTTCCTCCTACCAGACGATTTTATTCAGTTTATGAGATGCTGATGACTAGAGGGTTTAGATCAATCCTTCACTTATCTTTTCTTAGTCAGATGTCTTCCGTAAAATGTAAGAAAACCGTCCATAAGTAGCTAAAATAAAAGGGGAAAAATCTACCATAGGACTGGAGGAGTTAAAGTTAATTCATGTTGATGCCAGACGATTTTATTCAGCTGGGGGTCTCAGATTTTCCCCTCTCGTTTGATAGCATATTTCTCTTTCGTATTTACTCTCACTACCACCGTATTTCACACCTCGTAGCAGCAGAAGACCTTTTCACCTGATTTTCGTCTCTTTTTGGTGGTGATCTTGTCGTGAGAAGGTTAATTATTCTGGTCGGGTTCTCTTTTACCTGTAGGATCTCTGCTACTCCCCCAATTTGATTAGTAAGTCGTGGTGGCGTGAAATTCAGTGAGCCTTAGTTATGAGGTACGAAAAATCTCCTTAGTTACTAGTCAAATTAATTATCCCTTCACTTTGACTATACTTGGCCATGACTTTAAAGGAATTATGGATCTTCGTCAGCTTAGAAAAAACTACGTGAAATATTCAAATCGATCCTCCATCCTAAATACACTTGGCCCTTAACCGAACTGGAAGGGGATAGGAATATTTAGATATTTGCCAGGTAAGAACAAATGTGCTCTTGTTAGTTCACATCTGTATCTGATTCTATGTAGCTAAGTGAGGTGAAAGGAGATAGGGATGTTCGTCAGGTTAGAAGAAAAAAACGCTAATGACAAATCGACCCCCTACTCTGGCTACACCTGTCCACCACCTGAGCTGAAAGGTGTTGAAGATCTTCGCCATGTGAGAGCAAATACACTTAAGTTCTTGTTGGTGTGGTGGATGTGGAGGTGATCGCCAGGTGGATGTAGAGGTTATGGCTGGCCAGGTGGATGTGGAGGTGATGGCCAGGTGGATGTGGAGGTGATGACCAGGTGGATGAGATGATGATGGCCAGGTGGATGTGGAGGTGATGGCCAGGTAGATGTGGAGGTGGTGGCCAGGTGGATGTGGAGGTGGCGGCCAGGTGGATAGTGATGACCAGGTGGATGTGGAGGTGGCGGCCAGGCGGATGTGGAGGTGATGGTCAGGTGGAATGGAGTAAACAGTTCTTATGTTTTATCCAGTTGTATTTACAGACGAGGCTTATTGCAGGTGTGGTGATGTGAGGTGGAAGGCAGGTAGGAGAAAGAGGAAGGAAGGGAGGTAGGAGCTTAGGGAAGAGGAAAAGGAAGGAATGTAGGGACGGAGGAGAGCGGAAGGAAGGGAGGTAGGAACGGAGAGGAAAAGGAAAAAAGAAGGAAGGGGTGGGGGAGGATAGGGGTGAGGTGAGGATGGAGGTGGGGGACTTGTGGAGGATGGAAATGAGGTGGGAATGGAAAGGAGAGGAGGGAAGAGGAAGGGAAGTTGTTGAGGAAGGGAGGAGGGAGATGAAGAGAATGTGGGGATGGAGAGGAGAGGAAGGAGGTTGAAAGAGGATAGATGGAAGAAGATGGGAAGGAGGAGGAAGCAGGAAGTAAGTGTTGAAGGGGAGAAGAGAGGGGGGGGGAAACAAATGAGAGGGAAGTGAAAATGATAGTTGAAGATGAGGGGAAGTTGCAGAGGAGGACGTAGGTTGGGGAAAGGGGAAGGAGGGAGGCAGGGAAAAGAGATGGCAGGGAGCAGGGGAAAGGGATGCAAGAAGGGAGGGGAAGGAAGGAGAGGAGGAAGACGAAGAGAAAGAAAGCCGAGGGGGGGGATGAGAGGATGGAGGAGGAGAGGAAGGAGAGAGAGAGAGGGAGGGATGGGAGAGGGGAAGGAAGAGGGAGGGGGGAAAGTATAAAGGGAAGAGAAACATAAGGAAGGATTGGAAAGAAGGGAAAGGGAAGAAAGTAGGGGTATATGGTGAAAAAGGAAGCAGGAGAGGAGAAGGAAGGGGAAAGGGAAGGGAGGGAAGAAGAAAGGAGGGGAGGGATGGGGAGGGAGAGGAGCAGTAGAGGGGAGGAGGGGGGGATGCTGGGGATGAACGCTGGCATTTTCTTTGACCTTTATGTGTTTCTCTCTCTCTCTCTCTCTCTCTCTCTCTCTCTCTCTCTCTCCAATAATGTAATCGGTTACTAATTACATTCAACTTTTTTTTCTTTACCTTATTCTCTCTCTCTTCAGACGATTTTACTCAGCAGGGGATAGGCTTTTGGAACTGCAGGTGTCAGATACAGGCTTCACTAAACCCCTCACTAACAAAAATCCCTCCTAAGCTGAATAAAATCGTCTGGAGCAGCAAGAACTAAATGAAAAACAAAATCATGGTGTTGAAGGGACTGTGGTGAGCAGTGATAAGATTTAATGTGTCAGTGTTCTCTTAAAAATAAATAAATACACACACACACACACAGAGGCACGGAGAGAGAAAAATACACTTTGGCCCTTCTCTTGTATTGTTCTACACACACACACACACACACACACACACACACACACACACACACACACACACACACACACACACACACACACACACACACACACCACTTCTTTCTTGCCTTTGCCATTTTCTGCTCGTCACTGTACCTTACGAACTTTGGACTTTGGCGTTTTATATCTCCACTTTCTCCTCTTTCTTTCTTTCTTTTCTCCTCTTCTCTCTCGTCCTCTGTATCTGCTCCTCGTTTCTACTCTCCATGTCCCTCCCACTCTTATTTTTATTTTATTTTTCTTGTTCTCTCCTTTTCCTCTTCCTTCTCTAAATTTTCCTCGTCAGTATCTCATTCCTTCACAGGCTTACTTTTTCTCATCTTCCAACTTTCTCTCTCTCTCTCTCTCTCTCTCTCTCTCTCTCTCTCTCTCTCTCTCTCTCTCATTATACTTTCCGCCTTCTTCCTTCCACTCCGTCTCCCTCTTACTTTACATCTTTCTTCCACTACTTCCGCTCACACTGCCCCTCCTCCTCCTCCTCCTCCTCCTCCTCCTCCTCTTTCCCTTTCCTTCCCTCCCTTCTCTGTCAGTCTCCCTTCCTTCCTTCTCTCTCCCAGCCTTCTTTCTCTCTCCCTCTCCCTTCATCTCTTGTCTCTCCCTGTCCCTCTATCACCTTCTTTTTTCCTCTCCATTCCCCTCCTTCCTCCCCCCCATCCCCTCTTTTCCCCTCTCCCTCCTCCTCTTCCCCTTTACTCCTCCCTCTTGTTCCTCCTCCTCCTCACCCCTCCTCTTCCGTTTTTCTCCTACCTCTCGCTCCTCCATTTCTGTTTTTCTTCTCCCTCCTCCTCCTCCTCTCACTCAGACCTCTCCCGCAAGTGAACATTTATTGATCTTTTCGTCTGTACTATGCATGCTTGAGAGAGAGAGAGAGAGAGAGAGAGAGAGAGAGAGAGAGAGAGAGAGAGAGAGAGAGAGAGAGAGAGAGAGAGAATGTGAGTTGAAAATTTTTAAAGCTCTCATACCGAAAACGGATGCAAGGCTCTAGAGAATTTACGTGTGTGTGTGCGTGTGTGTGTGTGTGTGTGTGTGTGTGTGTGTTTTATTACCGCTTTACTGAATGTTTAGTGGTTGAAATTAGACCAACAGAAAGGATGCAGGTCATGATGAATTTAGAAGATACACACACACACACACACACACACACACACACACACACACACACACACACACACACACACACACACACACACACACACACACACACACACACACGGAGCAAGAGTGTATGAGGGAACGAAGGCTAACACAACCTGCCTACCTCTTGCAAAGCCCCACCTTCGCCATTTAGACGAGGATGCAAGCAAGCTGAGGAGACGTAGCTAGCAAGGTGAAAACTGGAGATGGTATGTTGCAGGCATGTTGCGAGAATGCTGCAGAGGAGGGGATAGATGAGAATAGTGGAAAGCCAAGAGGAAGTGGCAATGAGCTCAGAGTCAAGGAAATGCTTTTGGTTGTGGGGGAAATGATTAATGTTGGATAAATGGGATGTTGCAAAATATGACAGATAAGAATAGTGCAAAGACTTAGGGAATTTGGAAAAGATTTTACAGGTAGAAATAATGCAGTGAAGGTGAGAAAATGGTTGGAAATGATAAGGAAATGAGGTGGAAGGTTAGAAACTGTAGCTTTAAATGTTGGAAGAGGAGAGAGTAAGAGTTGTGGAAAGAAGAAAGGAATGAGAAATATTTTAAAGTTGATATGGTACAAGATGAAGAAATGTTTGGAGTATGATGGAGGAATGTTGAGAGAATGTTGCAAGAGGAGGAGGAGGAGAATTGTGGAAACCCAGGATGATGCAGTAATGTGTTTATAGTTGGCTTGATGAATGATAGTTGGAAATGTTGCAGGAAAATTGAATGTTGTAAGGGGGATACAGGAGGATTAGTGAAGGAATGTTAGAAGAATGTTAGTGGAATGTAAAATTAATGTTTGAGGATTGTTAAATCGATGTTGACGAAATGCTGAGTGAATAGTGGGTGAAATGCTGATTGAATGTTTATTGATATTGTAAGTGAATGTGGAACCGTGAGGAGGAGGAAGAGGAGGAGGAGGGAAGTTACTAATGTTACCACTACTACTACTAATGCTACTGCTACTCCTGCTCCTATTGCTACTGCCACTACTACTGCAACGGAAACTACTACTACTACTGCTACTACTACTGCTACTACTACTGCTACTACTACTGCTACTACTACTGCTACTACTACTGCTACTACTACTGCTACTACTACTACTACTACTACTACTACTACTACTACTACTACTACTACTACTACTACTAATAATAATAATAATAATAATAAAAATAATAATAATAATAATAATAATAACATTACGAATAATAAAAATATTTGTAGAAAGCGAGGCTGAAAGAGGAAGAAACTGAGAATTGATAGGATGTAAAAGTATCATAAATAAATGTTGCATCGAGAGTGAACGTTATCGAAGGAATGTTGAAGGAATGTTGAAGGAAGGGAGTTAAGGAAAGTTAGGATGTAGGAGAAGTAAGTTTAAAGCCAATTTGAACATGTCAGGAAGTCGTATTAAAACTGAAGAATTTCGGATTGAGAAATGCTGAGTGATTGAGGAAGGAATGTTGAAAGAATGATGAAAAGTGTTGGAGGAATGCTAAGAAACGTTGGAGGAATGTAGAGAGAATTTTGTGCTAACGTTGAAGGAATGATGGAGGAATGTTGAAAACTGTTGGATGAATGCTAAGGGGAGTTGGAGGAATGTTGAGGGAATGTTGAGAAAATGTTGTACTAACGTTGAAGGAATGATAGAAGTATCTTGAATGTTGCAAGAATGTTCAAGGAATTCTGAGGGAATTATGAAGGAATGTCGAGAGATATTGAAGGAATGTTGAAGAATGTTGAAAAATGTTGGAGGAGTGCTAAGGAACTCTGAAAGAATGCTGAGAGAATGTTGTACTAATGTTGAGGGAATGTTGGAGGAATGTAGAGGAAATGATGAGGGAATGCCTAGGGATGTTGGAGGAATGTTGAGGGAATGCTGGAGGAATGTTGGAGGGCTAAGGGAATGTTGAGAGATGTCTGAGGAATGTTAAGGGATCTTGGAGGAATGCTGAGGAAATGTTAAGGAAATGCAGAATGAATGGTGAGAATAATGCAAGAAGAGGATGGAAGAAAGTAATTGTGGTGGTGATGGTCCCAGGTATCTCAGAAACGTGAACTCGGTGGACTGCAGGCTTAAGTTGCCCTTCTCTTGGGGGATATGGAAGTAGGTGAGGGACGTTTGTATAACCAGGCAGTGGAGCCGCCTGGTTATATCGGTGTCACCACATGAAGGCTTCCCTCTCCAGCACCAGAGAGTTGTTGAAAGCCAAAGGACAGTAGAGGTGAATATAGAGTTGATAGGTTGCAAGATAACAGACGTAACGTACAGCAAAAATGTAATTGCAATACCAATGGGGGTAATTGAAGGAGGGCAAGAGGAAGGTGCGGGAAGTAGGAGGGAGGTGGGGAGTTGGGGCTAGTGACGCGGATACGATGCCAGGAAGTTGATTAATCTTGAAGTGAAGCTGACGAAAGTTGGTGGAAGGGGAAAGCTGAGACAGTTGTAGGAAACAGGAGAGTGATGCTGGAAATTAAGGGAGAGATTGAGGATACTGAAGCATTGTTAAGGCTTTCAGAAGGGTGGTGCAGTTGGAAAAAATTCTTCTACTGTATGTGTGTGTGTGTGTGTTTTTACTTGTCTATACCTCTGTCTATATCTGTCTTTATGTCTTCGTGTCTTCCTTTCTATCTGTCTGTTTCATCGCTACATTCACCAGTTCCTGTAAAACTGTTTAATCCAGTGTAGTGGTCTATTTTCCATCTCATCTACCACCTAATTCTCACCACTTTCCAACTCCCTGACACCATCTACTGCTTAGCTCCTCCATTCAACTTTAGCACTTGCCTCTCTCTGCCAACTCAGTGCCTCTAATAGCAAGACCAACATAAGGGCGTCATGGCTCTTGGCCCTCCATACCACTCTGTACCACTTACTTCCTCCCTGTCACATTGTACCACTTACTACCTCCCTACCACTTTCTACCACTTACTTCCTCCCTACCGCTTTGTACTACGTACTTCCTCCCTACCACTTTGTACCACTTACTTCCTCCCTACCACTTTGTACCACTTACTTGCTCCCTACCACATTGTACCACTTACTTCCTCCCTGTCACATTGTACCACTTACTACCTCCCTACCACTTTCTACCACTTACTTCCTCCCTACCGCTTTGTACTACGTACTTCCTCCCTACCACTTTGTACCACTTACTTCCTCCCTACCACTTTGTACCACTTACTTCCTCCCTACCACTTTGTACCACTTACTTCCTCCCTACCACTTTGTACCACTTACTTCCTCCCTACCACTTTGTACCACTTACCTCCTACCTACCACTTTGTACCACTTACCTCCTGTCTACCACTTGTTTATTCTACAATCAACTACCATTCTACTGTCTGCTTCTGTTCTGCCAAGTGGCCTATTCTCTACCACTGACTATCACGTACTACTACCCTACCACTTGCCAACCACTTACCACTTGTTTCCCGGTACTAAATGCCCCAGACAGCAACATCGACACCATATCAAGAACCTGACTAGCAAGAGGCTGTTGAACCATTGGTCTTTCCTAGTTCCCACCACTTCCCCACCACCTACCACTTCCCTGCCACCTGTTACTTCCGCACTACCTACCACTTCCCCATCACCTACCACCTACCACTTCCCCACCACCTACCACTTCCCCACCACCTACCACCTCCCCATCACCTACCACTTCCCCATCACCTACCACTTCCCCACCACCTACCACTTCCCAACCGCTTATCACTTCCCTACCACTTATCACTTCCCTCCCACTTACCATTTCCCAATTAGTGTCTACTACCTACCAATTCGCAAACACTAATTATCGCTTCCTCTTTCTACCACTTTCCTTCTCTTAGCTTTACATCCTTTCTTCCACATCATTCTACCACACGACCTACAACTACCACTTTCTACCATCTACCACTTCCCAACCATTGCCTGCCACCTACCACTTCCCTACCATTGTCTTCCTACTTCCACTTCGCTTCCACTTAAACATTTTCCTACCACACTATCACCTATCATTCTCTTACCACCTACCACAGCCACTTACCCACCAACTACCACTCCTCTACCACTTACCCACCAGCCACCACTCCTCTACCACTTCCCCACCAACTACCACTCCTTTGCCACTTCCCCACCAACCACCACTCCTCTACCACTTACATACCAACTACCACTCCTCTACCAAGTCCCCACCAACTACCACTCCTCTACCACTTACCAACTACCACTCCTCTACCACTTACCCACCAGCCACCACTCCTCTACCACTTCCCCAGCAACTACCACTCCTCTACCACTTCCCCACCACTTACCACTTGGCCACTTGCTCCTAACTCAATGGCCAGACAGGAACATCAACATTACGGCCAATATCCCGGCGTCTATTGGTCCTGTGTCTCACTTCCTTCCACCAATAAGAGAGCAGAACGGGAACCTTCATTTCGGACGAGCTGTGATCATAGAGAGAGAGAGAGAGAGAGAGAGAGAGACAGAGACAGAGACAGAGACAGAGACACAGACGGACAGTTAAATATATAAGTAAACTAACAGGAGACAGAGAGAGAGAGAGAGAGAGAGATTATCAGGAGCAGACAGACGTATAAAGAGACAGAGAGACATACCGTGAACCATGAACAGAGAGACAGATACCGTGAACCATGAACAGAGAGAGAGACAGACAGAAATAGATACAGGGACAGAGTCAATGTGAAATGAAGTGAAATGTGGTGAGATGAGGTGTACTGTCTGACAGGTGACAAACGTGAGGTGAGAGGAGAGGAGGGGTGGGAGGTGATGTGTGGTGATGAGTATGGTGAGGTGAGTGGTGAGGAATAGTGATGTGGTGATGTTTGGTGATGAGTGTGGTAAGTAGTGAGGAATTGTGATGTGGTGATGTGTGATGAGTATGGTGGACAGTGAGGAATAGTGGTGTGGTGATGTGTGGTGATGATATGGTGAGTAGTGAGGAATAGAGATGTGGTGATGTGTGGTGATGAGTTTGGTGAATAGTGAGAAATAATGATGTGGTGATGTATTGTGATGCGTGTGATGAATAGTGAGGAACAGAGATGTGATATGTGGTGATGATATGGTGAATAGTAAGGAATAGTGGTGTGGTGTTCTGTGGTGATGAATATGGTGAGTAGTGAGGACTAGTGATGTGATATGTGGTGATAATATGGTGAGGCGGATAGTGAAGAATAGTGATGTGGTGATGTGATGAATATGATGAGGTGAGTAATGAGGAATAGTGATATGGTAATGTGTGGTGATGGGTATGGTGAGTAGTGAGGAATAGTGATGTGATGATGTGCAATGAATATGGTGAGTGGTGAGAAAGTGATGTGGTGATGTTTGGTGATGAGTATGGTGAGTAGTGAGGAATAGTGATGTTTTGATGTGGTGATGAATATGGTGAGATGTGTAGTGAGGAATGAGCAAGACGGCTCTCTCTCTCTCTCAGCAGGAAGGGATACTAGGCGGGGATTGGCCGTGAGAAGTGAGGAAGACCAAGGTGTGTGGAGTGTGTTTACACGTGAATGGTGAGGGGTGAACATAAAGGCTGAATTGCAGTGTTGTCTTCCCTGCTGAGTGGTGAGAGGGAGTGGTGAGGGGTGAGGTGAGTGGTAGGGAGAGTGGAGAGAGAGTGATGAGGGTGAGTGGAAAATAGGAATGTTGAGGTCAGAGGTGAGACTGGGTGGTGAGGATGAGTGGCGAGAAGATTGGTGAGTGAGAGTTAGATGAGTGATGAGAGAGAGGGTGAGATGAGTGGTGAGAGAGAGGGTGAGATGAGTGGTGAGAGGGAGGATAACCGGAGAGTGAGGGTGATGAGAGTGATGAGGGTGAGACAGGATGAGTGATGAGGTAAGTGATGTGGGTAAATGATGAGAGTGAAGGTGAAGTAGAGTTGTGAGGGTGAAAGGGAGGTTGAGGGGAGACGATGGGGGTTGAGATGGGTGTTGAGAGAGGGTGTAAGGTGAGAGAGGTACCAGGCTAAAAATGCACGATAAAGAGAGGGCGGATGCATGAGTGGTGAGGGCTGGGTAATAGACGAGGACGTGAATGTATGTAAAGCGACTGCCGTGTGCGTGATGGTAATTGGTGAGGGGTGAAACAAGATATACATGTGTTAGCTTGTTCAGTCAGGGGTGCTGGCGCTTGGAGATGAATAGTGAGAAAGGGCTGAAGCTTGGGTGAAGGGTATGGATTGCTAGGGCCAGGAAGTGAAAGGTTGAGGATTAGTGATGGTTGAAAATGGTTAATAGGTGAATTGTGAGAATATTTATCTTGAAAATGGTGAGGGTTGTTGAGAGTGAGATGTGAGAGACGGAGCATAAAGGTGAGAAGCATTGAACGTTGAAAGTTCTTGAAGGCTGAGTGAGTGGTGAGTCAATGAAAGTTGTATGATGAATGCTGAGGACTAAAATAGGAAGTAGGTTGTTGATAGAAGAGATGTTAGGGGTTGCAGGTGAGTGGTGGGGATTGCTGGAGGTTGTGAGTTATATGGGGAGGATTGCTATGAGTTGTGGTGAGGGTGAGTATTAACAGTTGTTGGGGGTTGCAAGGGAGTGAGTGGGGAGGGATGCTGGAGGTCGTGGGTGGGGTCGTGCGGGGTGGTGATGTCTGCTTGGGTTGTATATTATCTGTGAGTGAGTGAGGGGCGACCGAGAGAGCTGCTGAAGGTTATGGGAGGCTGGAGGTCGTGGGTTGGTCGTGGGTGAGTGGTGAGGGCAGACGGAGGTAGTAACTTGTCATTGGGTGAGTGGTGAGGGCAGATTGGCGGTAGTAACTTGTCTGCCGGTGAATGGTGAGGTGCTTAGTGACTGTAGATTGCCAGTGGGTGAGCTGTGAGGGTCGATACAGATGTAATAATTGTCAAGAGGCGGATACCGAGTGTTGACAAAGGATATAGGTTGTCGGAAGGTGAGTGGGAAGCATTGTTGGAAGGTGGAAAGAGAGGTGGGCATTATGGGAAGATGTTTGCTGTTATATTAATTTTACTTTAAGTTGGCTAAGATTTTTGTCTTTTTGCAGCATTTTTCATGCAGCAGAATGGCAGAATAAGACAAAACTTTGACTCTACATCCTGTCCATAGTGCTGACTTGTGACTCCCATCATAATGTACTCTCCTGTTGAAAATAAGTAATCAAAATGGTGAGATAGCGATTTTAGGCCAGTTTACAGTAAAATGGGTATGATATGTTGTGGAAAGATTTATTGACCGTCCTAGAGAGTGGATTATTTTGAAAAGTTGTTTCCTATTAGTGTTGTATATTGTATGTCCTAAAGAGGCGAGTTTTGTGGAGATCAATATACTATTACTGTGTTCCTGGAAGTTGCGTATCATATTAGTCATCGAGAGGCAAGGATTATGGAAATGTGGTTGTTATTACTTTGTTGCTGTTGTATAATGAACGTCAGAGAGAGGTGGTGATTATGGAAAGTTGTACGAAATTATTGTCTGGATGGAAATGTCCTTCGTAGACAGGTGAATATGAAAGGAAAGCATTTTTTGCTTACGATATCTTTGGAAAGTATACAATGTTCGTCATAAAGAGGAGAGAATCATGGAAAGCTGTTGGTTATTCTCTGTGTGTGATAGAAATATTGGCGATTGGTTGGGATTGGTGAGATTTTCGCAGTGATCTTGTCGGCTTAGGACGCTATGTAGTATTTCCTTTTTAGCGATTTATTTTGCATACCACGCGTTGCTACGCTCCTATGCGTTGTTTACGTATCTTTAATATCGGTGTAAACTGCATTAAGAGAAGAGTAGAGAGCATTAACGTGCCATAATGAAATAAATTGGTAGGAGAGGTATTGGGGAGCTTCCTTAATCAATAAAAATACGATGCTTGATGAGGAATTAGTAAGATAGCATTTTAAAGTTTGTATCACTAGAGGTAGATGTGTTTACAGCTATTTACTGCCAGATTCCGAAGACCACTATTGCTTTCATCTGTGTCTTAACGCTGTAGAGGTTTTAGCAATATTTCTAGCGAGTGGAGGAGTTTTGTGTACCTTGAGATAATCTAGTACGGTACCTACTGATTAGGCAATTCTAATGACTGAGTGATGAGTCTGAGTGGTGAGTCTGAATGGTAAGGCTGAGTGGCGAGACTTGAGTGGTAAGACTGGATGGTGTGTGATGAGGAATGAAACATGTGTGGTAAGGGGTGGATAGGTAGTGGCGAGGCTTGACGGTGTGGGGTGAAAGATGTGTGGTGAGGGCTGAAGTGTGCTGTGTTGAGGGATGGAAAGTGTGTGGTGAGGGATGGGAGAAGAGAGGGAGATAAATTTCCCTAAACTAGATTGCTACGTCCTGACATGACGAGTGAAAAGTGAGGGGGAGGGGAGATAGGAAGTGAGGGAAATACGAGGGGAAAGGAATAGAGAGAGAGAGAGAGAGAGAGAGAGAGAGAGAGAGAGAGAGAAACAGGAGGCAAGGGGAAATCAGTGAGGAGTGACGTGGAAGCAGTTGTAAATGGGAGAGAGGTGAGGAGGAAGTGAACAGAGGTGAGCGTTGAGTATGGAGTGAGGGGAAATGAGTGAGCTGAAAAGGACGGAAAGGATGAACTGTGAA
The DNA here is from genome assembly GCF_032717465.1 of Coenobita brevimanus. Lineage (NCBI taxonomy): Eukaryota > Metazoa > Arthropoda > Malacostraca > Decapoda > Coenobitidae > Coenobita > Coenobita brevimanus. Next base: position 22,806,559 of record NC_137022.1, on the reverse strand, counting down.
ACGAACCGGGAAGATGATGGAACAAGGAAGGAGAGAAGAGGAGTGAGTATCGAAGAGGTCAAAAAGACCAACTGATAGAAAGACTCTCTTGCATTAACCCTATTCATTCCAGTGATTTTTTTTTTTTTTTAGTTTTCTCGTGGTGCTACTGGACGATTTTATTCAGCATAGGAAATCAACCCCCTTGCTGTGATGTATTAATTTAGAGTATTATTATTACCCCCAGACCATTTTGTCTGGCTTAGTGGAGTCCTCTGGTGGCGAGCGAGTTAATGACGAGAAGTTAATTTAGGTTGAAAAATCAAAGATGGGAAAAATCATCTGGATAAAGTAAAAATTGGGTTTAAATTATCGTCATTGGATTGATGGGGTTAATAGAAACTGTGTTTAACCTCAAGCCTGAAAAGAAAGAAAATAATTTGAGTTGAATAAAATTGTCCGAAGATAGCAAGAATAAATTGATAAAAAGTGGGTCCTCGTATTGAAGGTTATGGCTCTCCTCTACCCACTAACCTTTCTGAATTATTAGAGAGAGAGAGAGAGAGAGAGAGAAGGGAGGCATGTAAGAAGCGTAGAAGAGGACTATGAAATTAAAAGGATAAGGGAGAGGGATATGAGAGATTCAGGAGAGAGAGGAGCGAATTGAGAGGATGAGGAGAGGGTGAAGAGAGAGAGAATACAAGTGAGAAGGTGAAGAGAGAGAGAGGAGGGAAAGAACAGAGGAAAAAAAGGGAAAGTTGAATTAGGATGGGAAGGAGGGAAGGGTAAAGATGTTTAGAGGTATAGAAGTATGTGAAGGAGTAAGAAGGGAGGTAAGACTATTGAGAGTATGGGTGTGTGGAGAGATGGAGGAAAGGAAGGAGAAGGGAGAGATGAGAAGCGAGAGGGAGAGAGAGGGCGAAGGAATTTGAGAGGTAAAAGGGAGGAAGTGGATTAGGGAGCATGGAAAACTAGTAAATAGAAAGTAGAGACAGGAGATGATGAAAAACAAGAAAGAGGGGGAATGTAAGAGGAAGAAGGAAGGGAAAGAAAGATAAGAGATATTGGAGAGGGAGAGGTATAGGAGAAAGAGAAAGTAAGTAAAAGTTGAAGGAGAGATGGGAAGGAATGGAAGAGAAGGATAGGATTAGACGTCGAGGGAAGAAAAGATGGATGAGGCGAGTGAGGGGGAGGAGAGATGGCGAAAAGTGGGGAAGGAGGATAAAATCTGATAGTGTGAGGGGTAATGTAAGAAAATTGAGAAAAGTGGGGAGAAGCGAATTTGAGAAGTGAGAAATGGCAAGGCAGCGACAGGGTGAAAAATAAGAGGCAGTGAAATTAAGAGAAACGTGTAAAATACGAGAGGAAAACTGACAGGTGAAAGGTGTGAACGAAAAATAGAGGAACGAGAAGTGAGTGATAGGAGGTAAAGAATGAGAGAAGATAAAATATTCCAGAAAGAATGAAAAGTATGCAAAATATTGAATGAACAGGGATTAGTGATGTGTGAATACGAAAGGAAGAGAAACGAGGAGATAGCGACAGGAAATGAAGAATGAAAGTTGACGAAATTTTTAGAAATATGAGAAAGGGAAGACATGAACAGTATAAAAAGTGGCAAGTGAGAGGAGTGAACGAAACATAGAGAAACGATAAGTGAGCGACAAGGAGTAAGAAATACTGTAATAAGAGATGAAATTAGACGAAATAAGCCAGACATGGGACGTGGAAATTATGAAATGAAAAGGAGATGAGTGAGATGCTTGGACAAGAAATAGAGGAAGGAGAAGTGCAGTGAGGGAAGGAAATGAGGAGTGATGATTGTAAGATGAAATTGGAAGAAACTGACCAAAACTAAAACATGAGAAAATATGGAATGGAAACTGATTGGTGAAAAGTGTGTGATAAAAAAGGAGAAATGAGATGTGGCATGAGGGATGGAATGTGAGGTGTGAGGAAAGTGACATGAAATATGCTGATTGAGGAGTGCAGGGTTAAGAAGTATGAGGTGAATGGTGTGGAGTGCAGATCGGGTGTGCGTGGTGTGTAGTGAGTGGGGTGCGGTGAGCGGGGTGGGGTGAGTGGGGTGGAGTGGAATGTGGGTGTGAATTGTGTGAGGTGAGGAATGTAGAGTGAGTGGGGTGGAGTGAGAGGAGAACTGACTGGCGTGGATTAAATGGTGTGGAGTGAGTGGGGTGGAGTGATTGCTGTAAAGTGGAATAAGGGTATGAGTGGTGTGAAGTGAGGAATGTGGAGCTAGTGGTGTGGAGTGAAGAGTGTGGAGCGAGTGGTGTAGAGTGGATGGGATGGAATGAGTGGTGTAGGGTGAGTGAGATGTAATGTGAGGTGTGAAGTGAGTGGTGTGGTGTGGGGTGAGTGGTGTGGTGTGGGGTGAGTCGTGTGGTCTGGGGTGAATGGTGTGGTGTGGGGCTAGTGGTGTGGGGTGAGTGGTGTGGTGTGGGGTGAGTGGTGTGGTGTGTGGCTAGTGGTGTGGTGTGAGGTGAGTGGTGTGGTGTGCGGTGAGTGGTGTGGTGTGGGGTGAGTGGTGTGATGTGGGGTGAGTGGTGTGGTGTGCGGTGAGTGGTGTGGTGTGCGGTGAGTGGTGTGGTTTGGAGTGAGTGGTGTGGTGTGCGGTGAGTGGTGTGTTGTGGGGTGAGTGGTGTGTAGTGATTGTTGTGGGATGAGTAGGAAGGAGTGAGTGGTGTGGGGTGAATGGTGTGGGGTGCGTGGTGTGGGGTGCATGGTGTGCTGTGAGTGGTGTGGGGTGAGTGGTGTGCAGTGAGTGGTGTGGGGTGCGTTTGCGGGGTGCGTGGTGTGCAGTGAGTGGAGTGGAGTGAGTGGTGTGCAGTGAGTGGTGTGCAGTGAGTGGTGTGGCGGTGAGTGGTGTGCAGTGAGTGGTGTGGCGGTGAATGGTGTGGGGGCGAGAGTCAAGGGCAAGGCAGGGAAAGGAGGAGCCCAAAATATGCAGACAGAAATCGCAAGGGAAATTAATTTGAGAATACGTACAAGAGGCATACATACATGCGCGCACACAAGCACTCATACACACTTACATACATACACACACACATACATACATGCATACATACACACACACACACACACAAGCAAACACATAAGAACATTAGTGTGCATTTACTAGCGTGAACAGACTACATGTGTGTATGTCATAATAGAACAAATTGACACACCAACACATGCAGAAGCAATCAGACTGACAAACACAGTGACACACACACACACACACACACACACACACACACACACACACACACACACACACACACACACACACACACACACACACACACACACACACATTCGCACGCACACACCACACAAGGAAATACTCAGATACACGTGTTGAAATGTACTTAGACACACACACACACACACACACACACACACACACACAAAAGCAACAGTCAGTCAGAAACATGTGTTGAAATGCACTTACACACACACACACACACACACACACACACACACACACACACACACAAGCAAGTCAGTCAGAAACATGTGTTGAAATGCACTTACACACACACACACACACACACACACACACACACACACACACACACAAGGAAGTATTCAGATAGACACGTGTTGAAATGCACTTACACACACACACACACACACACACACACACACACACACACACACACACATCACTGCTCAGATTCCACGGAGGTCTCGTCTTCTTGATCTTGCCGTCTTCCTCTTCCTCCTCTTGCCCTTTCATCATTCTTCCTTTACTCTTCTTTCCTCTTCCTCTTCTTTCATTTCCTTTCCTCTTCCTTCACTTGCAGTCTTCCTTTATCTTCTTCTTCTTGACTCTCCTCCTTTTTCCATGTCCTCCTCTTACGACTTCCCTCCTGCCCTTCATCGCATTCCTCGTCCTTCGCCTCTTCTCTTCCTCTTTATCCTCTAACTCTCCTCCTTGTTCTTGTCCTCCTCCTGCTGTCTTCATCCTCTTCGCTTCCTTATCCTCCCTCCTCCTCTCTCTTCCTCCTTTCAGCCTTCATTCTATTCATCCCCTCCTCCTCCACTTCCTCCTTCTCCTCCTCCTATTATGTTGCCAATAATACAGTTAGCCTGCTGTTCAGTTGCTTGAGTCAATTAAGAAGTAAAAAGAATAGGAAGAGGAAGAGGAAGGGGAAGAAGAAGAAGAACAAGAAGAAGAAGCAGAAGAAGGAAGAGGAGGAGGAGGAGGAGGAGAAATTAATAACAAGAGTAGAAATAAGAGGAGTAAGAGGAAGTGGAAAAGAAGAGAATAAAAGAGGGAAGATGCAGAAAAGCTGAGGATTTAGAAAAGGGAAGAAGAAGAGGAGAGTAGCGAGAGCACAAAAAAAAGAAAAAAAAAAAGATTAAGACAAGTGGAGGAGGACAAAGGGGAAGAAAGCTAAAGAAAGGAAGAGAGAGAGGAGGAGGAGGAGGAGGAGAGAAATTATGAAAAAATCGGAGCATAAATAAGAAAGTGAGAAAGAGGAAAGAAGAGAGAGGGAGATGGAGGATAAGGAGGGAAGAATGAGAGGAAAGAACGTGGGATCAGAGAGGATGTAAGGAGGGAAAGAATGAACGAGGAAAGGAGGAAGGAAAGTGGGAAGGAAGAGAGGTAAGGTAAAAACATAACGAGGGAGAAAAACGATAAATAGAAAGGGATAGCTAGATAGATATACAGAGAGAGAGAGAGAGAGAGAGAGAGAGAGAGAGAGAGAGAGAGAATGAAAAACTGGAAGACGGAAGAGGGGAGGAAGAGAAAAATTAATAATTGGAACAGGAGTAAAGAAATTGAAAAAAAAAGAAAAAAAAAACAAAATGGAGAGAGAGAGAGAGAGAGAGAGAGAGAGAGAGAGAGAGTTGCAGACAGACAAATATATATACAGATGACAAAGATTAATGATTACTGATGATATGTGAGGTAGGGGAAATCACAGCAGAAAATAAACATACGAAATAAATGAATCATCCCTTTAGTTCCACTTCGTAGTCTCTATTTTATTCCCGCTACCGAGTTTACGATTTTTATAGAACCTTAGAGCCAAATAGAGCACAAATGTAGTGATATAAATGAAGGGAATAGAGGACAGTAGTGATGATGTAAATGAGGGGAAATTGTAAACTCTTCAGTTATATTAAGCCTTGTAAAGTTAAATAAATTCTTCTGCGTATAGTTGGGACGGAGTTTAAAGGACGTCGTTGTGGTGAATGGGTTGGAGGAGGAATGAGTAGTGAAAGGACAGCTATGGAGAGGAAAGGAAAGTAGTAAATATAAAAAAAAATAGCGAGGGGTCCAAGAAAAAGGATAGCATTGTTTTCCGATGGCGAGACTGAGAAATTAAAGAAAAAGGAAAGAAAAATGCAATGGAAAAAGAAGAAAAAGAGAATAGAAGACATACAAGGAAGAAAAAGGAAAGGAAATAGAAGACGAAGAAGAAGAAGAAGAAGATGATGATGAAGGAAAAAGAGGAGGAGAGGAGAAGGTAAGAAGAAGAAGAGGAGGAGGAGGAGGAGGAAAAAGAAGGCTTAGATTAGTGCCTGTCGACCACACGAAGGTCACTCAGACAAACAGACAGGTTTTTGCTAAGTCTCATTCTTCCCCTAGATTACGACCCCCATTAGACGGTTTACATCCAGGTCACTAATTATTCAGTTGGGTGAACAGGGACAAGGGGGGGGGGGACAAATTGAGTCCACCAGTCCGACCGGCTTGAAAATGTAACTCTGGTTCTACGATTTGCGACCTGAATGTGCTTACCAATCCACCACCCAGCCACCTGTCCATCAGGGAAAGAAGGAAACAGATTGAGGACACACACACACACACACACACACACACACACACACACACACACACACACACACACACACACACACACACACACACACACACACACACACACACACACACACACACACACACACACACACACACACACACACACACACACATGCAGTTAAGCGAAGCAAGTAGAGGAAAAACAAGATATAATATGAATACAAAGATCTGGTACAGTATAGAAATCATTGAGAGAGAGAGAGAGAGAGAGAGAGAGAGAGAGAGAGAGAGTTAGTTAATAAGGAAAAGACTGAGGAAAAACAAGAGGGAAAATAAGTAAGAAGCGGTAATAGAGAGTTAATGAAGAAAGAAAAGGAAGAAGGAAGACACATAGCATAAAGCAAGAAAGAGTAATGGAAAAGGGAAAACTTGGAGGGAGGCATGTAATAAAAGAAGGAAAATACGAGAAAAGAAATGAATACACAGAACATGCGTGAAGAAAAGAAAGAAGGAAGGAAATAGGAAACAGAACGAAGGAAGTGGAAGGTATGGAGGAGAACAGGTAGGAAGAAAAAGAAGAAGGAAATTGCAAGAAAACTATGAAGGAACGAAGAAAATAAGGAAGTAAAAACGGACACAGCGAAAGAAAAATTAAACAAGGAAGGAGGAAAAGATGGAAAGACAAATATATGAAAAAATGTAAGAAAAAAAAACGAAAAAAGAAAATACATTAGACAGAGGAAAAAGAAATTGAAGAAAAAGGAAACAGGGAAAAAGGAGATCGAAAGTATAAGAACACAAACTAATGGATTTTGGAAAGAAGTGAAGGAAGAGGGAAGTTATCTATGAGACAAAGAACACGATTAGGTAAAAGATAAAGAAAAGAAGGGAATCATGGAGGGAAAAGGAGGAAAACTTGAAGAAAGGAACTGGCAAAGAAAATGAATTAAGGAAAGAAATGAACAACAGTACAAAGGACAAAGGAATCGACAAAGCGAAGAAACAAGAACACAGGAAGGAAGGAAGGAAGAAAGAAAGGAGAAGAAGAAGAAGAAGAAGAAACAGGAAAGTATATGAAAAGGTGAGAGAGGAACCAACGAGCAAATACACAGGAAAAAGGAACGGGCGGAGGAAGAGAGGGAAAACAAGGAAGAAAGGAAAAGGAGAAAAATATAAGGACAATAGATAATGACTGTACAGAGAAGGAAGGAAGAGGGAAAATAAATATGTGGCAAACGAAGATGCAGCTTGAAGAAAAAGAAATGAGAAGGGAAGAAAAAGAAGTAAAATGAGAATAAATGAAAATGTGAGTAATTAAAGAAGGAAAAATACATAAAGTAAAAGAGTAATAAGTGTGAAGGAAAAAAGGACAAAAAAATTGAAAGGAGAAAAAGATGATTGAAAAAATGTGAAAAGCAATATGTACAGGAAAGAAATAACAAGAAAATGAAAATATTGGACAAAGAAAATGATGAGGAAGAAAAGATGAAAAAGTGTAGAAAAGAAATAAAAGATAAGGTAAAGGAAGAGACGAAACGAAGTAAAAAGAAAACCAAGGTGGGAGGAAGGAAAGGAAGAAAAGGAAAGTGGAAGGAAGTGTGAAAGAGAAAGAAAAATAAACAGGTAATGGGAACAGGCAGATGAAGCATAGGGAAAACATGGAGGGAGGAAAACGAAAAATTTACCATGAATGTAGGAGGAAATGATGGAAGGAAGGAAGAAGTGAGGTAAGAAAGAAACGAAGGAAGAAGCAAATGAAGGAAGAAAGAAATGAAGGAAGGGAGAAGTGAAGGTGGGAAGAAATGAAGCAAGAAAGAAATTAAGGAAGCAAATATAACACAAAGGAGAAAAAGGAAACGAGGAGGCAGGAAAAAACGAAGGAAAGCGTCGGCAGGAGAGGAAGGTTATATTGAGAGAGGATTGAAAGAAAATTACTACTGGGGAAGAACTAAAGGCAAGACAGGAAATAGCTGGGGGAGAGGAGAGAAATTTGCCGGAGGAAGGAGGGAGAAATTGAAGGAAAAACGGCCTAAGAGAATGTTGAAAGGGCGAAGGAAATTGCATGAGGAAGAGTAAGATCATAGTGATAAGTGGTTGAGAGGATGATAAGTAGCTGGTGAAAAATGTGTAATGAATGACGGGAGAAAGATAAATGGATGGAGAATGATAACTAGAAAGAAAAAGTACACACTACGAGAGAGAAAAATACTTGGAAAGAACAGCTACGGAAATTTTGCAATAAAAAGGGGGTTGGTAGAAGAAAAATGAAGGAAAAATGGCAAGAAAACGCTGAACGGATGGAGAAAAGGGCAAGAGGAATGACAGGAGACAGGATACAAAAAATCTCGTGGTGGAATGACGAGAAGGAAAGTGGTCGTTGTGGGAGGAATGCGGGAAGAAATTTTGAGGGAGAAAAGGATGAGGAAATCTGGAGGAAAAATGCTATGAGGATGATGAGCTTTTGCAGAATGATATATAAGGAATGGTTGGAGAATGATAAATGGTTCGAGGAAAGTGAATCCGGAATGGGAGGAGAGACAGCTTGATAAATTTGGATGAGGAATGATAGGAAAGATAAAACATGGTGAAAGAAAAAAAATGTTGGCTATAAGGCAAGTGTAGGGAGATGCATAAGAAAATGGTCGATGAAAAAAAATAAGGAAAAATGTCCTGTGAATGTTGAATGATTGCAGAAAGATATAGTAAGAATTGAAAGAGAAAATGACAGGAAACTGTAGGAGAAAAATGCGTGAAAATGATACTCGTAGAGATGAGTGCTTGAAAAAGAAAGTTGAATAAATGGAGAAATGGGCGAGAAACATAAATGAATTAACAAAGCTGAGTGGTAGGAGGGTAGGAGATGGAAAACTCTGGAGGAGAGGGATCTGGGAAATTGCATGATGATTTATTTTATTTATTTGATTACTTATTTTTACGTGTCTGACTCTGGACAACATGTTCCCTGAGGCCTCCACGTCACCACTTTGGCGCTAACTCCCACCAACCATACTGAATATAATCGAGGGTTGTCTCATGGAGGACTGGTGTATTGGTGTTGGCGAGGGCATTTTTGCGACATGTCAGCGGGCCTTTGGTAGATTAGTAAAGTCCCCTTTAACGAAATTTAAATCTTAAACTATTCTCTGCCCCAGCCGGGATTCGAACCTGGGTCCACTGGGACTGCAAACCACCTCTTTACTGGAGGAATGTAGGAGTGGGAAAATGCTGACTTGCTGGAGAATGCTAAGAGGAGTGGCAATAGAATTGAAAAATGAAGTTACGAATAGTAGGAGGAAGTTTCAAGAGGAATGGTGGAGTAGTGCAAGAGGAACCCAAGAAAAGAGATTAGAATGGCAGAAGAAAGCTGAATGGTTGGGGAATGTTGATTAATTGATGAAATATATTGAAGGAATGGTTAGAGGGAGATGAATGGTTGGAAATGACTGAATAGTTTTAGAACAGTGAATAGTTGGAAAAATTGAAGGTGGAATGGTAGTGGAAACTTGCAGGAGTGATGGTTGGAGACTGTGGCCAGAGATATGAAAGGAGAAAGACGTCAAAGAAATTGTAGGAAAATATGGCAAAAAGAATGGCAGAAGGAGAATGAAAGGTGAACTGCAGGGGAGGCTGCAAAATTATTGATAAGGGGAAGTTGCAAGAAGAATGGTAGGAGAACACTGCAAGATCAGTGGTAAGAGGGGGTTGCAGGAGGAATGGTAGGAAGAGATTGCAAGAGGAATTGTAGGAGGAAGTTGCAAGGGGATGAATAGGAGGAGGTTGCAAAATTACTGGTAGTAGGAGACTGCAAGAGCAATGGTGGGAGAAACAAGCAACAGGAGAGACAGGACTGGCGAGAGGATGCTGGAATAGGAAAGTTACTTCCGGGAGATAGAAGCGAAAAGAAATGTGGAGATGAAAGCAACGAAAGAAATACCGAGTGTCGATAGAAGCGGAGAAGAAAAGAGAAAGCGTATGATACAAGGAGGAACTAAAGAAAATGAGAGGGAATGTGTTGCAAGGAGGAAGAAAAGAAAAAAGAGAATGTGATGCAGGAGGCACTAAAGAAAAGGAGACAAAAATGTGTTGCAAGAAGGAACTCAAGAAGAAAAAGAGAGAATATGATGCAAGGAGGAACTTAAGAAAAAGTGTGTGTGTGATGCAAGGAGGAACTAAAGAAAAAAGTGTGTAGCAAGGAGGAACTAGAGAGAGAGAGAGAGAGAGAGAGAGAGAGAGAGAGAGTGTGTTGCGAGGAGGAACTAAGGAATATAAAGAGAGAGAATCTGGTGCAAGTTGGAACTAAAGAAGAAAGAGAGAGAGAGAAAAAAAAAAAACATGCAGCAGAGAAGAACAAAAAAATATGGGGGGGGGGGAAGTAATGTGCTGCAAGGGGGAACTAACGAAAAAGAGAATCCGCAGCGGGCAGGAACCAAGGAACAAAACGGAATATTTTTACCCTTTAACCTCTAACTCTGATCTCCGTATGTTATTCCTGCTCACGACAGACGATGTGGTATAGTATGATTAATAACATAAGATTAAATTCACCTGAGAGAAAACGTCTGTTGCAAACGATTAAATACAGTCTAATACTATTTTAATACTTGTATACTTCACATTTTGGCTGAGAGTTAAGGACTTTGTTAATGATTCCAGGTGATTTTAGACGATTTTATTCAACTTACGAAATGCCACAACGGCCATAGGTTAACCACATCATCTTGAGGAAAATATTTACTTCACCATTCCTGCTACCGGACGATGTTATTCGGTATAAGAGAGACATTTCAAACTATACACATTATTTTTAAAACTATACACCTTTAAATAAATTTTCCTTTAAACCTCTTAATATTAATTCTTCCTATGACAAAATAGAATTGTTTGGTGTTAGCTTGATTAAAATGAAAACCAAGGGCGTTCGTTGACCGTGTGAACTGCTTTGGCTTCATGAAACCGTCAACGGGAAAGGGTAAAGAAATGGGCGTGGTGAGCAGAGGAATGGGTGGGATGGGCTGGAAATTTGATGGGCGGGAGGACTTTGTGAAAATGGTCACTGTTGGAATAGTTATTTGAGTACAGCGAATGTGAAAATGGTCATTGTTGGAGTAGTGATTAAGAGTACAGCGAAAATTACCTGGAAAATATCCACTAAATGAAACAAAAGTATCAGGTGTCAGAATGCTAATAGCCCGCCAAAATATTTTATTGGCAAAGGTACAAGTTACTTACAAACCAGATTGGAAGAAAAATCGCAAACTTTCCGGAATTCAGTCACCGCGTTTCACAAGATAGCAATCTATAATAATAATAATAAAAAAAAATACGGTGGCTGGCATTCAGTCGTCGTTGATCAAATCCTCACCAAAATTAATAGGCTTCTGCATATCCACATAGTTACTGTTTCTTGAAGGTTTGAGGAAAATTCGTCTAAAACTTTTCGAGATATTTTGGCAACACGCACACGCGCGCGCACACACACACACACACACACACACACACACACACACACACACACACACACACACACACACACACACACAAAACTAGATCGCCTGACCTTGCTAAAGGCGGGCGGTTTAATGAATAGGCCTATTAGGTGAGTAAAGAAATGAACGTGGGTGACAAACAAAGGTGTGGGTTGAATTGGAATTGTAGTTGGGGGATAAGGGGGAGCCAGGGGAATATACCCTATGAAAATAGACGCTGTAGGTTTATTAGCTATAAGTTTAATTCAGTGTGTTCTGCAGCAAGAATATTAACAAGATAAACTAGAGTTCCTGTCACCGACCTGGCATATTGTGACGCAGATAAGAAATTGTAGTGAAGAGATTAAGAAAGGAAGGAAGACAGGTAGAAAGGTGAGAGGGGAGAATGAAAGAAATATGCGTGACGAGAGAAAAGATAAGACTGATGTGTGAAAGAAAGAAGTGAAGGATGGAAGAAAGAAGAGCATGAGAGAGAGAGAGAGAGAGAGAGAGAGAGAGAGAGAGAGAGAGAGAGAGAGAGAGAGAGAGAGAGAGAGGTGGAGCAAATAAGGCAGATGAGGTGGAAGAAGAGGGGACAAAAGAAAATGGGATTGGTGAGATGAGAGTGGATGAGGTGAAGGTAGGTGAGATGAAATGAAGGGAAGGAGAGAGAGAGAGAGAGAGAGAGAGAGAGAGGGTGACGTGAAAGAAGTGAGCTGAGGGATGAGATGAGAGAATGGAGATGAGGGAAGATGGAGAAGAGAATGAGGGGAAGGGAGGAAATGAGGGAAAAGAAAGGAAGAAAGTAATACAAGTCATGAGGGATAGAGAGAAGATGAGAAGAGGAAGAGATGAGATGAGGGAAAGGAGATGAGGGAAGGAGAATTTTGTTGAAAGAGATGAGATGGAGGGGATGAAATGAGGGGAGGAGGGAAGGAAAGGAGAGAAGAGCAGAGAATACATAAGAAAGCAAACAGGAACTGCCGTATTAGTCCATTTGATGCCGATTGCAATAAGGTAAGAAATGACTGAGGGACTATACAGTGAAATAAGCGTCTTATTTTCATAGATGGCTGTCTTGCACCTCATCCTTATTTATTTATTTATTTACTGGACATTACACCTTAGCTTTATGTTTTATATTAAATCGTTTAGATATCGGTATAGTTTGCATCAATAATTTACAGGGGAATACTGAGGTGTGATATGGAGAATAAATCGCTAAGAAAGAGGTGCTACGAAATCTCCAGAACACACAGAATATAACCCAAAGGCCATGATAAGAAAGTAGGAATGCTTCCCTACCTACAGACCCTCCATGCTAAGCCGGCAGGAAAACGTGAGAAGGGAACACCAAATACCATGGAAACACAGGTACATAGGTGAGGATAAATTGAAAGAAAGATTTACATTATGAGAGAGAGAGAGAGAGAGAGAGAGAGAGAGAGAGAGAGAGAGAGAGCGAGCGCAGAAGTGAGAGCAAGGTGGTTTGAGGGGATGAGGGAAGGGGAGGAAATGAGAGGATCACAGGGGAGAAAGGAGGAAAAATGTTAATAGGTCTAAGAGGGAAAATGAGATTGGAAGGGAGAAAAGGGGAATGAGGGGAGAAGAGATGAAAGAGGAGGAAGGAAGGAAGGGGTGAGGGAGAGTGCCAATAGAAAGGTGGTAAATAGAGAGAGAGAGAGAGAGAGAGAGAGAGAGAGAGAGAGAGAGAGAGAGATAAAGAAAAAGAAACAAGACTGCATGAATAGGCAATGAGAGAGAGAGAGAGAGAGAGAGAAAGATAAAGAAACAAGACTGCATGAATAGGCAATGAGAGAGAGAGAGAGAGAGAGAGAGAGGCGGGGTGAACAAGATTAGAAGAGAGTAAAAGATGAGAAAACGGGAGGGAAAATAAGGGGAGATGAGATGACAGGAGGGGAGGATTTGTGTGTGAGGGGAAGGGAATGTGGTGAAGAGTAGGAGGGGGGGGGGGAGAGCAGGGAGGTGGAGGAAAGGAGGAAAATGAGATGCTATGGCGGTGATGGAAGGAGTCTGGGATTAGTATTCTGTAAATGAGTAAAAGGAAGGAGAAACACAAGATGGGGAGAGAAACAGCAGGGGGAGGGTTGGAAAGGGAGAGGGGGAATGGGGGATGGGTGTGGGAGGAAGGGAGGGAGGGATTAAGAGGATGATATAGGGAAATGGGTTGGTGTCAGGTAAAGGATGGGTGGAGGCTGAGAAAGAGTAAGGATATAAGTGAAGGATACGGTGCTAAGGAAACAGAGAAAGGCTTGACAAAGATAAGAGATAGTCAAAAAGAAGGATGAAAGTTAAGAACAGGTATGTTTGTAAATGAAAAGTATAGATAAGAGATGATGAAAAAATTATAAGAAAAAGTTTAGCAGAAAAAACTGAAGATCATCCCAAACACACACACACACACACACACACACACACACACACACACACACACACACACACACACACACACACACACACACACACACACACACACACACACACACACACACACACACACACACACACACACACACACACACACACACACACACACACAGATAGACCGATTTCATGCCAGTATATTGTATAATGTAAGTTATGAGTTTTCTGTTGCTCTGCCTACTGATAATAAAGATTTCTGAACACTTGCATTGTACATATTGTCAATTAGAAAGAATATGTAATGTGATGAAGGGGAACAACATACACAAAAACGAATCCCTCCACTACACCCTCTTATTCCCTATCCTTCCCCTCCTCCACATTGCCTCCATTAATTCATTCAATAAAAGATATGTCCTAGACTGAATAAAATGATCTGGTTTTATGAAGAGCAAGAAAAAAGAAGACGGTATCCTATCATAATGGTTTGCGAAATTGATCTCTAACCCTTTGACTGCGCGACATCTTTCCAAAAATGTTAAAATTCATCTGTGCGTGTCCTGAATAAAATGAACCGTGAGCTAATTTATCACTCACACTCTTGAATCCGATAACGCATTAATAATTTTTTCTATCTGCTGGCCGACGAGTTAGGGCTCGTGAACTCATTAAGCGAGAGGGTTCAGGAAGGTTATACCCATCCGCTCCAGTTGAGAAAGCCTCCCCAAACCCGAATAAAATCGTCTGGAGGTGGTAGTAACAGAATGTAAAATACGTAATGGAACTTAACATACTTAAACGAGCCTTCTCTTACCGCTCTTTCCTGAGAAGTATTAGTAAGTGAAATATGGCAATCTGATTCCATAGACTTTCCCTGTTTTTTTTTTTTTTTTTTTTTTTTTTTCATTCACGGTGGAGAGAAAATGTTAAGTTTCACGTATTAACTCGTATTATTCTTCATTATAATAAAACGAAAAAATGTATGAGGGAAGTCTAAAGGAAATGGGCTTGGATGAGAACAGGGGGAGGGAGAGAAGAGGGGACAGTACAAAAAAGGGCAGAAGGGAATGAAATGTGGTCAGAGCGAGATGGGAAAAGGGAGAGGTGAAGTGAGGGAGAAAATGGAAGGGCACGATGTAGATGCTGAAGGGAACGAAACGGCGGCAGGAGTGAGAGAAAAAGGAATTGAGGGAGAAATAGGAATGAGGGAGAAAAAAAGAAGTGAGGGAGAAAAAGCAATTGAGGGAGGAAAAGCAAGTGAGAGAAAAAAGAAAGTGAGGAAGGAAACAGGAAGTGAGAGAGAAAAAGGGAGTGAGGGAGAAAAGGGAGGTGAATGAGGAAGAGGAAGTGTGGGAGAAAAAAGAAAGTGGGGGAGGAAAAAGGAAGTGAGGGAGAAAAAGGAAGCAAGGGAGGGGAATAGGAAATGGGGGGAGAAAAAGGAAGTGACAAAAAAGAAAGTGAGGGAGAAAAGGGAAGGGCAATAAAAGAAGCTGAGGGAGCAAGTAAGGGAGGTGTTGAAGGGAGGCGACTGCTGCAAGAGGGAGAAAGGGAGAGGGGGCGAAAATGAGATGCCTTGGTGACGAAGACAGAGCACCGGGAGGGAGCACCACGAGACGGGGAGAGTAGGGCACGTGTTCTTGTTGGCCGTGGAAGCTCCCTAACACCTGTCTTTTACCGACTTATTCCTACATATGGCTCATCTGTGTTCTATCCTTTGTCATATATGCAAATTACCTAGATGAAAGAATGACGTAAATAAGAGACAAGAGACTATTAGTATGTAGTATGCAAAATAAATCGCTAAGGAAGAGACTCTAGGGTAAGATACAATGGATTACTAGTGTGTAGTATGCAGAATGAATCTTTTAGGAAGAGGTGCTTGAAAGAATCCTAAACTGAGGAGAATGTGACCCTGGAGAGAGGGGATGGAGGGGTGGTGTGGAGCAAGGAGTCTCCTATCTCGCTCACTTATCTCGCTCCACACTGTCTCTTTGCCTGACTCTCTTTCTCCCTTAAGCAAAAGCCTGGAGGAGACCGAGACCGAGACAGAGAGATGGTATGGAACGAAACAGAGACTCATACAGAGAGACACTGTGGAGCAAGACAGAGGCCTAGACAGTGTGGAACGAGAAAGAGACCAAGACAGACATTGTGGAACGAAACAGTCCCAGAAAGATAGGCAGTGTGGAACGAGATAGAGACAGAGGGATGGTGTGGAGCGAGGTATCAGAGCTGGGTGTGCGAGACGAGGACACAGAGGACAGAGTGAGTGAAGGAGAAGAGTAAGAGTGAGCCCATCCCAACTAAAAATAAGGCAATGAAGAAGAATAAGAGGAAAGTGGTGGTGATGGTGGTGGTGGTGGTGGTGATGGTGGTGGTGGTGATGATGATGATGATGATGATGATGATTGATGATGATGATGATGATGATGATGATGATGATGTAGGGAAATGGGTTTGTGGGAATTGTTGGCTAGATGAAAGCTGAGAATAGATGATAATGTATCTGAAGGAAGAAAGAAGAGGTAGAGTATATCGATCGTATTATTTAGCATTTCAGTGGAATTATACTTTATAATTGCCACCTCTTTATGGTTTTAATTCGGCTAAGGAAAGAGCTCTCGTACAGAAGGGTAAAATGGGAATGTCACGAATTAAACAATTGTACAGAAAAGCAAGAATAATGAAAAAATGGGAAATTTACCACAAAAAAGTAGGTTTAGTTGAAGGTTTGGATGATACTTCGTCTTTTTGCAGATCCCTAATAGTCAGCCTGCTTACTGTGGTTGCACCGTACAGTACTGGCTTTTTTCACCTAAACTTGACATAAATTGCCACTTCATCTTGCACGTTCGTTTGCAACAATGTATTAACAGTAGGATATGATGCAGCTCTCGTAAAAGAATTGTTGAAAACATGTCGCTTCAGAGTATTGTTATTCTGCCACTGAACTACGGAAAATGAGCTATAAAAGGACAAAAATCTGGGCTAAGTCATGGTGTACGAGATCTGGTATCGCTCCACTGATCACTAAGATGTACAGTTGGCCGCACGTGAACCCGGGACTGTGTCTGTGTGAATTAGAGGTCTAGCAACAATTTACGACGTTAAGGCATCACAGTTAATTGGTCATTTTAGCTAATATGTGACACCTCCATTCTTTCATGTTAGTACCACCAGCGACTATGTGATTATGACAAGGTTGTTAACTGTACCAAATGTTAGATCTCCACTACATTGTGATGCCATCCCAGGTTCATTTGTTGCCAACTGCACATGCTTCTTAGCCACAATAAGACAGTGTTCCCTCAAAGAAATGAAATGAAAGTCAGATAACAGTTATAGAGGGAAGAAAATCAGGTTCACAGAAGACAATTTAGGGGTAACTGAGGAAAAAGCACTTCGTAGATGACGCTTTGTTTATTCTTTCCATGTTCTTATTAAAGTTCTTGGCTGTATGGATTATTTTTGTTTGTTCTCTTCCTGAAGTACTTTCACATTCATGATTGTCTTCTTATAGACTCCCTTCCGCCTCTCTCTTACTCTTGGCCGCAGTGTAGCATCTTCATCCCTTTACTATTTATATGTCAGTGGTAATTGCATTTCTGAACTGTCCGTGTCTCTCCCCTATGATGGCAGACCCGCAGCACCCGTCAAGTAACACACTCTTATCCCTCTTCCAGTAGCTGTCTGACGCAAGAGTTAACAGATCCTCTCAGTCGTTCATATATGCAATTGGTAAACTTTAAATCTATCTTTTCCAGTCTGCATTTCCATTTGCCAACTTGCCTTCAGCCTTTAAAACACAATGTCTAGGCATTTTGAAATGAACCAGTATTGAGTTTCTGTCTTTTGTACAGTTTTTCTTGGGAAGAGAAGTAGGTTAGCCTCCTAGAAGATTTAAACCCTTTTAGTCCATTATATATATATTTTTTTCTTCTTTCTTTAAGGAGACTATTTCGAACCGGAGAGATTATTTTTAATAACTACTGAAGCTGTATATAGAAGGAAATTTTAACATGACATACCAAAAAGAATATAACAAACAAAATAGTGAAAGAAAAACTATATGAAACTTAAGGTCTCTGTTGCTGGCTATAGACAGCATGGCAGAAAGCGGTAAAGTTCTTGACAAACAAATGTGAAAGTTATTATGACACAGAGGGAAATAAAACAGCAAAGATGAAGCTGAAATAATAATAATAATAATAATAGTAGTAGTAGTAGTAGTAGTAGAAGTAGCAGTAGTAGTAGAAGTAGCAGTAGTAGTAGTAGTAGTAGTAATAATAATAATAATAATAATAATAATAACAACAACTATCTGATATAAGCTAGATTGTTGTGCCTACAGACGGATCGAAAGAAAGGTAGTGAAATTAACGTGACAAAAGGTTAAGTCAAGAGGAACGGAAATAATTAAGGACAAAGGTAGGAGTAACGCAATTAAGGACATTTATGAAGGGAAAAATAAAAAGGGTTAATTACTGCTTGATCTTAAAACGGCTGAAATAATTCCGTGGTATTATATTACAGTATCGGTGGCTTTGGAGATAAAGTAGCAGTGACTCCTCAGAGATTTTGCCACATTACACTTAAATGCACTGTTTTTAATTCCTAGTTCAGACTGTCAAAATTAACACACACACACACACACACACACACACACACACACACACACACACACACACACACACACACACACACACACACACACACACACACACCCTTACCCTTCCTTTTCCCCAAACATGAGTAAGTGGAATGTGGCAAGCCCGGACCGTAGACTTTCTTGATTTTCAGCATGATTTTTCAAATCTGGTGAAGAAGGGGGAGACCACTCATTTTTCCCTCATATTTTCTTGTTTTTTCACAACATACAGTACATATTAGCATATTTTGGTACCTTGTATGTATATCCGACTGAGTTGCAAGTACGAGGAAAAGTATGCACTGGTGTAAGTGTAGTTTATATGTGCGAGTCTATTTTTGTGGAGTTTGTTCAAAAGGTTTAAGACTCTCTCTCTCTCTCTCTCTCTCTCTCTCTCTCTCTCTCTCTCCCTTTAACTGTTACTCTTACTCTTTGCCGCAGTGTAACATCTTTACCCCTTTATTTTTTCTATATCAGTGGTAAATCGTGTCTGAACTGTCTGTCCGTATCCCTCCCTGATGATGGCAGACCCGCAGCACCCGTCTAGTAACACACTGTTATCCCTCTTCCAGTAGCTGTCTGACGCTAACAGATCCTCTCAGTCGTTCATATATGCAATTGGTAAACTTTAAATCTATCTTCTCCAGTCTGCATTTCCATTTGCCAACTTGCCTTCAGCCTTTAAAACACAATGTCTGTAGGCATTTTGAAATGAACCAGTATTGAGTCTTGCTGTGTTTTTTACAGTTCTTCCTGGGAAGAGAAGTAGATTAGCCTCCTAGAAGATTTAAACCCTTTTAGTCCATTATATATATATATATATATATATATATATATATATATATATATATATATATATATATATATATATATTTTTCTTCTTTCTCTAAGGAGACTATTTCGAAGCGGAGAGATTATTTTTAATAACTACTGAAGCTGTATATAGAAGGAAATTTTAACATGACATATCAAAAAGAATATAACAAACAAAATAGTGAAAGAAAAACTATGTGAAATTTAAGGTCTTTGTTACTGGCTATAGACATCATGGCAGAAAGCGGTAAAGTTCTTGACAAACAAATGTGAAAGTTAGTATGACACAGAGGGAAATAAAATTGCAAAGATGAAGCTGAAATAATAATAAATAAATAAATAAATAATAATAATAATAATTAATAACAACTATCTAATATAAACTAGATCGTTATGCCTACAGACGGATCGAAAGAAAAGTAGAGAAATTAACGTGACAAAAGGTTAAGTCAAGAGGAACGGAAATAATTAAGGACAAAGGTAGGAGTAACGCAATTAAGGACATTTATGAAGGGAAAAATAAAAAGGGTTAATTACTGCTTGATCTTAAAACGGCTGAAATAATTCCGTGGTATTATATTATATTCTCGGTGGCCTTGGAGATAGTAGCAGTGACTCCTCAGAGATTTTGCCACATTACACTTAAATGCACTGTTTTTAATTCCTAGTTCAGACTGTCAAAATTAAAACACACACACACACACACACACACACACACACACACACACACACACACACACACACACACACACACACACACACACCTTTCTCTTCCTCAGGCAAGAGTAAGTGGAATGTGGCAAGTTGGGACCGTAGAGTTTCATGATTTTCAACATGATATCTCAACGCTTCGAGGAAGAGCGTGACTTCGCTCATTTTTCCCTCATATTTTCTTGTTTTTTTTTTCGCAACGTACGGTACATATTAGCCTATTTTGGTACTTTGTATGTGTATCCGACTGAGTTGCAAGTATGAGGAAAAGAGTGCTCTCTCTCTCTCTCTCTCTCTCTCTCTCTCTCTCATTGCCTATTCATGCAGTCTTGTTTCTTTATTCAAGCAAATTCTGCTTTATTCGCGTTAGTTTCACCTAATTTGTGTTCTTCAGCAAGCTTGTCTTCTCGTGTGTGTGTGTGTGTGGAGGGTCTATGCACACGTGAGTGAGTGAGGATGTATGTCTCGTTTATTTTATAATATTATGCATGTTCACATTATTTTACGATTTTTTAATTTTTTATTTTGTGTGTGTGTGTGTGTGTGTGTGTGTGTGTGTGTGTGTGTGTGCGCGCGCGCTTGTGCGTGTGCGTGCAATTCGACGACAGTAGCATGATATCTGTGTTTTTGTCTGCATGTTTTTATTTTTATTTTTTGTAACTCTCTTGCATTACGTTTGCTTTTCTGCGATATTTTTTAATGCCTTCCCCAAATTTTCTCAAGTCCGGGGAAGTTCTTCAGGTTTTTTTCCATACTGAATCATTAAATTCTCCCACAGCCTTAGGATGTCTGTTGCATATTAATCTTGCTCTTCACATTATTTGATTCGGCTTACAAATAATATGTTCCTAATTATAGAGCTTAGATATTTTCCTTTCTAACATATTCGATATTTTCCTTCCTGTCCTATTCGATATTTTCCTTCCTAACCTATTCAACGTTTTCCTTCCTTACCTATTCGATATTTTCCTTCCTTACCTATTCGACGTTTTCCTTCCTAACCTATTCGATTTCCCTTCCTAATGTATTCGGTATTCCCCTTCCTAACCTATTCGATATTTTCCTGCCTAACCTATTCGATATTTTCCTGCCTAACCTATTCGATATTTTCCTGCCTAACCTATTCGATATTTTCCTGCCTAACCTATTCGATATTTTCCTGCCTAACCTATTCGATATTTTCCTGCCTAACCTATTCGATATTTTCCTTCCTCACCTATTCTTCATTCAGCTTAGGAGAGCACCTTAGTAGTGAGAGTTAATGAATGACTTATGTATTTCCGGTAGTTAACAAAATCATACAAAATTATGAAAGAAAGATATTAGGGAAGGATGAGAATATAGATAATATAGGTCTTCTGACTGTAAGGATAAACCACATACTGTTCATCGTTCAGTCACTTTTCTAACTTCGCACTTTCTTGTAGCTAGAGATTAAGGCTCGTATTATTGTTCAGTGTGGAGGGTTTCCTTGCATCTCTTCCTTAGCGATTTGTTTTTTGATCCGGCTGGTTAATATAATTTTATATGCTCTTCAGGCAGAGTTTGATGGTATGAGAGTGACTTAAATGACACAGAAGAGGATAGTAATGAATAACATGCAAAATCAATCGCATAGGAAGAGGCTTTAGGGAGCTTCCTTGACCGACGAGATACGTACTCCAATTTAGGTGCATAGGAGGCTGTTTATTTCTCGTATCACATCTTCACATAATTTGGTATCATCTCTGTATCATTTTAATGTCGATAGTCTTCATCAGAACATTCAAGAGGGTATTGAGACTTAATGTGTAGAATAAATCGCTTAGGGTGGGGCGTTAGGAAATCTCCACAGCCGCTTAAGTACGACCCAGAATCCCTCCTACCCCATTCCGAGATCTACCCCAAACTTACGACTTACTATCCATCTCTATCCTCGCTTCTTAATAGCTCCTGTGCTGAGCTGGGGAGAGTTAGAGAGCTTTGGATGCATCGCGTGGGCTTCTGCATTAAACTTGCTCATGTGTAAGTTCCCCAGACCTGTTCATATGTTTCGTTGCACGAATAGTAAGCTTGAAAGTGATCGAGTGTGTGTGAGTGGGCGTGAGGGTGTGAATGAGTTGATGTGAGGGTGTGAATGGGTGGGTGTGATGGTGTGAATGTGTGTGTGTGTGTGTGTGTGTGTGTGTGTGTGTGTGTGTGTGAATGTGTGTGTATGTGTGTGTGTGTGTGTGTGTGTGTGTGTGTGAGAGAGAGAGAGAGAGAGAGAGAAACATTTATTCTAAACTTGCAAATTTACAACTTGCCCAGACCACTTAGTATCCGTCTCCCTTCCTCAGACTAGGCTAGAGAGAGTGAGTGAGTGAGTGAGCGAGCGAGTGAGTGAGTGAGTGAGTGAGTGAGCGTCTATTCTGAACTTGCTCATTGACAACTTCCTCAGACCACTAAGGCCTTCAATATTCAGTGATGGTGTGTGTGTGTGTGTGTGTGTGTGTGTGTGTGTGTTTGTTTGAGAGAGAGAGAGAGAGAGAGAGAGAGAGAGAGAGAGAGAGAGAGAGAGAGAGAGAGAGAGAGAGAGCGCTTCTGTCCTAACCTTTCTTATTTATAACTCACATGGACCACACCCTTCTCGCTTCTCTGCTGCCCCTGAGCGTAAGAAAATAAAGTGAGAGAGTGAGAATTAGAGTGAGCGAGTGTGAGTGAGCGTCTGTCTTTAACTTGCGCTTTTACAGTTGCTTCTGGCCATGTGGTTTCAGCCTTCCTGCTCATCTTAGCCTCCGTTCTAGGTTTTGAGAGAGACAGAGAGAGATTGTGTGTGTGTGTGTGTGTGTGTGTGTGTGTGTGTGTGTGTGTGTGTGTGTGTGTTTGAGTGAGTGCGTGTGCTGTCTGCGTGCGAGAGCGTCTATCCTAACCTTATAGTACTCATCTGCTTCTTCTTTGGGCCACTTAACATCAGCCTCCCTGCTCGCTTCTCATCTGCCCTCGCACTATGCTTGAGAGTGAGTGAGTGAGTGAGTGAGTGAGTGAGTGTGAGTGAGTAGTGAGTGAGTGAGTGAGTGAGTGAGTGGGTGAGTGAGTGAGTGAGTGAGTAAGTGAGTGAGTGAGTGAGTGAGAGCCTGCCCTAAACTTACACGTTCTTAGGCCGAATTAGTGCCTGACTCCTTGCTCATTTCTCATCCGGCCTGGTACTATGCTTGAATGAGAGAGAGAGAGAGAGAGAGAGAGAGAGAGAGAGAGAGAGAATGAAGTCAGAATTGAAATGATGGTCATATACGAGATAAAATAGTCTGATAAAGACAGACAAAGACAGAGTAATTTCCCAAGCCAAGAGTCTAATCCTAGAAAGCTGTCACCTAACCTCCTAAGATGGAACTAATAGGCTTAACTTTGAGGGATGACTTCCACCAGTGTGTGTATAATAGAAAGAGAGAGAGAGAGAGAGAGAGAGAGAGAGAGAGAGAGAGAGAGAGAGAGAAACACACCGACACAGACACACTAAAATGATAAAAAGGAAGAAGAAAAGGTAGAAAACATAAGGATAAATTTAAGAGACACAGATAGACATACTCAGAAAGGGCCATTAACAGAGAGAGGCAGAGTCAGAGAGCCTCCCACTCCTGGAGCCTAATCCTAGAGCATCCTCGCCTAAACCTTCGGAAATCGCATTAATTGAACTACACGGAAGTCAGACACAACATTGTATATATAACATAGTACGTGGAGACCTAGAAACAGACAGAGCGCGGAGGAGACAGGGAAGCAGCAAGAGAAACAGACTGGAGAGAGAGAGAGAGAGAGAGAGAGAGAGAGAGAGAGAGCCCACTGAGGATCGCACTAACAGAATAACTCGGCACCCAGACCCGGCCAGTGTGTGTATAATAGAGGCGGGGCAACTTGGAAGGGGAGAAGTGTATTTTGGGGGTTGTGGTTGGGGTGGAGGTGATGGGGTGAGTTGAGGGATGTTGGAAGGTGAGATGATGGGGAATGGAGGAATGGTGGAAGTTGAGGGGTAGGGAAGGGGATGGATGTTGAAAGTTGGGGTGATGGGGAAGGTTAAAGGTTGGGGTGATGGGGAAGGTTAAAGGTTGGGGAGTGGATGAGGGATGGGGTTGGTGGGGTGAAGGGAGAAATGTTGAAAGGCGGGGTGAGGTAGAGGAGGGATGTTGAAAGGTGGGGTGAAGGGTAGGGGAGGGATGTTGGAAGGTGGGATGAGTGGGAGGGGAGAGGTACTGGAAGGTGGGGTGAGGGGAAGGGGAGGGATACTGGAAGGTGGGGTGAGGGGAAGGGGAGGGATACTGCAAGGTGGGGTGAGGGGAAGGGGATGGATACTGGAAGGTGGGGTGAGGGAGAGGGGAGGGATACTGGAGGGTGGGGTGAGGGGTAGGGGAGGGATGTTGGAAGAGGAGGAATGATGGGGAAGAGAGGAATGGTGGAAGGTAAGGGGTAGGGGAGGGAAGGGATGTTGAAAGGTGGGGTGATGGGGAGGGGACGAATAGTGGAAGGTGAGGAATAGGGGAGGGAGGGGATGTTGGAAGGTGGGGTGAGGATTAGAAGAGGGATGCTGAAAGGTGGGGTGATGGGGAGGGGCGGGATGTTGAAAGGTGGGGTGATGGAGAAGGAGGAGGGGAGGAATGTCGGTAAGTGTAGTGGTGGGTATGGAGAGAGGGGAGAGATGTTGGGCTGTGAGAGTGATGGGGTGCAGGGGAGGGAAGGGATGTTGGAAGGGGAGAGAAGGAATTTTGGAGAGTGTGGTAAGGGAGGTGATGGGATGATATAGTGGGGAGTAATGTATGAGAGTGGTTTCATGGGAAAAGATGGGATATGGGTGTGTGATGGGAAGAGGTAAAAGAATGTATAACTAAGTAAAAATGAGGATGAATGGATTGATATTTAATAGGAAAGGAGAGGGGAGGGAAAAATAGAGGGAATGAGCGATTATAAGGTTTGAGGGAAAACACTAGATGGGATAAGTGAGGAAGGGGGTTTGGAAAGGTGTGAAGGGATGGGAAGGGTGAGGGAGAGAGTTAGGAAAAGGAATTGGGGAAGGAAAGGGGTTGACAGGGGTTAGGACAGTGGTTCCTGACATTCGCTAAACATTCTTGTTGAGGTCAGCAAGCCCTCAACAGACTAGAATATCATACGTGTTCAAATTCCGTATCTGAGATGTTGCCAGATAATATTTTATACGTTTCTACTCAAAACCAGTATTTGTTGGATTCTCAGCTACATAATAACATGGCTAACCAATGTGAAGGGGGACTTCAAGGTTTTATGAAATACTCCTGATTAGCTGGCCTACTTTTTTACTTATAAATTATTCTAAAAGAGATAAGAGTTGAGTAAATTGCCAACCTGATTCATACGCGGATCATTTGATAGCAAGTCCGCCAGTCTAACTATTTGTGTGCAGTGGTAGGAACGCTGCACGTGTTTAGCCCCTTTGGTAAGTTAACGTACTTATACCGGTATAACGCGTGAAAAACATGTTGTATAATTTGCAGTTTCCTAATATCGATTTTGAAATTAATTTGAGATCTTCATTTTTTTTTTTCTTCGTGATATGTTCAGAAACAGTTTTAGCTCACCTTAACACTGAAGTAAATGTTTCGTTTAAAGTCGTCTTTCAAAGCTCAGATAAAATGAAATGGAACATAATTACCATATTTGCCAGAATAAATTGATGTCATGATCTTTTTGCGTTTGTATTTAGATAGTTTCTGCATTCAACAATAATTAGTAAAGCAGTGATTATAATTGTCCTTTCCTCCTTTACACCCCCCACCCCGGGTAAATAAATCATTTAAGGGTCTCGGTCATGCCTTGAGGTTAATGATTAGGGTCGCCAGGAAAAATTTGGGAACCGTTGAGCTAGGAGGTAAAGAGGTCAAGGAAGAGGGAAGAGAGGGATTGAGGAGGATTGGAAAGAGGGGAGATGAGTCAAGAAAGAGGGAAGAGAGGGGATGAGGAGGATTGGAAAGAGGGAAATGAGTCGTTAAGCCTGGAAGAAGAGAGAAGAAAGAGCTGTGAGAGGAGAGAAACACTGATATAAAGACCGACAAAAAGAGTACCACACAGACAGGCATGGTTGGATGAAGAGAGGTAATGAGAGTGAGTAGATCAAAAAAGCACGGAAACTAAAAATGACAAAAGTTTGAAGGAGGATATAGGTGAGAAGCGGTAGGCAATACAAGACGTGAGTATCTTCAAAGACCTGCGGAGAAACTATTGTTGCCAGTTCCTAAATGTTTCTCTCTCTCAACTTATAGAATATGTGAAATTCTTTTACTAAAATGCCTCCTTATGCCCAGAATTGAAAGCTGCTAAACAGTCAACTGATGCAACAGCTGATATGTCAAATCAACTGAAAATTTCAAGCTGAGCAACTTTGTATTTCATAAGAAAGTTGCTAAAATGTCCCTTTATAACCGAAACTTAAAATCGCCTCATAGGTGATACTTCAGCTGACGCAGCAGCTGACATGTTGAATAAGCTAAAAATTTCAAGCCGAACAAATTGGCATTTAATAAGAAAATCGTTCAGTGTTCTCCAAGTGCAGATATTCGAACTTTCCTGAAAGGAAAAATAAAAAAAAAGATTCCCCACTTGTAAACTTTTCGGCTTCGTCGCAGGTAAAAATGTGGAGGAATACAGAGCCAGACAGGTAACGGACCGACAGAATCCTGAATGAGCGAGTAAGCAAGCACATAAAAGAGTGAGAAGTGATAACGAATGACGATGAGAGAGAGAGAGAGAGAAACCTCAACTGTGTGGCACTTAAGATGTATATTTATGATATGCAAATAAGGTAAGAAGAGAATTGAGAGTGATATGGAATGAGAGATGAGTGAGAAAGAGAGAGAGAAGTGAGCAAATAAAGATAAGCGGGTGTGACGACTTCATGGCCTTTACTAAGTGGTCGATACCAAATATCAACCCCATTCTACCCGTGGACGTAGTCTTTCACACTCCACATCTCGCTGGGAGTGGGAAGGACGCACCGTTCTTTCAGGAGGAGGAGGAAGAGGAGGAGGTTCTAAGAGAAACAGTTTACATAGGAACAGGGAGTGTTATAGAAAATGATTTAGGGTTAACTATTGTATTATTCACTTTTTAACAGGTTTCATAGAGTCTCCTACTGTGCTGTGGGGCTGATTAGTTTTGCTGTGATTATTGGTTTTGTTTTTGCATTTATCTGGCGATTTTATTTTGCTTACGAGGGACTTTTCGAATAAATGTTTCCCCCATATTGCATAAAATCGTCTACTTGAAGCACGAAATAAAACAGATAAATCGCCATAGCACTTAATGGATTAATGGATTTATTGTCCTGTTATTAAAGTTGAGTTTGCAAAGAGGTAGGCAAGCCCCCATCTTCTAAGACAAAATTGTTTCCCCCAAGATAGATAGATAGATAGATAGATAGATAGATAGGTAGATAGATAGATAGATAGAGAGAGAGAGAGAGAGAGAGAGAGAGAGAGAGAGAGAGACGGAGAGAGAAGGGTTGACAGTGAGCAAGAGGGACGAGGGGAATGAATGAGAGAGGTTGAGTAAGCCAGACAAGATGGACCTTGGGTGGGCTGGTGAAGGTTTGAGGTTGGTTAGTTTGGCTGGGTTGAGAGAGAGAGAGAGAGAGAGAGAGAGAGAGAGAGAAACAGACAGACAGCTGTATACTCCAAGTGGCCAGTCTGACTGACCGACCCACCGACTGACTGACCCACCGACTGACCGACCCACCGACTGACCGACCCATCCACCACGAACTGACTGACCGACCTACCGCTAGACCCAGGACTGACCGACCGACTGACCACCATCTGACCGATCTGAAAGCCGATCCATCCACCCACCTACCGACCAACCCGCCGACTAGCCGACCGACCAACCGACGAATAGAAGAACCGATTGACAGACAGACAGAAAGACAGCCAGACAGGGAGGGAAGGAGAAGGAGAGGGAGAATGAGAAGGAGAGGGAGAAGAAGAAAGAGAAGAAAAGAGACAGAGAGATGGGGTGCAGAAGATGGGGTGAGATACCTACCCATCCATATTCCTCTCTCTCTCTCTCTCTATCTATCTATCTGTCTCTCTGTCTCTGTCTGTCTGTCTGTCTGTCTGTCTGTCTGTCTGTCTGTCTCTGTCTCTGTCTCTCTCTCTCTCTCTCTCTCTCTCTCTCTCTCTCTCACCAGCACCCTCCATCTGTTCCGTTTAATCCTGCCTGGAATCTTAATGAAGAGAGAGAGAGAGAGAGAGAGAGAGAGAGAGAGAGAGAGAGAGAGAGAGAGAGAGAGAGAGAGAGAGAGAGAGAATTACCCTGCCTTACATTTCTTCTGCCTCCCATCTCCTCTTTACTTTTTTTTTTCTCGCTTTTATCACAACTTTATTTGCTTTATTAGTGTTCCTTCTCATTTGTTGTCTTTCTCTACATTCTTCTCTCGTTCTTGCATTCCATTCCCTTCCTTCCTTCATTCTCTTTTTCCTCTCCTTCTTTCTATTTCACTTCCTTCCCTCCTTCATTCCTTACTCCCTTTCCTTCTCTCTTCTTCTCGCCTTACTTTCCACGTTGCTGTCTTCCTTCCTTACCTTCTTCCTCTCTCACGCCTTTCTTTATTCTTTCCTTATTTCCTTCCTTCTTTCCTTCCTTCTTTCCTTCTTTCTTTTACTACCTTCACTCCTTATTAAATATGTATTTTCTATTTGTAATCTTAAAAGACACATCCTGTCTTTCTGCCTATCTGTCTATTCATCCATCTTCCTTTCTATCTATACCTCCCTCTCTGTCTATCCATCTCCATCCGTCTGTTCATCTCTCTCTCTCTCTCTCTCTCTCTCTCTCTCTCTCTCTCTCTCTCACACACACACTAAGAAAAAGAGAGAGGTAAAGAAAGATGAGTGAGAGTGAAATGTCGATACAAGGACCAGAGTTACTGAATTAAGCAACGTGGGAGAAAAATGAGAATGTGTATGCATGAGAGAGAGAGAGAGAGAGAGAGAGAGAGAGAGAGAGAGGCACCTTATAACACACAGTATCACAAAAATAGAAAAGAAATAACAAAAGATAATATAAGAGAGAATGAACGAAAATAAACACGCAGGAAGCAGTGGATGAGGAAGAAAATAGCGGGAAGACCAAAAAAAAAGAAAAAAAAGAAGAGGAACTGAGCACGTCGCACGGGAGAATGAAAAAAAAAAAGGGAAGGGTTAGAGGGAAGTGGAGGAAGGAAGAGGAAGGAAGAGACAAGGAGGAGGAAGGAAAAGGACGAGAAAAGAGAGAGAGAGAGAGAGAGAGAGAGAGAGAGAGAGAGAGAATAATGGTGGAAGTGTAAGATGTTAGAGGATGATAGATAGATATATAAATACACAAAGATATAGATAGACAGACATAGAATCATAGATAGATTGACTGATAGCTTAGTGGTAGATAGACTGAGTGATAGACAGGACAGGTAGCTGGTTAAATCATTGGGTTTAGTACTAGAAAAAGAAACAAGATGCAAACAAATAAATAGATAGATAGAAATAGAAAGATAGATTGATAAAGGGAAAGAAAGCAGAATGATCAGACAGATAAACAGACAGACAGATGGACAACATAGACTGAAAGAGGCAGGACAAGTTAAAAAGAGAGAGTGAGAAAAGGATAGTGTTACACAAACAGTAATTAAAGACAGACGAAAAAGCAACATAAAGAAGCGAAAGAAACTAGGAGGAGGAGGAGGAGGAGGTGGAGGAGGAGGAGGAGGAAGAGGAGGGGGAGGAGGAGGAACGGGGCTAATGGAGAGGAAGAATTGACGAGGTGAGGAAGAGAAATGGAGGAAGCAGGCAAGGAAAAGAGGTTTGAGAGAGAGAGAGAGAGAGAGAGAGAGATAAAGGGAAGGAGACACAAATAGGAAGAGAAAGAGACAGTGAAAGAGGAAGAAGGGGAGAGAGAAGGAACTGAAAACATAAAGCTGTAGATGAAGGAAAAAAGAGGAGGAGGGATAGAGATAGACGAGGAGGAAGGAAAGGGCAAAGAAGAGAGAGAGAGAGAGAGAGAATGAATGAATGTACGTATGCTTGCATGTATATGTAATATGTGTGTGTGTGTGTGTGTGTGTGTGTGTGTGTGTGTGTGTGTCCAGATGAAACGGGAGAGGATGATTCACACCTAAAAAAAAAAAGGAAAAACAGAATCTCAAACTTGACGCTATGAAGAAAAAAAAAAAGGGCCGAAACTTTTTGGCACAAACTTCCCGGTGACAGCTGGAACGAAACGAATCACTAACTCGATAAACTGAGTGAACGAAAGCCAAAGGAAATGGTAAATAGTGATGAATTAAGAGATTATGAGTGGAGGGTAAATAGGAAGCCGAATTTTGCGAGAGTGAGAGGAGTGTATGTTTTGATAGGGAGAGATAGATAGATTGATAGATAGACTGACTGATAGACTGATAAGTAAATAGACACAGGCAGGTTTATTAGTGATTCGATCGATAGGTAAGTAGGTAGGTAGGTAGGTGGTCGGGTGGATAGGCAGGTAGGTAGGTAGGAATGTAGGTAGCTCGAGTTTTACATAAATTTAGAGAGAGAGAGAGAGAGAGAGAGTCGAGTGAGTTTGTGTGAGAAAGTGAGCGAAAGTGAGAGAGTTGGCTGTAGATTTTTTTGGAATTAAACTAGCGTAAAAAAGTGTGAAATCTCATCAAATGAAAACAAACTTAGAGCTGAGTTTCTTTCCCGTCTGGGCGGGCAGTGAGAGAGAGAGGAAGTTAGGGAGGAAGTGAGGGATGGAGAGATGAGGGAGGGAAGGAAGGAAGGATGGATGGAGGGTTTGAAGGAGAAAAATGGGAGGGGTGCAGGGAATTTGGAGAAAAGGGGGGAAGGAAGATGGAAAAGTGGGGGAAATGGAAGACGGAGTGTGGTTGGAAGAAGAAAGGCAGAGAGGCGGTAAGAGATGTAGAGATGAGGAAGGGAAGTAGGGAGGGATGGAGGGTCGGAGGGAGAAATTTGGGAGATGAATGGACTGGGAGGAGAAGGGGGAAAGATGAAGAGGGAAGGTGGGCATGAACGAGAAAGGAGGAAAGTGAAGGGGAGGTGAGGCAGGAAGAAATGGGAAAAGGAAGATTTTTTTTTTTTTTTTATAAATAACAGAACAAAGGAAGGAAAAACAAATGGGTAAAAAAAAATAATCCATACACCAGATTACTGGTGTCCTCTGTTCATAATATATCTGTAACAATTAGACTTGAACAGTTGTGGGTTGAAATTTGGAGGAAAACAACTCTGGGGAAGCGAGTTCCAGAGAGATGCAGTTCGGGGAATGAAAGAATTCTGATAGGCAGAAGTTCTGCAATATGGTTGAGTGACATTCCAGTCATGAGCGCTACCAAATGCCCGTGTAGCACGAGGGAAGGCATAGAGAGGTGGCACCATGGACGCAACTTCGTCTGAGCATTTGCCAAAAAAATATCTGTAAAATAATGCAAGGGAGGCAACATTCCTTCTTACTTGCAGGGGAGGTAGTTTATATGTAATGGCAGGGTAGTTAATGATTCTAACAGCGTTATTCTGAATTTTGTCTAGTTGTCTTAATGCAACCTCTCCACAACCATTCCACAAGGGTGAGCAATATTCAAGCTGAGAGCGCACATGACTCTTATAAATTATAGCTAACTGCTCATCGGCGAAGAAGTTACGGACTCTGTACAATAATCCAAGTTTCTTTGAGGCGGTTTTAGCAAGTGATCTGACATGAGAGGTCCAGCTCAAGGCACTGTTAAGTGAGACACCAAGAATTTCAATACTTTTGGAGATGGGAATATTAGTAGCACTGAGGGTAATGTACGAATCTGGCAATATCTGTCTATTAGTAAACTGTATATATTTAGTTTTACTAGCATTAAAAGAGACAAGGTTGTTTTGTCCCCATTCACTGATTGTAGATAGATCTTGATTTGTGGAGATGGCTGTACTGAGTTGAGAGGTAGAAATATTAGACTTTGTAAATGGATGTCTGAGTGTGAATGAACTATGTAGTGTTGAGTCATCTGCATATGAGTGAATGGAATTGTGAGTGACAGATAAGATATCATTAATATGAACCAGAAATAGGGTTGGCGCCAGAACTGATCCCTGCGGCACGCCGGCGTTAATTGAGTGGAAATTCGAATATACATCATCTTCTTTTACTCTTATTTTCCTGTCACTAAGATAAGAAGAAATCAAAGGAACAAAAGACGTTAGTCCATAGCAAGGGAGTTTGGACAGCAGGGAACGGTGCCATACTCTGTCGAAAGCTTTAGAGATATCAAGAGCTACTGCATGAGTTTCTCCAAAAAGATCAATTGATTGATGGATGGTATGAGTTAAGAGATTGAGTATGTCAATGGTGGATCTTTCGTGGCGAAAACCGTATTGTCTATCAGTAATTAAGTTGTTGGATTCAAGATGTTTAACAATATGCTTATTAATTAAAGTTTCAAATACCTTACCAAGAGAAGATGTAACAGCTATTGGTCTGTAATTGGAGGGGTCAGACGAACTTCCTTTCTTCGGAACTGGGTGGATATTGGCTTCTTTCCATGAATTTGGGAATAAAGAAGTACGTATGCATAGTCTGAATAATTTAGCTAGGACAGAGGCAAGTTCAGGGGAACACTTTTTCAAAACAATTGGCGGAATTCCATCTGGGCCTGGAGCTTTGTTGGTAGGTAAATTGTCTAGGATGGATTTTACATATCTTGTCTGTATTTTAAGTGGGGCAATTTCGGTAGAATCAAGTTCCAGTACTGAGACATTCTGGCTGGTATCATCTATGGTAGAGTTTCTGGCAAAGGTACTAGCAAAGATATCTGCTTTCCCACATGGGTCATTTGTAATATTGCCATCGGAAGATTTTAGTGGGGGAATGGAAGATGACTTGTTAAAGTTATTATTGAAAGAATTAAGAGTTGACCAGAATATTCTATTGTCATTAGGGTTGTTAAGTAGTTTTGATGCTTGCTTTTGAAGAAAGTTTGATTTAGATAGATTTATTACAGCTTTTGCATGATTTCTAGCAATTTTAAATTGGGAGAGTGATTCAGATGTTTTTGATTTTAAGTAAGAGTTATATGCTAATGACTTTTGGGCTGTTGCTCTGGCACAATTGCCATCAAACCATTTTGGAGAGTTTGATCTTTTAGTGAATTGTTGACTTGGTATGAATAAATCCATACCAGCTAGTATTAAGTCGCAGATGTGGGACTGGGTAGAATTGGGATCACTAGAGAAGAAAGACTGCCATGGAATATCAGCAAGATAATTTCTAAATCCATCCCAGTCTGCCCTGTCAAAGTGCCATCGGGTCACCCTGACAGGTTCGGAATGGGGAGGTTTAGGAGGGTTAACTAATGAGGCTTTGATGAGATTATGGTCAGAGGATCCAAGTGGTGACAGTACCTCTATCCTGTACTGATCTGGAATATTTGTCAAGAATAAATCCAAGAGATGGGCATTATGGTCAGGATTATCAGGTATTCTGGTTGGTTGCTTTACCAACTGGGTGAGATTAAACGATTCCGCAAACAGCTCGCATTCTAGACCAGCGTCATCAGTCCGGGCAGAATGCAATAACCATTCAACATTGTGTATGTTAAAATCACCCAAAATGGTAATTTCATTGCCAAGGGTAAGGTCAAGGTTACTCAACTGAGTGGATATGGAATCAAATACACTGGGTTCCGAAGAAGCATTGGGGGAACGATAAACTACACAGATATATTTGGTAATGTTTTGACAATTTAATTTATATAATGAGTAATCAAAACTGGATGAAGTGAAGTTTAAAATAGTATCAACTGGATATTGGGATTTGATATAACAACAGGTGCCGCCCTTGTTACGAAAGTTTGTAAGGAGATGGTAACCGGGAAAACAAAATGGAGATATATCGGTAGAGGGCGAGATTTGTGGTTCTGTGAGGAAAAGGGCCAAAGGGGATATGGACTGAAGGAAAAAATGAACCGGGTTTAAATTTGTGGTAAGGCCGCGGATGTTGGTAAAGAATAAGGCCGCACCGTCACCTCTTCGCCGACGAGCATTCCCGGAAATAGCAACAGTCGCTGCCGGCACAGTCGCTTGATGGCGACCGGGAGGACCCTGTGCCTCCAGCCTTACCCTGCCGGTGGTGGCAATCCGAGGTACCACCTTATTTGATATTAAGATTGCAGCGGCCATTACTAAAAATGTGAATAGAAGGTGTGATATGTTATGCGCATGTAGTGTGGTGTAGACAGTTGAAGGTAGAGGTATTATGAGAGCATGCTGGCCTACTCTCTGTGTAAATGAATGCACTGAAAATGTTCAGAAAAGGGAGATGGTCAGGATCAAGTCCTGAGGGCTGGTGAAACGGGAGCTCCAGCTCTCCCTATCACCAGCTTGCCATCAACCTCGGGAGTACTGCCCTGTTCGACTGGTGCTACAGTCTACTGACATCTTGAAGAAACAAGAGAAAAAAAGGAAAAGTTAGTAAAAAGTGAATAAAAAAAAACAGTGCGGATATATATGTAAAAATGTAAAGAAAAAATGTGTAGAGTTATGCGAAAGAGAAAAAGAAGACAAAACTAACATTGGAACAAGAAAAATGTGAGAAAATACATAGCAAAGAGTAGGAAAACGTAAGAAAAACACAGTAAGGATGAAGAATAATGATTTAAGGGAGAAGCAGGACATAGACTCAAGATTCATACAAAAGAGAGTGGCACGTAAGAGCTGTGTTATAAAGGAGGAAAAGAGAGCATTACTAGAATTAAAAGAGAGAAAGGTAAATATACAGGAAAAGAGTACAAAAGCTCAAGGGAATAATTATAAACAAGAAGGAAAAACAGTCAGGCAAAAGGGGAAGAAGGAGATAAAAAAAAATAGAATAGAGGATAGTAAAAAAGGTGTGTGAAAGAGAAGGAAAGATATTACCACAACTGATATAAAAAAAAGAGGAAAGAAAAGATGCAGAAGGGAACAATAGCGAGATAATAAAGCCGTAAATCAAGGCATGTGGGGGAGAGAGGAGGAAGGACACAAAGAATGATAATAAATGGAGGAACGGGGACACAGATGAAGGGATTAGAGTTGGAGGAGGGAAACAGGAAAGAAAAGAAAGGAGACGAGCACATGGGTAAGGGAAAAGAAGTGAAGTATAGTGGTGGAAGAATGATGAGTATGAAAAAGAAAAGGAAATAGGAAAAGAGGAAATATTACTGAATATAAAGTGATAAATCGTGATAATAGAAGGTAAAAAGAGAAATCTTGAGAGCAATTGGGTGATGATAACGGAGAAGGGGTAAAAAGAGTGACCAGGAACGAAAAGGACAGAAAGAGGAAAACAAGACAGAAAAAGATTATAGGAGAACCCTTAAAAGAGGAGGAGCTAAAAAAAATTTATAGTACACAAAGTAGTAGGGCAGGAGAAAGAGTAATCAGTATGGAAAAGAGGAGGCAGGAGTAGAAACGTGATTATATATACAGTACATAGATAAAAGAGGATGGAAAAAGAAAATTGTGAAACACTTGAATGAGGTTGAAGAGTAGGTAGAGTGGTTTGAAAAAATTATCCATCAGTCTCGTTTATATATGCCCACAATTTTTCTCAATACATCCAACAGAAGAAAACTTGTGCAATATTATATGTGAACAATACTTTAAGAAATATTAGTAATATTTGCTCGTCTTCTGCCTTGTCCACCCGAAACCTACCAAACCACCAACCACCCTCCGCCAGCAGGATGATTCGGCAAGTTTCCACGCCTAGACAGATTTATACAGTAGCAATAAAAATTGATTTGCTTTAGCACTGTATGACAATCTCAGCTGAATGTTATCGTCTAACGTTAGATGGAATAAAATACTTGAATCATTCCCTGCACGAGAGATTTAATGGTGGCAGGGTAATGATTCTCAGCCTTCTGTAGTATACTTTCAGTTGAATAACATCTTTTAATATTAGATACATAGAATATCGAAGTTGTCTCGATCATGAAATTGTTAACCTTTTCATTTCGATCACGTATAAAATACGACATTGGACTGAAGTAATGAACCCTTTCAGTCTGGTGACGCCCTTTTTATCTTATTCCTTTACTTCCAGAAGATTTTATTCAGCTAAAGAAAGATTAAGGAACTGAATGGGTTAGGTACAGCATTCGTTAGCCCTTTCATTAATAGAGACCCATCACTAGCTGAATAAAATCGTCTATGGACATAAATGAAAAAAAAAAATCGTAGTCGGTTTAAAAAAAAAAAAAAAAAAAAAAAAAAAAAACGCCCAATATGAAACCAGGGATCGTATGATTAAAGATAGTTTTTCTCTTTTCCATTTTTTTTTTAAATAAGAGAGGGAGGGAGGGCCTAGAAAAAATTAGTTGTTATCGGGTGTGTAATTTAATCTGTTAATCTTATAAGGAAGTTTACCCGAGTCCGCCCAACCTGATTATCGTAGAACCAGACCCTGGAAATATGTTGGTGTGGGTGTGGGTTTGTGGATGTTGATGTGGGTGTGTTGGTGTGGGTGTTGATGTGGGTATATAGGTGTGGGTGTGTGGATGTGGGTGTGGGTGTTGATGTGGGTGTGTGGGTGTGAGTGTGGGAGTATGTAGATTAAAAAGGTATGTAGGTTTGAGTGTGAGTTGTAATTGTGAGTAAATGAATGTGCATGTGGGAAAGCGTATTTAAGTGTGAATGTAAGTGTGGAGTGTAAGTGTGAAAGTGCTAGTGCAAGTGTGCGTTTGTCAGTGTGGGTGTCTAGGTGAGAGAGTGTAAGTGTGGGAATGAAGGTCTGTATTTGCAAGTGTGTGGGAGTAAGTGTGTTTGCGGAAATATGTGTGTTAGTGTGTGTGTTTGCAAGCTTGGGTATGATAGTGTGGAAGTGTAAGTGCGGAACATACATGTGGTTGTGCTTGTGTGGGTGTGTTGATGTGGATGTGGGAGTGTGTTGTGCTCTTAAGTGTGGCAGTGTCAGCGTGGAGATTTGAGTGTCTGCGTGTAAGTGTGAGAGAGTTGGGATTTGAATTAGTTATTAAGTGTGTGTGTGTGTGTGTGTGTGTGTGTGTGTGTGTGTGTGTGTGTGTGTATGTGTGCGCGCGTGCGCGTGTGCGTGCGTGCTTGAAAGTTTACGGGTTTAAGAGCATGCTCGTTTGAAGGAATGGGATATAAATGTAAGAATTATGCACCATGAGAGAGTTCGTAGAAGCTTTTCTTTTATTCAAGGAAGGAGGAACCAAAGGCTAGAAAACCGCAAATTGCTCGCTTCAAGAAAAATAAAAAGATAACAGAGAGCCAATTTCAAGATCTGTTCATTTTGAAATGCCCGGACACACTGCTTTTAACGACTGGAGGTCATAGGTAGTTGGAAATGCAGAGAGGAAGACTATTCCAGAGTTGACCTGTTGCATACATGAAAAACTGGGAGTATTGGTTAACTCTTGGATTGGAGAGCTGGACATAAAAGCGATGAGAGTTTGCTGTTAGACGGGTATTACACGCTCGCTATAATGGTGGAGGGATGCAAGTAGACAGTTCAGAGGAGCAGTGACCATTGAAGTAGCGATAGAAAAGAGATAAAGATGCAACAGTTCGGCGAAGAGGGAGGTTGAAGGGAGCCAGTAAGAGGATCAGAGTTAATGAGACGAAAAGCCTTTGGTTCCAACTTGTTGAGAAGAGCGTATGTGGGGAGCCTCCCCACACAGGAGAGTTGTACTCTACACGGGGGCGAATAAAACCTGTGTATCAGGTCAACAACAGTGATGGGGTAAAGAAGGCACGGAGTCGGCTTAGCAGACTTAATTTTTTGGAAGCAGATTTTACAAGAGAAGTCATATGATCATTCCAAGATAAATCCCGAGAGAAATAAAACCCCAAGCATGTTTAAAGATGATGCGGGATTGAGTTTGATATTGTTAAAACTTAGAGGATATTCCTGTGGTAGATTTTGTTGGGTCGAAGGATATAAGAACTGAGTTTTTGATGCATTAGAAACAAGACTTCTTTTACCTAAATCAAGGATATGAGCCAAGTCAGACATTAGGTGTGCTATAGCCTCATCCCTTGTTTGTAGAAGTAACTGCTGAGATGGACGCTTCGGGAAGATGGCAAGGTGAAGGATGGAGTCATTAGCGTATAAGTGAATAGGGATAGAGGTAGAGCTGAAGGTATTTGGATGCGTCAGAGTAAGTGTGCAAGTATAGGAATATGTAGGCTTCGAGGCGGAGTGTAAGTGTGAGTCTGTAGGCATGGGTGTAAGAGATAAAGGGATGAGGGTGATGTAGTGGATAATTGAGGATGTAATGGAGTGTGTGATGGTGTGGGACGTAGATATCGACGTAGGTGTGTGTGTGTGTGTGTGTGTGTGTGTGTGTGTGTGTGTGTGTGTGTGTGTGTGTGTGTGTGTGTGAAGGCTTTGTAGGTCTTGATGGAAGTGTAAAAGTGTGAGAATAGATAGTAAAAAAATATCATACTATTCAACTGCATTTACTTTGAACGCAGGGCATGTCCGCCAGAGTCTTCCCTGACGCATCCTATCACAGCAAATAATGTAGGAGCAGTGAACAGTGAACCATACTAAGCCTCTCTCAGCTTAGGAATATTAGCTAGCAGAGGTGATGAGACGTATAAGAGGTGAAATTTTAAGCAAGTGTGTGTCGTAAGGATGCTGGTACTGTGTGTATTTGCTAATGGTTGTGTGTGTGTGTAGGTGCAGGCAAATAGTTACACACACACACACACACACACACACACACACACACACACACACACACACACACACACACACACACACACACACACACACACACAAGCAGGATAACGCCAGAGAAAAGAAAAACGCATAAATATTTTCACAGGTAATCATATCTGCTTTAATGGAGGAAGGTATAGGCAGGTGAGAGATTAATAAGGGATTAATTAGTCTAGCGCTGTTTTACCTGTGCCACAAAAATGCTGCATGTGAAGCTGTTCCGTGTTTGTCATTGTTATACTTGTTTGTGTGTTTGTTTTGGTGTTTGTGTTTGTTTTAGTATTTGTGTTTGATAGTCTTGTTTTTATGCTTTTGTTGCTTAATATTATTCTGTTTTCTTGAGTGTTTTCTTTCTTCATTGTCGTTTTGTCTTTTGCTTGTGTTGTTGTTTACTGTGTGCGTTTTGTGTTTGTTTTTATATTGTCTTGTTTTTAATGTTTTTGTTGCTTAATAGTGTTCTTTCGCTTATTTTCTTTCTTCTTTATTTTTCTCCTTCAGTAAAGGCTAAAAGAGGAGGTGTCTGGTTTTTGGCATTGTCATTTTGTTGTAGTTTTTTTTTTTTTTCTTTCATCGGTGCTTTAAATTTCTGTTGGTAATTTTCATGTCTTCCTTTTGTCTTTGTATTTTGTTATTCCTTTTTATTGTTTTTCTGTGCTTGTTTGACCATTATTTCTTTGTTCTTGAGCAGTGTTGTTTTGTTTTTTTCACTTGATGTTTTTGTCCTTGTTTTATTTCACAAAAATTTCGATGAGAAGCTGTTTTTTGTTTGACTGCTTTTTTTTTTTTTTTTTTTTTTTTTTTTTTGTTGGTGCTCCTCTTGTGGTTGGTGAGGACGCCCACTATCCACCCACTCGATGTAGTGCTACCTTCATGTGACTATACTGTACGCTGAGTGGCAAGCCAGATAGTGTCTCGTAGCCCAGGAAACCATTTGCTAGTAGAGTGATTACTGTATGATGAAATGGACGCCTGGTGGTTTAGCGGGTTAAGGGGTCCCAGCCGTATTACAAGTCCCATTGCTGACTTCGTAGCTCCTTCTTCATAGCGAATTATTTTGCATACAGCACCCCAGCATTCTTTTATGTTATTATTTATCTTTAACATCGACCTAGGCATCAGTAACTTACAAGATGATAGTGAGGTGTAATGTGCAAAATACATCGCTAAACAAGAAGTGTTACGAAATCTGCAAAAGCGACTTGTGATGGGACCTCATCGATATTTGGGAGTTCATTGCTCACATTATGCTGCCCAGGGAAGAGGAACTGGTCACTTCAGCCTAGCCCCGAACCCCTACGCTTCTGGTGGTGCAGTAAAGTAGTGGATGAATGATAGATTCACTTATATTCGTTTATTTTCATTGTATTATTTAGCGTTGCAGATTTTAACGCATATATTTCTGCATCATCACCATCTCCAAAAGCTATCAATCACCTCTCAGTCAGTCCTTTTCCATTCACCCAATCACCCCAGCTTCCAGTCACCCAACCTTCGCAGCAACCAGTCACCCAGCCTTCCGAACACCCAACCCTCCAGTCACTCCACTTTCAGTCACCCCACCTTCCAATCATTCCATCCAATCACTCCATGAAAAAGACTTAGGAGTTATAACAACAAATGATTTGAAACCAGACAAACAACGTATATGAGCTGTAAAAAAAGAGCCAATAAATTGACTGGATTCATAGGTAGAGCATTTGAATATAAATCGGATAATATCGTCCTCACTTTGTATAATTCCTTAGTACGCCCGCACTTGTGGTATTGTGTTCAATTCTTGCCACCGTATTGTGAAAAGAATATGGAGAAAATGAGAGAGTACAGCGGAGAACGACAAAGGTGATACCTAGATTGAGAAATAAACCATACGAGGAACGTTTAGAAGCCCCGAATCTCTTTACCCTAACTAAACGGAGGGTAGTAAGAGATTGAATTCAAGTATTCAAAATATTCAAATGACACGAAAATATGGCCATCGATAAATATTTCACAGTTGATCGCTTAAACTATACTAGAGGTAATAGGCATAAAATTTATGGCAAACGATTTCAGTCACCTGAAGCTAAGCGTTTTTTCTTTAATAGAGTTGTAAATATATGGAACAACTGGCCCACAGATGTTGTAAACTGTGCTACAGTACTAACCTTTAAAAATCGCTTGGCTAAGTAGTCTATTTGTCATCTGACCCCCAGCTAAGTGTGTTCACTCCTGAATAACATATTTCTGCGGTGCATGTTTTTTTTTTTTCTATTTCAGAGCCTGGAAGTTGCAACTGCTGAACAACATGATAAAAATTGCAAACTTAATGTTACTCTCTCTTTCAGATGGATAGTGTAGAATAAAATTTTCTTTCCCTCTTTCCCATATTTCCATGACAGTTTTTCTATGCAACATGGTTGTCCTTCTCGCTATTTCCTGCCGGCTTCGGCTGGATGGTTTGGTGGGTGGGGGGTAGCCTTCTTGCTTTTCTATCCTTGTCTTTAGCTGATAGATTAACATTGTTAGTTACAGCCACTCCTATACCAAATAACCACGAAAGGACTACAGGTCTGCTGCTGTTTACTTTCCTTTAAAGTACTCCTTTGTACACCTTCCAGTCACCCGATCTTACAATCGCCCCACCTTCCAATCGTCCCACTTTCCGATCACCCAGTCTTCAAATCATCCGACTTTCATATCGCTTCACCTTCCAATCGCCAAATCTTCTGATCAACCAAGCTTCCAATCAACTTATCTTTCAGTTACCCCACCTTCCAGCCACCCAGTTTTTTTAATTACTCCACCTAGCCACCCCATTCATTCTAACCTCCAGTCATCACCTCCTAGTCACCCGTGTCATTTTAACCCCCAATTTCCTCATCTTCCATTCCCCTCATCTTCCAGTCACCCCAACTAACACTCGCCCCACCAATCAATCATCCAATCTTCCAACCACCCAACCTTACACCCAGCCTTTCAGTCACCCAACCATCCAGTCACCCTACCATCCACTCATTCCACCTTCCAATCACCCAATCGCCCAATCTCCAATCATTGGGGCCGTCAGCATATCATTAAAGGTCATTGAATTAGCCCCGCTCATCTTGTACGCCGTTGTTGTCGTCGTTAATTATACACATACGCACACACACATACACGTACTCTTACATACACATACACTTACATACTTACATAGAGATTTGCTCGTTTTTCTTCCTGTGTCTGTGTGTTTGCCTGTCTCTCTTTCTCATTAGCTTCCTCGCGTTTCTCTCTCTCTCTCTCTCTCTCACATGCACAAAATTTTCCCCCCCAAATGCACGTATCTGCATTCAGTGGCTCAGGCAGATAAGCAAACCCATTACTCATACACAAATGCACATGCACAGCACATACTCGTACTTACTCACACGCACACGAGCATATACTGACACACACAGTAAGCACACGCACCAGGTCAGTTACCAATTCATACTCATGCATTCATTTATGCATACATGCGTCCTTATGCACACACAAACATCTGAATAAAGGTACACGCAATGGAACCTGCTGTTTGAATTAGTCACAGAAGAGTATAAATGCTGTGTACATATTCATAAATGTTCACACACACACACACAAACACACACACACACACACACACACACACACACACACACACACACACACACACACACACACACACACACACACACACACACACACACACACACACACACACACGTAGGCAGGCAGGCAGGCAGACAGACACAGACAGACAGCCAGAGAGTCCCGCCTCCCCTCCACACACGCACCTTTATTAGCATTAATTAGCTCAACCGTGCCCTGTTTGCCCCTCCTCCCCCATCCCAAACCCCATCCCCCCCACACCATCCCAATCCCACCCCACCCCGCCCTACCCCAACCCGCCATATTGTCGCCCCACTCCACCCCACCCCACCCAGCCCTTCCCTACCTACTACACCCCATCGTACACCACCCTATCCTACCTCATCCCAGCCAACCCCCTACTCCAGCCCTCCCCTAACCCCACACCTCCCCACCCCAACGCACCCCACGCCAGCCTACCCCAGTATCAAGCACAGTCTAGCATCCTTGTGTGCTTGCTCGCTCACTCTCTTACCGAATCAACTCATATGCCTTCTTTGACCCATTCCTCGATCTATTATTCATTCCTTTATTACCTCATCAAGAGCGTGGGAACCCGGGGCTAGGATACTGAGAATTTAAGTCGTGGATGACAGGCCGTTGTTTCATTAGTGCCATTATAAGCAGTCTCAATCACGCCTTGGATGTTAACCAGTCTATGCCACATCCGGTTGGAACGCCGTAGGCAACTAGACCACCAAGGATTTATCTGACTGTGATTACTACGCAGTGAGGTCAACAGCTTCCTTGGCTACAGATGATGATTTTGCTTGTCCTTCAGTGTAGAGTCCCTGAAGTTTAACCTTTCATCGGGTTAGTGGATAGTGGGCGTCGCCACCTACCACTACTGTACAGTACATGAAGGACATCTCAATTTCTGTGTGGCCGACTCTGGGCATAGGCCTAGCAGTCCGTTCTCTGAGACCAATGGTCTTCGCACATGCTACACAGTTGCAATGTCAACTTTTTGGCACTAATACCCACCATCCATACTGAATATATACTAAAGTTGCTTTATTCACGACTGGTACATTGGTGTTAGTGAGAGTGTTCTTATGACAATCGGTAGGGCTGTTTTGACGAAATTTAATCCATCAGACTGTTCGCAAGCCCAGCACCATGTTAGGATTTTGTTCATCTCACTGGAAATCGAGGAAAGAAATGAAATTCATCTCTTTTAAATTTCCAACAGATATAGATTCCCTCGGGTGAATAAAATGGTCTGGACTTAATTAAGAAAAAAAAAATGCGTCAGTGCGTCAAAGGTTGTGAAAGCATTAAAAATAAGAAAACGTTTTGTGCTTGAGCGGCAATTTCTGAGTGAACTGAGTTGCGAGGATTTGTGTGTGTGTGTGTGTGTGTGTGTGTGTGTGTGTGTGTGTGTGTGTGTGTGTGTGTGTGTGTGTGTGTGTGTGTGTGTGCGTGCGCGCGCGCGAGTCCCTGTGCGAGCGTGCGTGTGTGAGTTA
The DNA here is from genome assembly GCF_032717465.1 of Coenobita brevimanus. NCBI lineage: Eukaryota > Metazoa > Arthropoda > Malacostraca > Decapoda > Coenobitidae > Coenobita > Coenobita brevimanus. Next base: position 22,762,963 of record NC_137022.1, on the reverse strand, counting down.
ACGTGGTATATTTTTATGCAAACAAGACACCCAAAAGGTGAAAGCCTGGAAATCTTGTCTCACCGAAAGAAAGAAAAAGGTCTAAAAATACTTTCCGTTCGTTTCGACAATCCTGGATACATTCGGTTTATTTCTTTTAGTACCAGGGTTTATTTTTTATTATATTCTTGGCGGTACCAGATGATTTTATTGAACTTAAGGAAGACGTCTTGTAGTTAAGGTTCCAAAATATCTCGAGCTTTTTTTTTTTTTTAATGCGAGGAAGAAGGAACCAAAGGCCATGAGCCCGCAATAACAGTTCCCTCTAAGAGAAAAACAAAATACAAGAGAAAGCCAAATTCAAGATCCATTCATTTCGAGATGCCTGGACACACTGCGTTTGAAAGACTGGAGATCATTGGCAGCAGGAAATACAGACAGAGGGAGACAGTTCCAGAGTTGACCTGTTGCATAAATGAAGGACTGAGAGTAACGGTTAACTTTTGCATTAGAGAGTTGGACAGAAAAGGGATGAGAGTTTGCTGCTAGACGGGTGCTACGCGCCCGTCGTAGAGGTGGAGGAATGCATGCTGACAGTTCAGAGGAGCAGTGACCATTAAAGTAGCGATAGAAAAGAGATAAAGATGCAACAGTGCGGCGAAGAGACAGAGGTTGAAGGGAGTCAGTAAGAGGAGGAGGGGTAATGAGACGAAAAGCCTTTGACTCTACCCTATTGAGAGGAGCTGAATGTGGGGAGCCTCCCCACACATGAGAGTTGTACTCCACACAGGGGCTGATAAAACCCCTGTATAGAGTCAGCAATTGTGCAGGGGTAAAGAAAGAACGGAGTCGGCTTAGCACACCGAATCTCTTAGAAGCAGATTTTACAAGAGATGTAATATGATCTTTCCAAGATAAGTCACGAGTAAATGAAACCCCAAGCATGTTCAAGGATGATGTAGGATTAAGCTGGATATACTCGTCTGAAAACTGCAGTAAAAAGATAAATAAAAAGATATATTGTAGTGAAGTGACTAACTAATTGGAGGTGATGGGTAGTGGAAGAGACAGGCCTGGGAGAAACAGTTCCACAGTTGACCAGCTGTGTAAATGGAAGTCTAAGAGAACCGATTAATTCTTGCAATAGGGAGGTGGACAGAAAAGGAATGAAACTGTAGCTGGGCTGG
>NC_137022.1:22744297-22751797 GCF_032717465.1 Coenobita brevimanus | reverse complement strand
TGAGACTGAAATGGAGTGAGTGAATGCTGAGCTGTAACAAGAGAGGTGGGGTGAGAGGGAATTATGATCAGTATGATAAGAGGGAGTGATGAGTAGGATGAGAGAGACTTGAGTGGGGTGAGAGAGAGTGAGGATATATTGGGTAGAATGGGGTGAGAGGGAGTGGGGTTGGGTGAGAGTGTAATAAAAGTGGGTGAGAGAGAGAGAGAGAGAGAGAGAGAGAGAGGGGGGGGGAGAGAGAGAGATGAGTGGGGTAAGAGAGGGAGATGAATGAGGTGAGAGGGAGAGAGATGAGTGGGGTAAGAGAGGAAGATAAGTGGGGTAAGAGGGCGAGATGAGTGAGGTGAGAGGGAGAGAGATGAGTGGGGTAAGAGAGGGAGATGAGTGGGGTAAGATAGGGAGATGAGTGGTGTGAAAGGGAGAGAGATGAGTGGGATGAAAGGGAGAGAGATGAGTGGGATGAGAGGGAGAGAGATGAGTAGGGTGAGAGGGAGGGAGATGAGTGGGGTAAGAGAGGGAGATGAGTAGGGTGAGAGGGAAAGAGATGAGTGGGGTAAGAGAGGGAGATGAGTGGGGTGAGAGGGAGGGAGATGAGTGGGGTGAGGGGGAGAGAGATGAGTGGGGTAAGAGAGGGAGATGAGTGGGGTGAGAGGGAGGGAGATGAGTGGGGTGAGAGGGAGGGAGATGAGTGGGGTGAGAGGGTGCTCTGCTAAGCCTCCCTCGGGATTCACAGGCACGAATTCCTTGATCACTCACTGAATTATTCTTCCTCTCTTCTCTCTCCCTCCTCCTCTTCTCCTCCACCTCTTTAACCCTTTCTTTCTCCTCTTGTCTTCTCTTCCATATATCAATGTTATTTCTGCGTCTCAGAATTATTACTCTTTTCACTCTTTTCCTCTTTTTCCATCTACTTTTTGTCGTTTTCCCTTTTCTTTCCTAATTCTTCTATTTTCCTTTCATCTCTTTGCTTCATTTCCTTATCTCACTTTTTCTCTTTTGCATTCTCTTTTCCTCCTTGCACTCCTTTTTTCCTATCCTGTTTTTTTTCTTGTTGCTGCGTTTTTTTCGTCCTCTTTTCATGTTACTTATTCTCTTTCCCATCTCCTTTCTTCTCTACTCCTTTCTCACTCTTCTTCCCCTTCCTCCTTCTCCTCTTCCATTTTCGCTTTCTGTTGATACCTTCCTTCCTTGTATTTATTTTCTTTCCATTCATCTTTTACTTCACGTCTTCCTGTCGTGCTAAATTCTTCATCTTTTCCCCTTGCTTGTCCTCTAATCTCCTTATTTCCCCTCCTAGTGTTACCATTTATTTCTTCTTCCCTTCTTCCTATTTCTTATCATAATCATTTGTATTATTTTATATCCTACGAAGGGTATGCCCATTTTACTCTAACTTGGCCTATACTTGCCCTTTCTCCATCTTGAATGCTGTGTTGTAACAATAAATTATTACTCACAGATGGCACTAGTCACGAAGAAGTGCTATGGATGGAATGTAGGGCCGTAGTATTGTCATTAAATAAGCAGTAAAGTAACGAAAATCTGCCCCAAGTTACTCTGAAAAAAAAAAAAGAATAATAGCTGTAACTTACCTAAAAATATGAAAAATAAAGCTATACTTCTCTCACTTGGGCAGAAACTAACACAAATCCATCCTGAACGCTGAGCTGTAACAAGAGAGCAGTCAAGGCTATAGTGCTAGTCACGAAGAAGTGCTATGGAAAGGATGAAGAGGAGCTGTTAATGTCTTATTCTGCCTTAGAGCTTCTGGAAATAATCTGCAAAAGGACGAAACTTTCCCCCAAGTTAAAGAGAGAGGATTATAATTCAAAGTCTTCAGAAAAATAGTAAGATGAAAGACTGAGAATACTGGTAAAGAGGGGGATTTGGAGGGAAAGTCATCGAATGTTTGTGTGTGTGTGTGTGTGTGTAATTCACCGGGTCGGTCAGGATCACTTGATGGTCGTGATACCCTCCCTGAAGGGAGCTGAGAGCTCATATAGTCCGATCTAAGGGCAAGGCTGTGACCTTCACACACCCACACACCCGTCCCCTTGCTCCAGGGGGACAGTAACCACCCACTTCGTCAGTGAAACTTTTCGCAACCTGAGCGAGGCGCGAACTCCCGTCTACCAGATGGCAAGCGAGAACGTTACCACTGCGCCAGCGAGCGGTGTGTGTGTGTGTGTGTGTGTGTGTGTGTGTGTGTGTGTGTGTGTTTATCTGACATTTCCCAGACGATGAAAGAGGGATTGGATGGATAATAGGAACAAAAAGATAAGCAAATATGTAACTGGATTGGATGGATGGATGGATAAATAGATAGATGGAGGGGCTGATGGATGGATACATAGATCAGATTGATAGATAGATAGGTAGACAGATAGACAGATGGACTGATGTTTGGATACACAGATCAGATAGACAGACAGACTGATGGAGGGATTGATGAATACACAGAATACAAAAATAGATAGATAATAAATAGATAGGTTGATAGGCAGTTAGAGAAGAAGATAGACAGATGAACAGATAGATATAGACAGATAGATATGTAGAGACATTAACTGATAGATATAAAGATAATTAGAAATATATAGACAGATTAATGTAGAAATCCCTCATCTGATCTGTTATCATAATCTGTATCAGGGGAAGATGGATAAAGGAACCAGCATGCAGATAATTAGATAGATAGACAAATAGATAGACAAACATAAATGCCTGGCCTAAACTGTTATGGATATTTATGTTAATCTTTATAGCTGTGGGAAGACATAATGGGTTGTGTGTTCCTCATTTTAAACAGTTTGGGGCTTTAATGTCATGAAAAAGGTTTATTTGTGTGTGTGTGTGTGTGTGTGTGTGTGTGTGTGTGTGTGTGTGTGTGTGTGAATAAGAGCTAGATTGCGCGAGAGAGCAAAATCAGAAAGCTTTGCCACTAGAAAGAGGATTCCAAGCGCTTCACATCCATTAAAGGAGCGATTTAACAAGAAAAACAATATTATCGAAGTTCCCCCTAAAAACAGAAACAGGAACTACCGAGCAAAGAAAACGAGAGTGAACTTTTTAAGGAGAAATGAGAAAATCCGAAGCAACGACCCGTGAAAATAGCCGAGAGAGAGAGAGAGAGAGAGAGAGAGAGAAAGGAAGGATGATTTAAGAGGTGTATTCATTCTAATTTCGAAAACTATTCCGAAGCAAGGAGCATAAAATGGGCTTGAGAGAGAGAGAGAGAGAGAATGACGAAATATTGCGCACTGAATAAAATTACAGCAGCAAACAAGAAGCAAAAGGCATTAAATGAGAGAGAGAGAGAGAGAGAGAGAGATTTCTGGGGACAAATACAAAGCAAGAAGCATAAAATTGGTGGAGGAGGGGTGAAATGGGAACAGTTTGTAGGTATATATAGGGAGAGAAAGGTTAAAGAGAGAGCGAGGGAAAGAGGAAGGGTTGGGGAGAGAGAGAGAGAGAGAGAGAGAGAGAGAGAGAGAGAGAGAGAGAGACGGTGGACAGAAAGACATCGTGACAGACAGCGTTCTAACTGATTGACAGACAGACAAGGGAGCAGCTGATAGACAAAGCAGCCAGAAAGACAGACAGATAGACGAACAGACAGAAAGACAGACAGATAGACGAACAGACAGAAAGAGACAGATAGACGAACAGACAGAAAGAGACAGATAGACGAACAGACAGAAAGACAGGTAGATAGGTGAGAGGGGGAAAAAAAAAGTAGCAATCAGACACACGGATATAAAACAGCAGTTGAACAATGATAAATCTGTGAACAGTGATTGAAAAAACGTGCGCTTTTTTTTTTTTTTTTTTTTTTTTTTTTTTTTTTGACGGAGGAACAAAATGATTACAGTCAATGAAAGGGATGGAGAGGTGGGAAAAAAAAAAGAAAAATAAAACTGACAAATACTATAGACACATATATACAGAGGTGTGACCATTGATTTTTATTTATTTATTCATTTTTGTTGATTTCGACGCCTTCGTTACGGCGACGTCTTTTGTTTTTCTTGTTACTATCAAACGATTTTATTATTATGAGTGCCTTTGTAAATTAAATGGTTTATTATTATTACCTCCACCAAAGAAGTTGGAGGTTATGTATTCACTTATGTTTGTTTGTTTGTTCGTCCACATGATATCTCCAAAAGTTCGCTATGAATTTCAATGAAATTTTGTGGAAGAGTGGGCCATGAGTCAAGGAACAATTTACTAAATTTAGGGGCGGATCCGGATCCTATGTACTCTACACATTATCTCCACGGATCCGGATCAGGATCCTTTTTAATGACAATGGCATTGTTGGAGGTATGCACTCTGAGTGCTTTATTGTTACTATTATTAATATTTCTGCTATTACCACTGCTACTACTACTACTGCTACTACTACTTTAATAATTCTAAGTTAGCAGTCATACGCAGCCCTCTTTAGCCTCTTCATTACTATGGCCCTACCTTTTTATGAATACAGTTACCTGATTGTTGCAAGAATGAATTAGATATACGCGTCCTCGTGCTGAAGGGATTACAATGCCATGTACAGACAAAAACTGATAAGGAAAATAGGATAATGAACACTCTTGAACCAACGACAATATGGGCATCCTTAGGTGGGAAAAAGATCTCTGTGATGATGATGATGATGATGATGATGATGATGATGATGATGATGGTGACTGATGTTTGCTGATTGATGACTGATGAAAGATGATTGATGAATGATGATTGATGTCTGCTGAATGATGAATGATGAATGATGACTGATGAATAATGGTGATGATTTATAAACCAGGGATATTTTCAGACGAATTACACAACGCCATATTCAAGGTGGCATAGGAGGCGTGACAACATCTCTTCCTTACGCATTTATTTTGCATATTACACCTTAACATTCTCTCGCATGTTATTTATGATGCATTACTATCGACATATTTGCATCAATAACACACAAGAGGATACTGAGGTCTAATGTGCAGAATAAATAGCTAAGAAAATGGTGTTACGAAATCTCTAACACCACCTAGAATATGACTCTATACATGAAATCTCAGATGGGAATTAAACCCCTCCCCCCTTTTTTTTTACATCATTAATGAAGAAATGGATGAAATTAAGAGTTATTTGACCTACCTGCCTCGTTGCTAATTGCGCTTTGTACAGCGGTGTGCAGTCTAGCAATTTCCTGTCTTCAAAGGTGTTTTAAATCTGACTGCGTAACATTAAGAACTGGTCTACACCTTCCCTTACACCTTTTTGTCAGTAGGCCCGCTAGTCTTTCCTGCAAGCAAGGCATTTTGTGGGCCACTCTGAAGTATTTATTAGATGTGGTGAGATAGTCTACTGAGTGATACCTGTAACTCAAGCTCTGATACACTGTTGGTCTGTTTAATCATCAATATTGTGGCGCGGTTCTTAGCATCAGCGGCCATAACAAAAATAATGACGTGAATGATTACATAATTATAGGGGAAAAAATCTATAACCTGAAAAGTAAATATATATAATGCATGTCATACTGTATTCATTGGACTGTGGAGGGGACGGTTGGAAGCTGCTGGTGGGTAACATTCGGCACCCCTGACGTAAACAAAAAAGACAGCAGCGCCACACTTACCCATGGTGGCGTTATCCAGAAGCACCAGGAAGAGGCACCAGCCGCTGTAGTGCCACCACGTCATCACTCCGGCTGTCTCGGGGCACCAGGACACATTAGGGGGGCACCAGGATACATAAGGGATCGCCAGGACACATTAAAAGCCACCAGGACACATTAGAAGAGTATATGTTGAATTTTGTGGCGCTGTTTAACTTCTGGTCCCGTTGGAGTCATTGTTGCACAGAATTATATTTCCAGGACACTCAATTCCTTTGGGATATATTTTTGAGAAACTATTCCTCTTTACAAGTCACAGATTTTCTTTAATTAGGGCATACATTGTCTTTAAATAGATTATAGATTTTTTTTGCTAGGTCCGTGATTCTTTTTTACTAGGTCACATTCATGGATCATGGCGTTAGTAATCTTTGTACCTTCGTTTTCGCATTTCAGATGGGCGTGAGATCCACCACATTCCACCTTCGTATTTGCGTTTCAGAGAGGTATGGTTTCACTTCTTATTGCACTGTTGTTTTTACACTGCTGAGGTCTTTTTTCATCTGTAATAACATTTCTGTTTTAGCATTTTACGGTAAATTTTCGTTTTTGCTATTCATCGAGTAATAGTTTCACACCCAATAGCAGTCCTGTTTTTACCTTTTTTTATTCCACCTTTGCTCTATACATTTCTAAAGAGTAATTTTCACTTGTCGTAGTCCTTTAGTTTTAGCATTTCAGAACAGCACGATTTAACTGCATAGGCCTATTCCACTTTGTCTTTGGAAGGGCTACTGTTCCTTTCACAATAATCCTCATTTCACAGAAAGTTGCATCAGGTTCAGGCATGAAAGACTCCTGGAAGCTAAATATTCATAGGACTCTCATTATTTCACTGGTCTCACGGACGACGTTTTGTCAGGATGGTACTGATGCTCTCAGCTGGATAAAACCATTTTGTAACCCAGATTAAGCAAACAATAGCGTCTCTGTAGCAGCATAAGAGCCAGTTTAGGTATTTTCCAACTCACAATAGCACGTTCATGACCCAGGTAATCCCTAACCCCTCTCAGCTCAGTTGACGTCTGGTTGTAGTCAGATTGGAGGGTTTATATGACTAGTAATTAAGGAAACTCATGCCTACAGAATAAATAAGGTTCTTCGAATTTCATTCAACTGCGACTAATTATTGCAGTAGTGAGAGTGGCTTGTTCCCTCGGATGAAGGAAACAAATTATAACTTTCGGAATTTCTTTTAACTTTCCATCTTTACAGTTTGAATCAGTGCATGAAGCTGTGTTTATTTTCTCCAGTAACTGTTCATTTATTTGTAGACCTTCTAGTTCTGCTGACACAAGATTACTGCGGGATTAATGCAGTGGCAGGAAAACATTATATATATTGTACATTCAGAAATATTTGCCTTACGAAAGGAACGTAACAGGGCTCATTGTGAAATTATTTTGAAATCATCGATAACCTGGGCTGTTTTTGCAGCCTCAGATTCAGCTGAATGTAATGCCAGTGGACTGCAGACTGAAGTGGATCTTCTGCAGTCCACCATTCTTCTCTCAGGGGATGGAGCAAGGGATAAGGGACATTTGTTTGACCGAGCAGAGAAGTAACTTGTTCATACCACTGCCACCACGGGAAAGCATCCCCCTACAGCACAGATCACCTGGATAAAGATGCTTTTTTGATGACACTGTACAGTCGTCAATAGTCCTGTAATCTGCTTCCCTCCCATGGACTTAGAAAAATCAGTCAAGTGTATATGCAACAACTGACACGAATGATTCCGTTTAGCCACTGATCACTCTTCGTGTGTTTATTAGCCCTGCAAAGATCCCTTACAACAATGCTAAATGTTGTAAGACAAGAGGAAT
>NC_137022.1:22716797-22741797 GCF_032717465.1 Coenobita brevimanus | reverse complement strand
GTGTGTGTGTGTGTGTGTGTGTGTGTGTGTGTGTGTGTGTTAAATAAAGCTTACAATTTCATTCCGACGTGGACCAAATTTGGTAGAGAAGTTAAGTTTCAGCCCAATTTTTTTAGAACAACAAGTCAAATGTCACGGATACTCGACAAGGCCGACTTCAGCACTTTTCGTCCGATGTAGACCAAACTTGGTGGAAGGACTGAGGGTAAGGCAGGAAGGTAGTGACTCGATTTTGAGAATAGTCGGTCTAGAATCAAGTTCTCCCGGCAAGGTCAAATATTCGGCTCTCAGACCAGTTTTGGGCATAAATATCCACCCCCTCTGATTGATCCTTCTTGCTGTGATTATACTAAATTCCTTTATCAGTAAAGTTAAAAATACTGCTATCTTATCGGTATATGTCGGTACGTGCTAAGTCTCTAGTTCTGGCTGTCTCCTCCACACCTCCTCCACACCGATGTTCACGATTGTCCTGTTGTACTTTCTGTTCGTACCATTATTTACTCAGACAGTGCAAATACCATCCATACTCCTGTGCCTCACTCTCAGCTGAATGTAATTATTATGTGCTGGCTAGAGTAGGATATAAAAGTTGTACCGATTATTAGAAGTCAGTACTAGCGGTATCGACACTCTCAGACTCTTATGCCTCTCTCAGCAGAATAAAGTCATCTGATGTTAATGAAAATAACAATGCTGTTCCTACCCTGACAAGATAAATGGCGACTCATATCACTCTCTAGGTTATGTGATTCGTTCTCAGCTGAATAAGAATACTTGCGTAAGCCGATGTAGAATGCAAGAGTGGTTCTGAATAAAAAAAAGCTTTAAACGCAGACTAATTTATCAGTAAAAACTCTAATTGCTTATCCATTCGTGATCACTGCACAGTAACTACCAACACTGGCCATCTCCTCGCGATGTTCTAATTTTTTGTTTATGACTGGCTATGTTATTTTTGGCAAATTACTGTAAACAGGAAGAGTATTTTGTTAATGCAGTTAAGATGCAGAAATAGTGATTGTCTACCCCCGAGCTCTGTAAGGCCAATTGATAGATGAACATCCCTCTGTTGGTATGTCATAGGTGGGTTTCAGGACCTAGAGAGAGAGAGAGAGAGAGAGAGAGAGAGAGAGAGAGAGAGAGAGAGAGAGAGAGAGAGAGAGATTTACAGTGCTGGATTGGATGGGGCTAAAATCCAATAGGTCATATCTCCAAAGTCCGCAATGGACTGTCAGGGGCTGATAATGGCAAGTCTGCTTTATCCAGCCTTACCCCTTTATTGCCCTAGCAGAAGTTTAGGAGGAAGAAGATAATTAGAGGTTTGGAGAGAGAGAGAGAGAGAGAGGTATAAGTGCCTAGTCAATCCTGCCCATCACAGAAATCTCAGCCAACACCTGATTAAAACAGAGTCATGAGCAACAGTTTACCGACCGTTCCCAGCCTTCATTTTGCCCTCCCTCCACCCTCATTCCACCCTGAGCGTTAGAGAGCATCCTTCCTTCACATACTCTTTTGTTGTGTACTTCATATTATCAGGTACAAATACTCCACACTACACTTTCTATCGCCACAGCCAGAGGGGAAAAGTCGTCGAAATTTTACTTATATGTGTACATTTAAGGCAAGACAGGCTATAGTGTGTTTACTCTAATTGACATAGATCCGGAACTCCTTTCAGCTCAGTTGATGGAAAACGCTAGTCCCATTGGAGGGTTGATTTGACTGGTAACCAAGGAGACTCTACCCTCCCTGATTACTAAGGCGCATTCAGTTTCATGCAACCACAAGTTACTATTCAGATTAGCCGTGTGACCCATTTCCGTCAGGTGAAGGCAAGCCAGTCATTGTCATTCCCCCCGAGTGACTTTGTGGCCAATAAATCTCAACCATACCTTGGATTTAAACCCATTATTTCCCACGTCCAAAGTGCCTTAACCCACTAGGCCACCAGGCGTATAACTGTTGAAATTATGGTTACCGCCGGACATGGTAAATTCTGTCTTAGGCCTCATTCACCGTAGGGCAGTGCTACATCGAGTGAGTGGATGGTGGTGGGCAGTCAGGGATGAAACGATCCCTCTGAGACCCTTGGAAATCATTCAACGTAGAGTCATCTGAAGGCAGTACTACATCGAGTGAGTGGATGGTGGGCGGTCAGGGATAAAAGACGATCCCTCTGATACTCTGAAGCTTGGCTCTCATTCAGCGTGGAGTCACCTGAGGGCAATGCTACATCGAGTGAGTGGATGGTGGGCGGCCACGAGTAAAAACGCTCCTTCCGATACCATGAAAATTCTCCGCCCCAAGGAATGTGCAGCCTTTGATTAAACACGTGGGAAATATTCTTTTTAGGGGAACGTCTGAAGGGCCTCTTTTACCATGAGCATATTCCTTGAGGGCCGGGCCGGGGTTTTCACTGCTGCTTTCACTCAGTCGTAAAGCGTCACATGAGGTATACATGATTTCTCACTCTCCCCGAGGCTTGTATAAGATTTTGCCTTTTATATTCTTTTATGTATTTATGTATGTATGTGTGTACTTGTTTATTGGAGGCTCGTATCAGACTTTTGCCTTTTATATTTCTTTTCTATATAGTATTTATGTATGTGTATGTATTTAATGTCGATAATTTTATACTCTGCTCGCTTATCGTCTAGTCTTCATTATTTGTTTGATGATGTATTTGCGTTATATAAAGCCAGAGACGTTTGATTTACTTGATTAGATGAAGCAGATGTTGTGAGGAAGAATGTGCGGTTGTATTTTTTTTCTTTCTTTTCCGCCTCTGAACATAGACTAAATAACCCCTTCGCTGTAGGGCCCAGCAACCCTCCTACATGCCATACAGCTTCACATGCCACTACTTCGACACTAACACCTTCCGTCCATACTGAATACATGCTAAGGCCGTCTCATTCAGGACTGGCGTATTGGTATTAGCGGGGGTGTTTTTACGACATGGCGGGTCTTGTGGGAGATCATTAAAGTCTGGCTTAAAATTCATGAAACAATCCCCTTCCCACGCTTTGGATCGAACTCAGGTAATTTGAGACACCGGACCACCCCTCAGACCACTCAGCCACCACAAGGTAACAGTTTAGAAAGGTGGTCTTTTTACTGTTCATTCTTTCTAATTTCTAGCTATTTTATACTCTCTCTCTCTCTCTCTCTCTCTCTCTCTCTCTCTCTCTCCTCTCTCTCTCTCTCTCTCTCTCTCTCAGCAAACGGGTTAATGAAGGCAGTATCTTACCCCTCCAGTTCCAATGCTCTGTCTTAAGATGAATGTAATTATCAAGGGACAGAAATAATAATCTAAGCAATATTAATCAACAAATACACGACTTGCGGTTGAAGGGAAGAAAAACAAGAAAAAAGACAAAAAAAAAATAATAATAAATGAACACATACACACATACATACGCGTACATACATACATACATACATACATACATACATACATACATACATAAACATACATACATACAGACAAACAGAAGTAAGTGAATAAGGGAAGGCGTCTGAGGCTCACTTTTTGGGTCGGTAAAGAGTGTCCGTAATACCTGTTCCTAAGCGATTTATTCTGATTATCACTTTCTGTCCACTTCTACGAACATGTTATTTACGTCATTCTTATTTTCTCTATACTCCACATAAAACAACGAACAGAGGGATTTTAACCAGGTGTATGCAAAATTATGCTGGCTAGAGAGAGAGAGAGAGAGAGAGAGAGAGAGAGAGAGAGAGACAGACAGACAGACATAACGTGCAGAAAGCAGAGAGAGAGAGAGAGAGAGAGAGAGAGAGAGAGAGAGAGAGAGAGAGAGACCAGGATTAGTAGGACGAATTGGAGATTAATGGTAATAGAAAAGCAGGGAGGGAATATTTATCGAGGTCACCCAAAATGAACTCAGGGATTAGGAATTCAGCCAGGGGTGGGTAAGGTGTGTATCGTAACACCTTCTCGCTAGTGACTTATTATTATATTCTTGCTGTTTGTAGGTGTTTTATGAAGCTTTAAGGATTGTGTTTTAAAAAGACCTCTTGCTATGGAGTAGACAGGAGTGTTTGGAGATTGGGATAATTGTGGATTGGTGATTGTAGACTGCGAAACCTAATCACTTCAGTCTCTCCTTAAAAAGTCTCTAAGTCTCCTAACACCTTCAGTCTCTCCTTAAGGTCTCTCCTAAGTCTTTCCTAAGCTGAAAAAAATCAAGTTGGAGTTAGAGTAGGAGAATACGTCATCAGAGGGAAAGGGTTTAATATAGTGAACCAGCTTCGTTCTTTTTTTTTCTTTTTTTTTACGTGTTTGTTGACTTCATACAGAGGTCTTATTTACCTGTGTGGGGTCTGTGTGTGTGTGTGTGTGTGTGTGTGTGTGTGTGTGTGTGTGTGTGTGTGTGTGTGTGTGTTTAACCTGGAACTCACAACATTCAACTCTTGATCAGGCTGGAGTACACGAAGCTCCGTAACCCACTAGATCTCCAGGCATCCACTTGTTGGTTATATGGTTACCACCCAACGTACGTGTCCCCAAAGTACAGGATAGATGGCTAGTCACTCAGTGCAGAATCACCGGTAGCAACGAGGAGATGAAATTGGATAGAAGTGTCCGGCCGTGACTAGAATAAGATACTGTATATAATTCATCGTAAGAAGGAAATAAAGATGAATAAAATCGTATGTCTGTGGCTAGAGTAAATCAATAAAGTCATCATGGCTGTGTGAGGATGAAAAGGAGTACTGTAGGCTGCGTAAAATCGTCTGGCAGTGACCGATTAAACAGTAAAGACGTCACAGTACTGAATTGAGGAGTCTAAATAAAATCGCCAGTTAGTAGAGAAAATGTAACAGAAAAAGGGCGTCCTGGTCTTGAGAGCATTAAGCTAAATATAATCAACTGGTGATGGATTAAAAAAAAAAAATTACTGCATTGAAGGGATGATGGATGGAACTAAGATAAATAAATTAGTTGAGTGGTGTCTGGAATCAGACTAACAAGCACTTAGGTAGACCAAATAATCTGCGTCCAGCCATGAAAACGTCAAAGGAAGAAATACGTATAGATGTGGTGAGCCAAGGAGTGGGTGGGATGGGCTGGCATGTTGGTTGGGGAGGGGGGTGCGGCTGGAGCGAGCAAGTATACGCCGATGGGACGGAGAGTTGTGGGATTTGTGGTTCGAATTTAGTCAAGGTTTATGTCGAAAATTCTGGAAGAACGGGTGGTAGAGGGTTAAAAAAGAAAAGAAAAAGGACATAAGGGACTAGGAAGTATGTATGGGATGAGCTAGAATGGTAGTGAGAAATGGGAAAAATCGATGAGAGTATACCTTGAAAAATGAATGCTGCCTGAGTACATTGAAGATTTACAGTATTTCAAAGTTTTCTCCAAGAACAAGATAAGCACGCGTTGCCCTCCTATGCCTGGCGGGTAGCGGGGTGAGGGAGGGGTAAGGGAGGGGTGAAAGTCAACATTATCCTACATTTCACCCCCAAATCCTCCGGGGTGAGTGTGTGTGACCGAGCCATGAGCCGCTCGTTGGGAAGGCGTATGAGCAACTCCACCAGGGATTATGGGGTGATTGGAGGGTGGGGTGACTGGGGACTGAAGCGATTTTGGTTGGGGTGATTGGAAGGTGGGGTGACTGAGGGTTTGAAGTGATTTTGGTTGGGGTGATTGGAAACTGAAGTGATTTTGCTTGGGGTGATTGGAAGGTGGGGTGACTGGGGATTGAAGTGATTTTGGTTGGGGTGATTGGAGGGTCGGGTGACTGGGGATTGAAGTGATTTTGGTTGGGGTGATTGGAGGGTGGGGTGACTGGGAACTGAAATGATTTTGGCTGGGGTGATTGGAGACTGCGGTTGAAGTTGTTGGAAGCTGGTGATTGAGGATTGGTGATTTAAGTGACTGGGATTCGGGTGTTTGGAGGCTAAAGGTTGAAGTGATAGGAAGGTGGGGTGATTGGGAATTGGAGTGATTGAAATGGGTTACTGGAAGCTGGAGGTTGATGTGATTGGGAGGTGGGGAGACTGAGATTATGATTTGAAATGACGGTGGTTGAGGTGATTGGAGACTGGGGGCCGAGGTGACTGGGACTGAAATGACTGGAAGATGGTGTGACAGGAGATTGAAATAACTGGATATTGGAGTGACTGGAGGCTGTGATTGAAGTGGTTGGAAATATGTAAACTGTCATGAATGCAAGGTGGGTTGTTGATTCGAGCCTGGGGTGATTAGAGGCTGGGGTGATTGGGCAAGGGGTGATTGAAAGCTGGGGTGCAATCTAAGGTGACTGGAGGCTGGGATGGTTATAACTAGAAAGATTGGAAGACTGAGTGTAGATTGGGCGTTCGCACAGACTGAGGTGATTTTTAAGTGTTCAGGGGTTGAAGTGATTGAAGGTGGACATGATTCGAAGCTTGAGAGAGAGAGAGAGGAATTAAAAATAGAAACGTAAACTGGAATGACTGAAGGTTGGAGTGATTGGATGGTGGGGTGATTGGAAAGTGAGGTGATTGGAAGGCAGGGAGATAGGACGGTGGGGTGGCTGGGATGACTAGACGGTGGGGTGATTGGGTGGTGGGGTGATTGCGTGGTGAGGTGATAGGAAGGTGGATTGGTTGGATTGGTAAGGTGATTGGATGGTCGGGTGATTGGATGGTCGGGTGATTGGAAGGTGGGGTGACTGGAAGGTGGGGTAACTGCATGGTGGGGTGACTGGACGGTGGGGTGACTGGAAGGTGGGGTGATTGGAAGGTGAGTTGATTAGAAGGTGGGAAGATTATGGACAGGGAAATTTGTAGACAAGATGATTAACGACTGCATTGAATTAGAAAAGTAGCTGGGTGATTGGAATGATTGGTGGCTGGGGTGATTGGAGTGATTGGTGGCTGGGGTGATTGGAGTGATTGGCGGCTGGGGTGATTGAAGTGATTGGCGGCTGGGGTGATTGGGGTGACTGGCAGCTGGGGTGTTTGAAAGACAGGGCGAAAGGGTTACAGCTCTGTGTAGATTGAAAAAGAGCAGGAATTTGGCGCTTGAGTGTTTTCGCCTGACGCCATGAACTTTTGCAACATTCAACATTCGCCAGGAAGGTCAGATAGCCCCCCCTCCCCTTCCTACTCATCCCCCCACCCACTTCCCACTCTTCCCCCACCCCCCTCCTTCCCCCCAGCGTCCCCTCCACACCTATCTCTCATCCTTCCCCAGTTTCATCCACCCACGTCCTTTCCCCCCCTGCATATTGACTCCCATCCTCATTTCTCTTCATCCTCCTTTTTCTCCTCTTCGTTCCCCTTCTTCCATTTCTGTTCTATTTCCATTTCTCGTATCCTCTTCTCGTCCCATTTCTTCCACAACTCTGCTCCTCTACCCTCTCATTATTCTCTTCCTCCTTTCTCTCAACTCTTCTTGTCCTCTTCCCCCTCCTTCCTATCCTCTCCTCCTCTCTGATTACCCCACTTCCTCTTCCTCCCATCCCACTACTTTCTTATTTCTCCCATCCTCTCCTATCCCCTCTCCTCTATCCTATTTTTCTTCCCACCCTTTCCTCTGTTCTTCTAAACCCCTCTTCTCCTCTTTCGTCTCTTCTGCTCCTTCTCCCTTCCACTCCCATCGCATATTTTGCCACTGCTCTTTCTCTTTCTCTTCCTCTCTCTCTTCTCTTTTCCACTACCCACAGCTACACCCCCCCCCCATCGAACCCCTCTTCTCTCCTCTTCCTTTCTTACTCTCGTTTCCCTCTTTTTCTCCTTTATTTTTTTTCTCTTCTATTTTTCGTCCTCCCACCTCCCAGCTGCTTCCATATAATTCCCTTCAACGTCTCCCCCTTATCCTTTAATTCGACTCTTCCCTCTTGTCCTCTCTCTTCTTCTTCCTCGCTCCTTTTCCCTCTTCTTCCTCTCTCCTCTCCTCTTCTTCTCTTCATCCTACTCCCTTCTATCCCTCCCCGTCTTTCTCCTATTATCCTCCTCCTCTCTTCTGCTTCCTTCTCTTCCCCATCCATGTCTATCCCTCCTTCCCTAAAACCACATCTACTCCCCTCTCTCGTTCCCCTCCTCTGCTCCCCTTCCTTCCCCCCATCCCTTTCTCCCATCCCCTTCCTCCTCTCCCACGTGTCTCCTCCCTCTTTTTTCCACCTCCTGTTCTCCTCTCACATCCCTCTCAGCAACGTCTCTTCTTCTCTCTCTTCTTTTCTTCCTCTCTACCAGCTCTTCTTACCCCTTCCCCTCTCCCTCTCCAAGCCCACACTTCCCCCTCACCCTTCTTTCCCCTCTCATTCCTCTCACTTCCCCTTTCATTTTTGTCCTCACTACCATTCCATCCTCTCTCTCTCTCTCTCTCTCTCTCTCTCTCTCTCTCTCTCTCTCTCTCTCTCTCGCGTCCAGTCACTCTGAAAGTCCACATATGACGTTTTCGATAATTTTGGGGGTGACTCTTGTGTTGTCGGCCCACGCTGGATGATTGGAGAGAGAGAGAGAGAGAGAGAGAGAGAATTCTGGGAAAGTGTGGGAGAGTAACCGTGGAGAAGAAAAGAAAAAAAAAACGAAGGTTGAGATAGATAGTTACACACACACACACACACACACACACACACACACACACACACACAGATAGATAGATGGATGGATGGATAATGAGACACAGAGATAGGCAGATAGATGGATAGATAGACGGATGGTTGGAAAATGGATGGAATGGAAGAGACAGACAGATAGATAGATGGATGGACAGATGGATGGATAGGGAGAGACGATAGATAGATGGATGTGGAGAGAGAGAGAGAGAGAGAGGGATGCAGTCACACACACACACACACACACACACACACACACACACACACACACACACACACACACACACACACACACACACACACACACACACACACACACACACACACACACACACACACACACACACACACACGAATTAAGAGCTAGAGAAGTGACACACAAGACAATCATTCCCTTTATCAACAGAAAGCATTATAACTTTTTACCCTATCAGTAAGCGACTTCTTTCAACCCATGAGAATCAATTTTTTTTTTTTCGGGCTGGAGAGGTTATATACAGCCTTTCGTTGACCTATTTCCTTCAAGACGCTTTGTAAGATGGAGGAAACCGTCTGCAGATAGTAAGAATAAACGAAGGTATTAGGTCATAGGGGTGAATAGGCTAGCGTCTTACATTATGAAAAAGGAAAAAGAAAAAAAGGTGAAACTTGTGAAAATTGCTAATCGCATCTGTCTGTCTTAAATATGACAGGTGTTTTCTCAAGATGAATAAAATCGTCTGGAAGGAGCAAGAGTAAACTAAACTGATATTCCCTCGGCATCTCAGTGGAGGAATTAACCTCTTCAATCCCATGACGTGTTATTCATTTCATTCATATTCCTGACAGACGATTTTATTCAGCTTAGTAGAGATCCCTGTGAGAAGTTATACAATGAAGGCAAATGTATATCCAACCCCTCTATAGTTCTTTCACGTGTGGCTGTTTTCGTCCCTTTGTAGCCTTTCCTGTAATTCAGTGGCAGAGAAAGACAATACTACGGCTCTGTATCTCTTCCGTAGCACTTTTTCGTGACTAGCATCGTATTCTAGTACTGAACTCTTGTCCTGCCTCAGTATTCAAGATGGAGAGATGGCAGTTTTACGCCAAGTTGATGGGAACAGAGAATAGTTAAAAAAAAAAAAGTCTATGCTAAGGCAAAATAAAATCGTCTGGTACTAGATGAAGTAAAACAAGTTGAGTCCTCGGAATGAAGGGAGAGAGAGAGAGAGAGAGAGATAAAGACAGGTAGAGGGACGGGTAAAGAAAGATAGAGATACAGAGATAAGGAGATAAAGAGGTAAAGGGGCAGATGAAGACGGATGAAGAGATAAAGAAATAAAGATAGGTAAAGGGATATGATAAAGACAGATGAAGAGAGATAAAGACAGATAAAGGGACAGATAAAGAGGCAAACATAGAAATAAAGACAGGTAATTGGATGGACAGATGAAGAGATAAAGATATGGAGATAGAGATACAGATAGAGATAGTGCTCGAACAGTCCGTCGCAGTGACAATAAAATCGTCCAGTATAAGGAAGAATAAAAAAAAAAAAAACACGACCTCAGGCTGAAGGGGTAATAAACACAGGTGAACATAGAGGACTTAATTGACAGGTGTGTGGATGCCAAGACAGGTGACGGGGTGGGACGGTATTGGGGTAGGAGCAGATTAATAGATGATGGATGAACGAGGGGACGGAGACAGGGATTGAGCTGAAGAGAGAGAGAGAGAGAGAGAGAGAGAGAGAAAAAAAAAAGAAAGGTAACGAGAATATCAAGTAACTTCATAACTGTATTTTCGATGTAACAATTAATTCATTATTATCATTATTATTATTATTATTATTATTATAACAACAACAACAACAACAACTACTACTACTACTACTACTACTACTACTACTACTACTACTACTACTACTGCATTTATACCCCTTATGAGGTACTCTTTGGAACCACTTTAGAATTGCCTTCGTTAACCCCTTCAATACGATAATATCCTTCCCTAATAAACTCTGTAGCCATAAAAGGAATAAAGGGAGAGTGAAATAATCAGAATTTGTAGATAGCAGCAGAGGAAAATAAAAAGATGTGTGAAAAAGGGTCGCCATGGATAATAAGTAATAAACAGAGGGGAGGGAGTAATTAAGGTAAAATTAGATGAAACGGTAAGCAGTAATAACGAAGATGGAAAGTAATAATAATAATAATAATAGTAATAGTAATAGTAATAGCAGTAGTAGTAGTAGTTGTAGTAGTAGTAGTAGTAGAGTAGTAATACTGTAGTTGAGTAAAGAGGTAGCTGATGGTGAATAATAATAATAAATTAAAAATAATAATAATAGAAAGCGATAAGGGAATGAGAGAAAAAGGAAAGCAAAGATACCAGCCAAGATTAGCCAAAGGAAGTAAAAATTAAACAACACTCCTGGAACCCGAAAAATAGAGAGAGGAACAATCAGACGTCAAGGGAAAAAGAAGATAACCACACGGAAAGAAATAATGTCCAATCGTAAAAAAAAAAAAAAAAAAAAACATATAGAAACGGAAAACTAGAGGGGCACTCAGTGGAGCGCATCTCTCCGACAAGGGCAGCGTAATTTCCAAACCACTCTTCATAATGGGTTAGGGTTTCTCATCACTGACTAGGGTTTCGCGAGGAGTGTTGTCTGGATCTAGAGTCTATAATACGATCCTGATTGGTCCCAAAAGTTAATCGATTGTTCCTTGGGATATGAGCTACCCACCCACGAAATTTGGTACTAATCTCTCTTTTAGTTTTTGAGTAATCCTGCTGACAGACAAATATACTAACAAACAGGAGTGAAAACACCCTTTCCTTGTCGGAGAGAATTAAGTAGTAAAAAGATAAGATAAACAGTAAAGAGAAGAACGAAGAATGAGAGAGAGAACGAGGTATCAGGGAAAACAGTGACAAAGGACAAAAAAGCAGTGAACAGAAAGGCAAAGGGAGAGAAGCAGAGAGAACTCTTGAAATCAGTAAAATAAAATTAAAATCAGTGGTAATTAAAAGGGGAGGAAAAACGCTCAAAGGAATGTCGAAGAATCACAAACCCGCAGCTGCAAAGAGAAGAAATAAAAGAGGAATCTGAGAGGTCGTAGTGGAGAAAGTAAAGAATCTAAAAGTGAGGAGAATCTGGAGACAACACTTGCAAGGAGCGTAAAAATAAAAGAGAAAATTAAAGTAAGGATGGTCGTAGAGAAAAAGAACTCAAACTGCGAGGAAGGAAGTTAGGAAAGAAGAAAAGAAGAGAAGGGAGAAAAATCATAGAAAAAAGTCCATAACACGGATAACTAATAATAAAAAAAAGATATAGTAATAAGAGAAAGGAAGGAAAAAAACAAAAGAAGGTCGTGAATGAAGAAAGTAGGGAAACGAAAATGTGTCAAGGAGAAAGAAAAAAATAATAAGAGTTGGAAAGGTCAGAGAAGAACTGGTAATAATCGAAGGAATTAAACCAACCCTTTCCAGCTGACACCAAGCGATTTTATTCAGCTGGGACTGAGCATAGGACCCGAGAGTTTTAATAGTGGCTTTATTAACTCTAATGGTCAGGAAAACTCTAGCATCTCAACTAATTCTGAGCGATTACATTTTGCTGAGAATGAGTCGTAGGTGAGAGTGTAAATGCTATGCTCTTTTCACTTTACCGTGGCCTAAAACTGCCATCCCTCAGTCCTAAATGCTGAGTTATAAAAGTAGATTAACGCCAGAATATGATGCTAGTCACGAAAAGTGCTACAGAAAGGATGTAGAACCACAGTATTGTCTTTATCTGCCACTGAGCTACGAGAAATACGCGACAAAAGGACGAAAATATGGACCAGGCTAAAGTGAATAGAGTATAGTGCCATTAGCTGTCCTTGGTGTCAGCAGCTCATGTATTTTTTTCGGACTGAAGGCAGACGATTTATACAACCAAGAGTTAGTCATAAGAGTCTGTGTTAATTCTGTCACCATTAACACACGGTCGGGATAACTCTAGCATTTCCTTCCGGGTAACACCAGATGATTTTATTCAGCCAAAAATGAGTCCCATGATTCTGAGTAAAAAAAATAAACACAGAATCACCACACACTAATAATAACATAAAAAGGAATAAGATACGAAAGCAGAACATGGAAAAGAGAGGAAGTGGAAAATTGGCAAAATTAGATAGACGCCTCACAAGCACGACACCAATGGAGGTAAAAATAAGTGTAAATTCAAGACACACGCACACACAACAGTAATGTGGGACGGGAAAGCGAAAAAATCTGATAGGACGGAACACAGAGAAGAAAATTCGCAAACGCCACATTTTCTCTCTCTCTCTCTCTCTCTCTCTCTCTCTCTCTCTCTCTCTCTAATATATATTTGTAAGCCTAAGTATATGTATGTAGGAAACGGGTATACAGCAAGACCAAGCATCAGGAAATCAGAACACAAGCGATTACCTTAACATGTCTAACACACGTTTCCTCTCTCGCACTGTCTCTATGTATGGTAGGGTGAGAAAGCGATAATGATAACGAAATTAACACACACACACACACACACACACACACACACACACACATTCTTACTCTCACTGTCCCTTAGCTCGTAAACACACCCACATAACATCGCCTCTCCTCTTCCTCGGCCGCTTCGAGTTATAGCCCCAACTTGCAGATAAATATGCTAATGCCACGTCCGGCCATCCTTTTTATTCTCCTTCCATTTTCAACGCGACCTTAAAATCCATTAAATCCAGCCACGTATTTCTACCTGATTTTATTACCTCCAAATTAAAAAAAAAAAAAAACATTTTATTTTTTTTATACTGAAGGGATTACATATTCGTAGTCTTCGTGAATTCAAAACCTCTTTGACATTTCTCTGAATATGGAATAAAATCGCCTGGATCGTATGAATAAAAAGCTACGTCATCGGAAAGAAGCGGTAGTAAATCCCCTTCCAAACTTACGACACTCAGCGTTTTCTACGAGGTCGTAAAATCCAGGCTGCACTCCACCACCTTGCCAAAATAGTTTAATCATCCCTTTTGCAAATTGATCCAGTATTACACTTAATTAGGACTGTAGGATTTTTTTTTTCGCAGGCCATTTTTGCAGTATGGCTCGTATCTCTCGTGGATCTATCACAGGTATCACAGAAATTAATTAGTGTTTTTTTTTAGGCTTCGTGTGTCAACCTTAGCGAGTCACTGCCATGCTAGGGAGTAAAGGGGAGCGCACGTCTACTGCCCTCCACCTCCGGAACAACACTGAAGGTTGGACTGAACCTGGGGGCCACCACCATTCTCTCTCTCTCTCTCTCTCTCGGCCATATCCTCGTGGGCTTTGGAGGATCCCAGACCCCCCCCCCTTCACCTGCTCGTCCTCTCCCTCCTCCTCCTGTTTCTCGGTGTATGAATTACTTTTGCTATTTTACATACCTATGTTCCTTTGCGGCCCACCACAAACTCCCCCCCCCCCCGTTTCTCTCTCTCTCTCTCTCTCTTTCTCTTTCTCTGCCTTCCTGCCTGTGTGCAATGCTCTGGTAGGCTTAGGAAAAGGTCCCAGAAGATTTTTTTTTTCTGATTTGTCTACTTTCCTTATCAGTTTCTCAGGGGGCGGGGCGTGTGAACAGAGACCTCCACAATAATTTGCTCAGAGTCCACAGGAGTAGAATGGAGTATGAGAACTCGATGAACTCCACTAGGCATGAGAATTGAAATAATGTCTTCGTTATGGCAAAAAAAAAAATAAAATAAAAAAAAAAATAAAAATTAAAGATGGTTTCATTTTTGTGAGATAAGGGAGCATCTTCAGGAGCGGCCCTGTCCATCCGTCTCACTGACGATTTTCGGACGTGAGGTGCTTCACTTCCCTAGACTTTATCGACACTCCATATTACACCTGACGGTCCGGCATCTATATAGTGCTTTTTGATCTTTGTTCTGAAATAATGTCTTAACATCTCAATAAGCAATTTAACATTTTTTTTTATCATAAATTCACAATCGGGCACTGACAAATGAGTTTTTAATATGTACTAAGCACATTTTTTTTTTTGTTTAAGTTACTGGTTATCATTCAGATTGCTCCGATCTTCAGGTTCCTCCCCTTTGACCATAAGATTTTCTTTTTATATTAACGTGTGTGTGTGTGTGTGTGTGTGTGTGTGTGTGTGTGTGTGTGTGTGTGTGTGTGTGTGTGTGTGAAACTTTTAGCGGGTGAGTTTCTATGAGCTGAGTGAAACCGTCCGCCATAAGTTACAATTAAATACAAAAATCAGTATTCTAGGCCAGAACGTTGGTCGTGATAGTTAGTAACCATTTTTCTTTTGTTTTCTTTTTTATTTGGGAGGGGGGGGGGGGAGAGCACCAGGTTTCTCTCCAGCAAAGTAAAAGCATTGGCCATTAGCCTAAATAAGATGCTAAGTAGGTAGCTGGCTGCCAAAGAATTATAATCCCCCTTTTTTTATACGTAGGTAAATTATGCCGATATAAAAAAAAATAGTCTGATAAAGGTATCTTCCAATCTCACATTACCCCCTTAGGAGCGTAGGGGACCGAGGCTAGGCTACCGTTATCCAGAACATTTTAGTAGACACTGACCTAAGCCCCTGGTAGCCCCTTAACTTAAAAAATAAATATCTGATCACTTCTGGGGCTCGAACCTTAGCGCGTAATGATAGCCTGTTTTGTCGCCAGAACTCTACCACCCTTACACTAGGCCTATTAACCCTCGTAGAACGTATTACCATTGACTTCAGGCAGTTTTCGTCAGTCCTGGAGATATTTTGAACTGGAGGCGCTAAATGTTGTCTTCATCAACCTTTTTACTAATATGTCTCCCGTAAATCTTACTACAATCGTCTTCTGGTAGCAAGAATAAAATAAAAATCACGTAATCGGGGAGGGGCCTTATAAACTGAATAAGTAGTCTGACGTTAGCCAGAAAAAACTGAAAAATCTGTTCAATCCAAAACACTTCCAGTATCTTGGCCTTTTTTTTTTTTTTTCCCTCTTTCATTGCATGAGATTTTATTCAGTTTGAGAGACCCCTCTTGGCGAGTGGGTTAATATTCTGCTATATTTTATCTGAGCATAGATAGCGATAAAATATAGATAACATACAAGAGATTACTAAGAGCTTATTATGTACAGCAAGAAGTAACACACAGAGTCCACCACCCGCGCTCACCCATTGGACTAGAGACCAAATGTAAAACTCTGCCCTGTGACCTTGGCCTCGACCGATTGCTCCGAAAATCGCATTACTTCATTCTTGCCTGACCCTTAAACTTTCCACGAAGTCTGATTCAAATCAGATCGAAACTCAGCTGACCTTGCCCTGTGACCCTCATTATTGATCATTTCCTGTAACCTTGACCTTTGACTGATTGCTTTAAAAATGAACTTCCTTATTCCTTGTCGTACCTTGAACCCTTTCACAAATTTTGATGTAAATCGTCTCAAAACTATAAGTTGACCAGGTCAGGTGACATTGTTCTTTGGCCTGTTGTTCCTTGGTTGATCCACAACCCTTCCACCTTGTTTGGTCCAAATCAGATAAAAATTGTTTGAATTATTTTGTTCACACACACACACACACACACACACACACACACACACACACACACACACACACACACACACACACACACACACACACACACACAGGCCGAAATTTGACTTTGTCCTGTGACCTTGAACTTTGACTTTGACTGTTGACTCTTCGTGCTTGCCTTACCAGCAACACTTCCACCAATTTCTATCAAAATCAGATAAAAACTCTTTAAGCTGACCTTGCATGTTCAAAAATTGTCGTATCCCTGTGACTCTAACGTTCGACCTACTGCTCTTGATAACGGTAGGTTTCCTTCTTGGGTGTCCCTTAACCTTTCCCTAACTCTGGTTACGAGTAAAATCGGGGAAAACACTGACACGAGAGACACGACTTAAACTATACCCACGTTTGCTTTGTGAGCGTGCGTGCAATACGAGTAGATTACCTATAAGAGAATACGTACGGTAGATAGAAAGACAGATATACAGTATAAGATAAAGATAGGTAGGCAGACATAGATAGATAAATAGATAGATAGACAGACAGATAGATAGATAGATGGGCAAAAGTACTGATGCCTAGACAGTCACTGATGAAAGGAGGGACCTACATGCATAAACGCAAAGGTGGGCAGGTGGACTAACAGACGGATACTGTAGCTGGATAGTGGCTGATGGTTAGATGGATAGAACTGGAGGTGCATGTGTGGACAGAAGTAGTGAAAGTTATATGATTACATCGATTTATAGTTACAGTACGTAAATAGGCAGACATGCAAAAAGAGTAACATTATTTGGAAGTTGAATTGATAGCCCTGGGTGCATATGTGTAATTCACCGGGTCGGTCAGGATCACCTGATGGTCGTGATCGTCAGCTTTTACCCTCCCGGAAGGGAGCTGAGAGCTCAAATAGTCCGATCTAAGGGCAAGGCTGTGACCTTCACACACGCATACACCCGTCCCCTTGCTCAAGGGAGACAGTAACCACCCACTTCGTCAGTGAAACTTTTCGCAACCTGAGCGAGGCGCGAACTCCCGTCTACCAGATGGCAAGCGAGAACGTTACCACTGCACCAGCGAGCGGTGTCTGCACCAGCGAGCGGTGTGTGTGTGTGTGTGTGTGTGTGTGTGTGTGTATGTATGTGTTTTGTTTGTTTGTTGTGACCTGGGAGCTGTCCTCATACGCAGTTTTTTAATATGTCTTTTATCTCGTCAACTCTTCTTTTCCCACTGACTCCCTTCAGGCTTCCATTCTTCATCGAAATTTTCTTTATCTTCTTTCTTGAATATTAGGGTCCCTTTCCCACTGAACTCTCTTCTGTTATTCCTTCCTTGTTACGGCGGACACACAGCACCCAAGCCACACGCTGCCACCTCTGCACCTCCCAACTATCCTACTCAAGAGTTAACTGATACTCTGAGTCTTTCATGTATACAAATGGCTTCCCTAGTCTGTTTTTCCCTCTGCCTACGACCTCCATTCTTTTAACCCCTTGAATCAGCTGCATTATTCTTTGGCACCCTTCAGATGATTTTCTTAAGTCTTGAAGGAACCTCTTGGTGAAAAAGGCTAAAGAGGGTGTGTCTAGAATTTACCTATATTATTATTATTTCTTAGTTTCTATTTTTAAGGTAACCATCGTGCAGACGTCTAGCCTTGGGTTCATTCTGCGTTGCATAAAAAATGTTTCATTCCTCCGGCTCGAAAAGACTATCCTTATATTAATAAAATCGTCGAGAGAGAGAGAGAGAGAGAGAGAGAGAGAGAGAGAGAGAGAGAGAGAGAAGCAGTATCGTGCAGAAG
The DNA here is from genome assembly GCF_032717465.1 of Coenobita brevimanus. Lineage (NCBI taxonomy): Eukaryota > Metazoa > Arthropoda > Malacostraca > Decapoda > Coenobitidae > Coenobita > Coenobita brevimanus. The sequence continues at coordinate 22,723,872 of NC_137022.1, read as the reverse complement.
GGATTTAAAACTGTGTCCAGGAGGCATTTCGTAATTAAATTATCATGATTTTTGGCTGTCTTATCTTCAGCGTTTCCTTGGAACTAATTTCGGGGTTTGAACATTTTTTTTCCCTTCCCGGTATAAATAATGTTTAGCTAGGAAGACCAATGGATAACCAGACACACAGACAGACAGACATATAGATAATTAATGGATAGATGGATACACATACATACACACATACAGCCTAATAAACAGATCGATATGGTAGATTACTGACTGGGTAGATAGATAGATAAATGGGTGGGTAGAGAGTTATACAGATGAATAGATTGACAGCCATAGATGGATGCACAGATAAAGTTGACTGGCAGGTGTACATCTGTAAACATCCAGCCAGACATATAGGAAAACAGTAAATAAAGAATTCTCCCAAATGTCTGACAGGCTTACACAATCACTCCACCCGAATTCCAAAATCTCTTCCTCTACCCCGGCAAGACATAAATATTTAATGGGATATGCAAATCAACTTGTACTCACTCTGTGCTCGTCACTGAAAAATTATATGGAGCAATTCGCCGGCATTCAAAAGAAGTACGAAGGGAGAGGAGGTGTTTTGGAAAACTGTATGTAGCTGGCTTTTTTAAATTATTAGTCTAAAGAGGTTTATATAAATTTCTGCAACGCTCCCTGTACTGTTGCGCTAGACTCCGCGTGCGTGCGTGCGTGTGTGTGTGTGTGTGTGTGTGTGTGTGTGTGTGTGTGTGTGTGTGTAATTCACCGGGTCGGTCAGGATCACTTGATGGTCGTGATCGTCAGCATTTTACCCTCCCGGAAGGGAGCTGAGAGCTCATATAGTCCGATCTAAGGGCAAGGCTGTGACCTTCACACACCCACACACCCGTCCCCATGCTCAAGGGGGACAGTAACCACCCACTTCGTCAGTGAAACTTTTCGCAACCTGAGCGAGGCGCGAACTCCCGTCTACCAGATGGCAAGCGAGAACGTTACCAGTGCGCCAGCGAGCGGTGGAAGTGTGTGTGTGTGTGTGTGTGTGTGTGTGCGCGCGCGAACGTGCGTGCCCGTATGCCTGTCTGTCTTTGTGTGCAAGCGCTTTAAATCCTAGGTTTTTTGACGGACATAAACTTCTTAGATGATTTCGATTAGTTACTGGAAAGGTTTTCCAATACACACAGTTTTTCAGCCTTGATTTTTAGAAGGGTCACCTTCCCTCCAAATCAATAATCCTCAGAAATAGTGAAAGGAGGTGGTGGCTGAATCGGTAAAGAGGTGACCTGCAGTCCTAACGGACCCCGGTTCCAAGCCCCGCTGGGGCAGGGAACAGTTTATGGATATGAAAATAATAAACTCAGACTTTACTAATCTACCAGAAGACCCGCCGACATGTCGTTAAAACACCCCCGCTAATACCAATACACCAGTCCTGTATGAGACATCCCCAGCATGTATTCAATATGGACGGTGGGCGTTAGCACCGAAGTGGTGACATGTAGAGGTGTATGGTACGTAAGAGGATTACTGGGCCCTGGGAGCAGGCTGTGAAGCCTATGCCCAGAGTCGGACACATAAATAAGAAAAAGAAAAAAATATGGCTTTGATATCTTAGTACATGTTGAACAGTGGAATTTCATCCATAATGAGATACATGGGAAACGTGACTCCGTCATGATTCTTGGGGGGTCAGCCCCCCCTCACAAATATGAAAAAGGTCAGAAATAGGGGAAAGTGAGCTCATGGATTTCAACGAAACTTCTCAAGTCAGTTCGTCTGGTTCCTTGATAATGTCTTCCACTATATTCGTATAAAGATATCCACTATATTTTTAGGGGGGTTAACCCCCTCACCAAATAAACAGTTCTTGGTAGTGAAAAGGGGACAGATGAGGCTCTGATATATTGATACGACTCTCATCCGCGATGCGATACTTGGGTTGCGTGATCACCCCGAATGATTGTTGGGAGGGTCAGCCCTCCCCCCTTCCCCAAGAAAAAGAAAACAGAAATAGGAAAAAAATTTGAATAAAATTTCCCAGGTGATTTGTTACTCCTGTGGCCTTTCACTATATACAATTTTCCAGCCATTATTTTTTAAGGGGGCCAGTCCTTCTCACCAGACTTAACAATTTCAAATATTGAGAGTTGGCCTCTACATGGCTTTGATATCTTAGTACATGTTGTACAATGGACTCTCTTCCGTAATGCGATAGGCCTATTTTGGGAGCGTGACCTCGAATGATTCTTTGGGGGTCAGTATTCCTAGCAATAATAAAAATGATCAGAAATAATCGATTGTGAGCACATGGAGTTAAATCGGTGTACACGTTCCTGGGTTGGGTATGCAATTTCCATATTTTCTCTGAATGCACAGGAAGAAACTGCACATATACTTTACTCACTGTAATTATTTTTCTTGCAACAAGAGTTCGCATGACTTGCTCACAGTTAAATATACCCGCAGGACATAAGGAAAAATAAAAAACTAGTCCTCAGAATACGATAGTAGTTCGGCGGCTTTTAGAAGTAAGAGGGAGGGGGTGTTTCAGAAAATCCTTTAGTGCAAGACATTACCCCTTGTTTGATAAATCCGTCTGAAAGTAGGAAGCATAAACTAAAAAAAAAAGAAATACCAGCATGACATCGGACTGAAAGGGATAAGAGGAGATCCCGTATAATAATTTCTAGACTTCACTCCACTTATATATGTATTTAATCCCTTCAGCCCAAGAACCTGATTGTGCTTTTTCATGATACCACCAGACGATTTTACTCACCTAACTTGCCTCTCGTAGTAAGGAAGTGGTTAATGAAAGCAATATCTAACCTCTTCCTTCGACACTGCCTCCTCCGTGCTAAACGAAATTGCTTGGAGATATAAAGAGTAATAATAATACAAATACTACTACTACTACTACTACTGCTGCTACAACTAAAAACCAACCATCATCATCATCATCATCATCTTCGTCGTCGTCGTCGTCGTCGTCATCATCATCATCATCATCATCATCATCATCATCATCATCATCATCATCATCATCGTCGTCCTCGTCGTCATCGGCATCATCATCATCATCATCATCATCATCATATTCGTCAGTTTCATCGTCGCCGTCATCGTCATCATAATAATAATCTTTTAATTTCTCAGAAGCGCAACTTCGTCCAAATGTATTCACAAGCACTGGAGACAAGAGTAAAACATGAAAAGATATCAATGTCTCAAAGGAATTAAGATCTCCAGACTCCAGGACCTTTGGATCAGAGGTACCTTGAGACGGTCTGGACGTGTGGAGAGACTGGACAGTGAGAGATTGACTAGGAGAGTGTATGTGAGTGAGGTGGAGGGTGAGAGGGGAAGGGGAAGGTTGAGGATGAGAGGGGAAGGGGAAGGTTGAGGATGAGAGGGAATGGAATATTAGTGTACGCATAAATGAGTGAGATGGACAGAGGGAGAGTCGAAGGGGAAGACTGTGGATGAGATGGAAAGGTATATGAGTGACTTATGTGTTGGGGAAAGGACAGCCTGATGGTGGACGACGAAATGCCGTGGAGGCGATTCTTTTATAGCCATCCCTTGTGGGATTATGGCGTGTGGCTAAAAATAGATACAGAAATTCATTGATAGATTTATACAGGTAGATAGATACTGATTGATAAATAAAAGTATAGTGATTAGTAAGTACACAGATTGATAGATACACTATCAGATAGACATAAATGGTAGACATAGGTAGATAGCCAGATTTTTTTTTAAATAACAGAACAGAGGAAGGAAAAACGAATAAAAAAAAATAATCCATACACCAGATTACTGGTGTCCTTTCTTCATAAAATATCCGTAACAGTTAGACTTGAACAACTGTGGGTTGAAGTTTGGAGGGAAACAACCCTGAGGAAGCGAGTTCCAGAGAGATGCAATTCGGGACTGACTGATAGATGGTAGACACAAACAGACAGAATAATTGATAGAGTAATAGACAGAGATAGATAGAAGGTAGACAGACAGATAGACTGATTGCAGGCCTAATATTCCATAAAATATAGATAAGCGATAAAGGCTTTGGTTATTCACTCTCAGCTACACAAGCTTCACCAAGCCAATAAATTTCTTCTAAGTCCCAGATTTCCCCTAGAACGCGACACGCAGTACTCGGCTTATGCTTACATGTCCTCTCTTGCACTGCTGCGTGACGAGGGACAAGAGGGACACACACTGAATCCACCAGTCCGACCGGCACGAGGATTTAACTCGTTTGGTAGGCTGCGAACTGGATGTGCTAACCAATACACTACTGAGGACACACACACACACACACACACACACACACACACACACACACACACACACACACACACACACACACACACACACACACACACACACACACACACACACACACACACACACACACACACACACACACACACACACACACACACACACACACACGGATAATCTTATGTGGGATTTTCATAGCCAGAGCTTATGCTTTTACAGAAAAAAAAATGGTGTGTGCTTTCCCCTCATATCCAGATACCAGTACTTTTTTTTCTCTCTCTCTCTCTCTCTCTCTCTCTCTCTCTCTTAGTCTATATCTTTCAAGCCTCACTTCCTTAGGAAATACAATGTAGCTGTACTTTATATCGGATGCCACTAAATGGATGCTATTCTTTCACTAGACCTGTGTGTGTGTGTGTGTGTGTGTGTGTGTGTTGAAATCCATTCCCTCGAGTGAAATTTGACCCTCTTCGTTACCCATACGTCATTATACCCTATTCTTGTTACCTCCGGATTATTTTATTAACCTTTAGTTCCTTTTATTAATTCTTTTCTTACCGAGACGTCTTTATACATGTTAATGGATTCAGCCTGATTATATATGATATGTCTTGCAATTATTTTATTCACCTTAAGTCAGAGCTTTGGATCGAGAGAGGAACTGATTTAGCCGTAATTAACCCTTTCACTGCAAGAGATCGTTCCTAATCTGCTTAAAATTGTTGGAGGAAGCAACAAATATTCCAAATAAATCGCCCTTGGAGTAAAGAGAATAAATAACACTTGCTGAACTGGGACCTAATTTAATCTGACAAATCAGTAGCGCAACTATGTGGGGGAGGCACAGGTTCAAATGAAGTCACGTACGTAAAGTATAGGAATCCAGGCACCAAAACACTCGCGAAGCCCAGCTTAAAGCCTACTGATAAAAGACCTTCGCTATATAAGTGCAATTTACTCACAAAGCCCCGGGGCTCAGAAGCATAAGTTTTGCCTTTTTCATTCTGCATTGGTCATAACTCCAGAAAGGAAAGACGTACACGAGCATGTTACACATCAAAACGTTTCGTAACAACCGTGGATGAGCCATTTCATATTTCGAGCAGCACTCGAGTTACAATGTGCGACTTACAGCCTAAAAACATTACCGAGGACCTGTTTCACTTAGGAAGTTTATCTGTAATGTATCAGTAATCGCTGTAGCCAGTATCATGCACTTAAAAGTCGTTTCATAGCGTAGCTAATGTGTATTTCGTAGTTACTTCCGTTTGAAAAATTATAAACCAGAAAACGATAAACTATTTCTATAGTGATTGTCGAGATGTGGGGATGAAGAAAGAAGAGAAGCAAGAGACGAAATTAGCACAGAAACAAGAGAGCACTTTGGTGGGATGAAATTTCGAGTTCTTTACCCATTACTGCATTCCATCAGCTACAGACGCTTTGTGAGCAGAGAGTGGAATGTAGTAATGGAGGGAATGGGTATGGAACTCTGATTCTTCTCCTATCCCTAATGCACTGCTGGTTTTGTTTAATTATCACTTCCTTCTACGTTTTTGCCATCCTACATCGTAACAAACCTTGGAGTAAATGTTTTGTAATGTAGCTTAACATAAACTCACCAAACCTATCCTAGCCTAACAACCTATCTTTACCTAACCTTACGTAATCTAACCTTGCCTGACCTAGAGTAACCCATTCACTACCAGGACGCCTTTTTATACCGAAAATATTCTTCTCACAGCAGCGAGTTCAGTAAAGAATAAACTCCTCAGGCTGAAGTGTCAGTGTGGCTTCCCATTAGCTTATCTCTCACTCCTGCGAGGTATGTTAACTTTTTAATGCTGTTGTGTGTATGCAGCGCCGTGAATGTGCTTGTAATTGTGTGTGTGTGTGTGTGTGTGTGTGTGTGTGTGTGTGTGTGTGTGTGTGTGTGTGTGTGTGTGAGAGAGAGAGAGAGAGAGAGAGAGAGAGAGAGAGAGAGAGAGAGAGAGGGAAGGAACAGAAGGAGATGTCAGGAAACAGAGAGACAACGAAGAATAAGGATAAAACGAATTAGACGAAAAGAAGAGAGAGGTTAGTAAGAGAACGTGAGGAGGATAAGAAAACAGAAGAAAATGCGAACCAGTGAAATATGTAAGATTATATTGGAGGAAATAACAGAGGTAACAGAGAGAGAGAGAGAGAGAGAGAGGGAGGGAGGGAGGGAGGGAGGGAGGGAGGGAGGGAGACTACCACCACCCCTGAGTGACCTTGATCTTCTGGGCAAGAGAGGGAAACACAGCAACAACAACAACAACAAGAGAGAGAGTACCAACTTAAAACCAGCAAGGGGCCCTCAAAATTATGCTGGTGCTAGCTAAGTTAATCCTTCACACACACACACACACACACACACACACACACACACACACACACACACACACACACACACACACACACACACACAGTTTCTCTCTCTCTCTAAACTTAATGTCATTGTCAGCTTTGTATCTAGGTCACACACACACACACACACACACACACACACACACACACACACACACACACACACAGTTTCTCTCTCTCTCTCTCTCTCTCTCTCTCTCTCTCTCTCTCTCTCAACATAATGTTATTGTCAACTTTGTGTCTAGGTCACACACACACACACACACACACACACACACACACACACACACACACACACACACACACACACACACACAGTTTCTCTCTGTCTCTCTCTCTCAACATAATGTTATTGTCAATTTTGTATTTAGGTCACACACACACACACACACACACACACACA
>NC_137022.1:22694297-22711797 GCF_032717465.1 Coenobita brevimanus | reverse complement strand
CATTAGATTCTTAAGGAAATTTTGCTGGTTTTTAATGTACCATATCTTGTCTTTATCTGTTTGTTAGTCTGTCTGTCTGTCTGTCTAATGCCTGTCTGTCTGTCTATATCTATCTATAAATCTATATCTGTATCTGTCTATGTATGTATGTCTGTCTGTATCAGCGTGCCAACTTGCCTGCCTACCTGCCTGCCTAAACCAACTAATCTGTTTATCTCTCTACCTACCTATCTGTCTGTCTATCTATGCCTGTCTAATACCCAGTCCATCTCAGCATCCATCCATTCATCAACCAGTACCGTAAGAAAGGATGAAAAATGCAAAGTTTAACAGTACACATAAAAGAAGTTCAAATTATTCGTGAATAAATTTTGCGTCTATTAAAATATTCGTGGCTTGGCACTAAGAAGAGGTGGGAGCTGAGACGGTGTTGAGAGAGAGAGAGAGAGAGAGAGAGGCAGAGAGAGAAGGGGATGGGAGGGTCAGAGAGAGACGTCAGAAAGTATGGAAAGAAGAGAAAATGAGGAAAACACGAATGAAAAAAAAAAAAAAGAGAGAGAGAGAGGATGGTAAGAGAAAGTGGAGAGAATAAGATAACAAGGGAACAGAGGAAAAGGAAAATGTAAAAGATATTGGAGTTAATTACAAAGGTAACAGAGAGAGAGAGAGAGAGAGAGAGAGAGAGCAGAAAGGATGACTGAAGAGAGACTTTGAGATGCATGAAGAGGCAAAAGGCGATTGGAAAAGGAGAGACTGAAAAAGCAGTGAGGGTGAGGGTGCCAAGTTGAGAGAGAGAGAGAGAGAGAGAGAGAGAGAGAGAGAGAGAGAGAGATAATTAATTGAAAGAGAGAAGGGGGAAAGTAGGGAAAGTGAGAGAGGACAGAAGAGAGGGTGGGAATGGAAAATAAACTAAAACGCAGGAAAACAGGAAAATCAAGGTAAGGGTGAGAGTACAAAGGTGTGGGAGGATGAGCGCTGACGGGAGAACACGAGTAATAAAGGATAATTAGGGTGAAACAGGGTGAGAAAACGTACAGAAACTGCAATATGTTAGGGAGAAGAAGGTAAGAATGATTATGAAGGAAGGGAATATGGAAGGGTGTGTGTGCGGTGGTAAGAGAGAGTAAGAGTAAGGAGGTGGAAGTGAGAGAGTAAGAGAGGGAGAGAGAAGAGAGGGAAGGTGAGAGAGAATATAGAGAGGGAAGGAGAAGAGAGGGAAGCTGAGAGAAAATAAAGTGAGGTATGATTATAGCGAGAGAGAATAATAAAGAAAGGAAAAGTGGATAGGCGAATGAAAACGGGAGTATAAAGAGGAAAGAAAGAGAGAGAATTTTGTGAAAGTAAGCTAAACAATGTGAGAATTGAGAAAAGAGCAGTAAAACAAAGGGAGGAAGAGAGTTAAAGAAATTTAGGTTAGAGAGAGAGAGAGAGAGAGAGAGAGAGAGAGGGAGGGAGAGAGCAGAAAAGAAAGAAAATTTTGGTGACAGAATGAGAGAAAATGCAGAAGTGAGAAAATATAAAAAGAGTGAGCTAAGTTAGAGCAAGAATGTTAACCTTTCCAACCCCAACTCGTCTTTCTTAGGGCGGGATAAGGAAACTCCGTAACACCTTTTCGTAAGCGAATTATTTTGCATTTACACCTTCCCGTCCACGTCTATATAATTTAAGTCATTCTAATATCACCATACCCTGCATTAAAGAACGTACAAAAGGATATTAACCAGCCATATCCAAAAATAAATCGCCAAGGAAGAGGTATTAGGGAGAGTCCTTAATCCAGAAGACCTCCGTTTGTGTATTCATATTGGCAAAGACGATTAATTCAAGTTAAAAAAAAATCTCGTAGTGGAAAGGTTTTTGAAGGATTTATTTAACTCTTCCTTATCTCCAAGTCTCTCGTGAGCTGAATAAAATCGTCTGGAGATAGCAAGAATAAAGAATATGTCGTCGGCTTCAAGGGGTTAGGGTTCTCTTGCATATGGCTTTATTCTCATCGGTGCAGGAAGCTCCCTAACACCTTTTCCTAAGCGACTTATTTTGCGCATTACCCCTTACTGTCCTTTTCCGTGTTCCATAAATCATTCTAATATCGCCATACTCTACATAGATAACGTGCACAAAAGGATATTCACCAGCCATACAAAAATAAATCGCTTAGGAAGAGGTGCTAGGGAGCCCAAGAATATGAGTTTAAATCGATATGACAAAGATATAAACAACGTAGAAGAGATAATTAACACTCAGGCTCCTGGTACTCTATCTATCCATATATGTCCATAGCCAGTTTTAATCTCGTAAGAAGTGGCCACAAACAAATCGCCTCTGCCACCCTGTCCCCCGTCATCAGCTTGTCCTATCTCCATTTCACACTTGCATCTGCATCCCATCTCTCCATCTCATCCTATGGTGCTAACCGGCATAAGAGACTAGAGTTGTCCCGACCATGAGAAGGTTAATGGTAGCAGTATTAAAACTCTCAGGCTGAATATAATGTATGGTTTTAGTGGAAATAGAATATAGTTTTCCGAGCCATACAAAATAAATCGCTGAGGAAGAAGTGCTAAAGTCACCTATACTGATGAAAATACAAGTCCAAATCACCTGCATACAGTTACGGACATGTGTGCTAAATGAATAGGACTAAATATCACTAAATAACTCGTAAAACAGTGAGCAGTGTCTTTCGAAACACTGGTAGTATCCTCAGAGTGCATCAGACTTTCCGGATTTTTATTTTATTTTATTTTAGTAATTGTTCAGCAAAGGGATCAGGTATATAAGTGTCTGGAACTGTGCAGTCATGGCCATAGGTTCTGATCCCATTCTTGTCCTCCCCTTTAACTCGTAGCTACGATGCCACACCAATCGAAGCCCAATTGTCTCGGGTTTATGTGGTAGTTCGAAGCTTTGATAGGCTGCTTGAGGACCATCCCTCATGGCCTCTCCACCACTCCGTATGGTTTCTCCACCACTTCTTCTTGGCCTATCCACCATTCCATTTGTCTTCTCCAGTACTGTTAGGCCCCTTTTGCCCTCCTCATCACTCCATCTATCCATTCCACCACTACGTTTGGTCTCCACATCAACATTCGGCCTCCACCCTTCCTGGGAACCAAACCTCTTCATATTTTACATCCCAGCATCACGCCGTGGGAATGACTCTGGTCCGGCCCTGGTGAGTCATTGTTTGTTACAAGGGCGTGGCGGATTCCTACACGGTGTATTTGCTTTCTTGTGCCTGTTGGACTCACCCATAGAAGTAGTTGCTTACCTGTGGTCGATGGGACTCCTCGGGTCAAACGGACTGGTGATGTCAAGCGAATGGTGTGAGGTCAAACGGAGTGACTGAGAGACCTAAAGAAGTGGTGGAGAGGCCTGTCGGAGTGGTGGAGAGGGCAAACAAAGAGGGAGAGACCTAACGGAGTGGTGAAGATAGTAGCCAATCGGACTGGTGGAGAGGTCAAAGAAAGATAGAGAGGCCTAACGGAGTGGAGGAGAGGTCAAAGAAAGAGGGAGAGACCTAACGGAGTGGTGGAGAGGTCAAACAAAGATGGAGAAGCCTATCGGAAATGGAGAGGTCAAACAAAGGTGGAGAGACTTAATGGAGTGGTGGAGAGGGCAAATGAACATGGAGAGGTCTAACAAAGATGGAGAGGCCTAACGGAGTGGTGGGGAGGTCAAACAAAAAAAATTGAGAGACCTAACGGAGTGGTGGAGAGTTCAAAGAAAGATGGAGAGGCCTAACGGAGTGGTAGTAGTGGTAGTGATTGTCCCTTTTCATAGTCAGTCGGGCTCTCCACCACTCCATTTTTGGCCTCCCCCATTCCGTTAAGCACTACCACCACTCCGTTTCACCTCCACCACTCCTTGTGGTCCTTCCACCACACGGTCTGGCCTCTCCATCACTCTCTTTGATCTCTCCATCACTCTCTTTGGCCTCTTCATCACTCTCTTTGGCCTCTTCATCACTCCCTTCGGCCTCTTCATCACTCCCTTCGGCCTCTTCATCACTCCCTTCGGCCTCTCCACTACTTCCTTTGGCCTCACCATCTTTCCGTTAAGCTGCTCCACCACTCCCTCCCGCCTCTCCACCACTCCCTTTGGCCTCTCCACCAACAGAAGGGGAAATTAGGATATAAAAATTTCAGTATGGTAAATTTTGGATGAAGGAAAGAAGAGCTGCATAGAACATGAAGGGACGGTGGGTGAGAGAGAGAGAGAGAGAGAGAGAGAGAGAGAGAGAGAGAGAGAGTCCATCACAAAACCACATTAATATTCTACTTTCCACTTCCTTTTTTCACATTGACCCTTCCAAATCCTGTAACTCGCTCCAGAGAACATCCTCTCTCTCTCTCTCTCTCTCTCTCTCTCTCTCTCTCTCTCTCTCACTGAACTATGCTACTGATGATGATGATGATGATGGTGAGAAAGATCATGATTACTGAATACGCCGATGAGGTTATGTGGGTTAGCTTGTATCTCTCTCTCTCTCTCTCTCTCTCTCTCTCTCTCTCTCTCTCTCTCTCGGCAACAATATGGAAATAATACAACTAAATTTATAAGAAAAATTTATATCCGTGAGAAGAACAAGTGAATAGATTTTGAGCAATAAGGGTGAAAGATTAAGGCTGAGGTCGTTAAAAAAAAATATTGAACCACATTGCACTAAATTAGCAATATTCACTGATTGGGTCATTCGAGGGGAAAGTGAATGAAACATGGGAGAAAAGGTCAAAGGTCACGGTGAAGGTCATAAAAAGCTTAAAGATCACCAAATTCTGCTTACCTCAGAACTGAAGCAAAATAAAGACATGAGACGAAGACCATAGTGTTGTCTGTATAAAGCCTTATCATTTTGTGCTATAGGCTTTATGTGTGACCTTGACCTTTCGTTGGAAGTCAAGGTGTATTTGACCTAGTTTGACCCTGAACTTTGAAATATTTGGTGGAAGTACCGGTTTGTCTTTTTGAATGCTCTTGCTCTTTGTTGTTGTTGTTGTCGTTGTTGTTGTAGTCGTCGTCATCAGCAGCAGCCGCCATAATATCATCTTATCATCGTTATCATCATTACTATTTATTATTATTATTTTCATTACTACTACTACTACTACTGCTACTATTATTAGCTATCACTGTTACCTCTTTCCCTTCTTCCCCTTCCCCTCTTCATCTTTTTCCCCTCCTATACTTCTCTCTTCTTTTCCCTCCCCCTCCGCCTTTTTTCCAGTCTTTCCTCTCCCCTCCTCCCCTCCCAAGAGCAATAACTTCAAACTTACACCCCGGATTATCGATAAAACTAAGCAGAATAAAAGTGTTAATGGACCAAAGGGATTTCCACACACACAAAGGGGCAATGAGACAAAGAAAATGGGGGACTGGGTGTTTTGTTTCTGTACCCTTCAGTTGGGGGACTTTTATTTTTCTTTATTTCGTTCTTGCTACCATCAGGCGATTTATACAGAGAGGAAATCATGGCAAGAGAGCGTGAGCTGGGTATAATGTTAATCCCCTCACCAGAGAACAGTATTAAGATTGATTTTTGATGAGTCCTGATGATTTTATATAACTAAAGACAGATATCTAATTATAAAGGGATTTGATGAAGGTTACGTTTAATTATCGCAGCTCGAGAAACTTATACAGAGCTGAATTAAATCATCTATTGGTAACAGTAATAATCATGCAGTACGTAATTTTATTTTATTCCTGTGTTGAAAGAAGTGTCGGAGGCGCAGGTACATCTTTCATTATGATTGCCATAACATACATTAAAAATACTGAATCTGTCGCAATAGTGAATCTTATGTAAGAATTACTCCCAGTAATAACGTAGTGAACTATGACTCCCCAGACACCTTCAGTACGTTGATGCCTTTTTCATTTTATCCTTGCTCTCTCCAGACGATTTTATTTCGCTCAGAAAACTCGCACAGGAATTGAGGAGGGCCAGATATTGTCTTCATTAGCCCCTTTACTAAGGAAGGTCTGCCACGGGGTGAATAGAATCGTCTGGAGGTGGAAAGACTAATAGACTATAAGGAACATAGAACCGTCTCCGATTACACTCCTCGGGGGTTAACAACCAACCCATTTTCCCTTCATGAACCTGTTTTCATGTAGACCAGTTTTTCCCCATGAACCTGTTCCTTTCATGGGTTTATTTTCCCCATAGACCTGTTTGCCTCACTGACCTATCCTTTCACTTTGGGGAGATTCCTCTTCACCACACGGACCAGTTTTCCTTCATGGACCTGTTTCCTCCATAGATTTTTTTTTTTTTTTTTTTTTTTTTTTTTTTTTTTTTTTTAGTGAAGGACATGTTTTCTCACTTGGGGTCATTTCCTTCATAAACCTACTCCTTCTTCGATCTTTTTCCCCACATGGACCTATTCTTACCATGGACTTATTTTCCTTATGGACCTTACATGCTGTACCTGTTACCTCCTGGCCCAATTTTCCCAGCACCAGGAACTTGCCCATTCTATTGTCAGCATATTTTCCCTGTGAGGCGAGGTTCCCTTGGACCCCATTTCCTCCTCATGGGGAGTTACCTAATCCCCATAGAAGGACGTCCCTAATCCCCTGCATGGTATAACGTGCTTGTTCCCTTCATAATCCTATATTCACCATGGCCCTTTTCCCGAATGGACCTATTTCGTTTCACCCACCAACCCTTCTACCTAATGTTCTGAGACCCAGCAGGAGCAGGATGCCTCAGCAAGTTCTCACCGACATAGCTAGGAAGTCATCGTTCTGAAGGGGTTAAATTTCTGCGTATGAGAGAAGTTCCTCAAGAAAAGGAGGTAGAGGCTCCGTTGCATTCCCATTAACTTAGACTGCTACCAAACGGGGCCTAGTTTGATAGTCGTCAGCTACCACTAGTCACTGAAAATTATCACACTTTTGTATTTGAAGCTTTGGATTCGTATCTTAATTTCTGTTTAAGGTATTGTAATAGGGAATACGAGAATTTGTATTTGCATTTCATCCTTGGTTCATTTGTATTTGTATTTGGACAAGCTGATTTGACCCAAAGCCTGAAACAAAACAAATCACTATCTACAAATATACCTACATCACATAATTTGAACGTATCTCAACTGCCTTTTTATACAGACATCCCTGAACTACTTCACTGTCCCCCGAAGGAAGGGTGGCGGACTGCAGAAGGGTTTCAACCTGCAGTTCACTGGGTTCACATTTCACATAAACCTGGGCACAACACAACAGCAGCAAAGTGTGCTCTGGGGACTTGGGGCTGTGTTATTAATCATCTCCTTCAGTCCAGTGACGTATATTTCATTTTAATCACACTATTAGCTGACAGTTTTGTTTGGGAGATCGCCCCTGTAGTGACCTATTCCCCATGGACGTACTTTCTCACATTGATTTAGTTTCATCATAGGTTTATTCTTCCACCATATGAGGCTTATCTATTTTATTCTCCATGGACATAATTACGCCAATGGAAAATTCACATCTTACCTTAATATAATCGATGGTAAGTAGCGAGACAAAAAGACGAAAATATACGATATCGCATTAAAAGTATTAAATCAAAGGTCACGACAAGTAAACAAGCCCCAGTTATTGTTTACCAAATTATTAGAATATTTGATGGAAAAAAAAGTTTGACCTTTCAATCTCTTTGCTAATTGTGTGGTATACTGTGGAAAACTTCTTAATAATTTCTTAGCCATTATTGGTATTGTTAAAGAGACCGTCAAAAATCAGGGGTTCGTGCACTCAGTTTTAACAGTAAGTCCTCAGCTCCCGATGCAGTCATTGGAGATGGGATCAGGAATTATCGCCACTTACCCACTTCAGAATGACTGTGTGTGTGTGTGTGTGTGTGTGTGTTTCAGCCTTTGCTACCATCACTCGATTCCTTTCGGCTTAAAATAATTACCTTATATGGACGGCATCAGAACAGCAAATACCTTTGGGATGCCGCTTACTACCATCCAGACATTCTCCTTCCTAACTCCAGGCCATCCAGTTCACCTTTAAGATACCCCTCATGCTTAAGGAATCAGGGCGGAGAATAACTTACGGATGCTTTCTTCTAGTAGGTAATACACAGGGGGAGTTGAGTGGCGGTCAGTGTGTTTCAGACATTGATGTAGCGAGTGTCTCACGTATGGCACCTTTTACCTGCCCTCTCCACCTTTTTACCTGCACTATCCACCTTTTTACATGCTCTCTCCACTTTTTTACCTGCTCTTTCCACCTTTTTACCTGCTCATGCCATCCCTTTACATGTTATCTTCACCTTTTTACCTGCCATTTCCACCTTTTTACCTGCTCTCTCCATCTTTTTCCCTGCCTTCTCCACCTTTTTTTACCTGCTTTCTCCACTTCTTACCTGCTGTTGCCATTCTTTTACCTGCTCTCTCCATCTTTTTCCCTGTTCTCTCCACCTTTTTTACCTGACCTTTCCAGCTTTTTACCTGCTCTTTCCAGCTTTTTACCTTCTTTCTCTACCTTTTTGTACATATTCAGCATTGGACTCTCCTCTTCTCATCTCTTCTGTTTTCTTGTCTTTTCTTTATCTCTTTTTTTTCTTCTCTCTTCTGGCTTTCTCTTATTTCTTTTTATATCTTTTACCCTTTTCCTCTTCTCTTTCCTTTTCATTCCCATGCTGTTCCTCTTTCTCTTATCTTTTCTTTTTCCCTTTTCTTCTTTTCTGTTCTCCCGAGTCTCGTTTCCAAATTTTCTTTTTCTTCATTCACTTCCTTTCCCTATCTCTTCCTCGTCCCTTTGCCCTTATTCTTTTATTTTCACTTTTTCTTACTTTCCCTCTTTTTCTTCTCCCCTCTTCTCCTCTGATTCCTTTCCCATTCCTTCTTCTTTCGTCCTTTTCCTTCTTCTTTCCTTTTTTCCTTTCCCCATCTTTCTTGTTCTTCTCTCGCCATTTTTCTCCTCTCTTCTCCATTCAAATTTCCCTTTCCCTTCTCTCTCTCTCTCTCTCTCTCTCTCTCTCTCTCTCTCTCTCACACACACACACACACACACACACACACACACACACACACACACACACACACACACACACACACACACACACACACACACTGCACTGCGGCCTATTCAGCATGGCCAGTGAGGCGACGTGTAGAAAGTAACGCACCATAAGACTTTACATTGTCACTTCTCTCCTACCCCCTCCTCCACCACGAGAGAGAGAGAGAGAGAGAGAGAGAGAGAGATTGAGTCTTGTTTCCTCGTCATCATCCTTGTCGTCGCCAGCCACGTCGTCGTTACCATCGTCATCATCGTTCGTCACCACAAATGAGAAATAGCAGGATTTTTTCGTCACCATCATCTTCATCATCATTATCAACACCACAAGAAAGAGATTGTGGGAGTCTTTTATCATCATCATCATCATCATCATCATCATCATCATGCCAACTCTATTCTTATCAATAAAGGTGCCCCATAAATAACTCTTTACTAGAAACTCGCTTGATGGTAGCGTATGTGCGGCGAGGACGGCTCAGTCGGCTGGTGTGGGCGTGACTGTGGCAGTGGAAGTAGGAGATAAAATAAATGACGCAGGGTAGACATGAATAAGGTTGATTAAGCCGTTCCAGAAACACACGAAGACGAGTGGAAGAGGAGCGCTATATTTGGACAGGCCTGAATATGTATGTTTGAGTTTTATCCAGACGCCCTACAAGAGATCTTTCCTGTAACTTCATAAAAACGTCTGATAACAGCAAGACTGAAAATGATTATGGTTATTTAGCTCAATGGATTTAGCAGTTTCGATAAGGTAATGTGGTTTTAATATTTGTTCTTGCCATCTCCGGACGATTTTATTCAGCTCAGAGGAAAGCGGTGGAATTACAGACGATAAATGCAGTTCTTTTTATATCCTTCATTATCAGTACTCACGAGCGATTTTATTCAGCTTAGGAGAGACTTTATAGACTCCTCTCTCTCTCTCTCTCTCTCTCTCTCTCTCTCTCTCTCTCTCTCTCTCTCTCTCTCTCTCTCTCTCTCTCTCTCTCTCTCTCATGAATAAAACTGTCTGGAGGAGGCAAGAACAAAACAGTAAAGTTGGTGTTGAATGCAAATATACATAAAAAGTATGTGGAAGGAAAATGTAAATATTTATTACAGTTGTTGCACCAAACACTAATTGGTCATGGAAGTTAGAGAGAGAGAGAGAGAGAGAGAGAGAGAGAGAGCAGAGGGGAGGGAAGGAAGGAGGGAAGAACAGATAGGAGGTTGAGAGAAAGGGAAGTATAAGAAAGAGATAGAGGGAGGGGACCGATAAGAGAGGGAGAGAGAGACGGGGAGGGGGGAAAGGAATAGGAAAAGAGGAGGAGGAGGAGGGAGACGAAAAGAGAGAGAAAGTAACATTTTTATTACGTTCCAAATTGTACCATTCTTTATACAAACGCGAATTGTCAACACACGTGCGTTGGTTATAATCGGATTGGTATATATCCTATTTTGTCCATTAAAACACACGCTAAAAATTATAGATATAAAACCCACATTCCACGCGTTACACATATGGACAGCAGTATCCCCACAAAAAAAAAAAAAAAAAAATTGTATTGGAGAGTGAGAGATGTGCTACTCTGTCTATCTGTCTATTTGTCCACCTATCTGTCTGTTTATGTATCTGTCTGTCTAGGTACTGCGGAGGTGAGTTTTCATGTAATGGTACCAATATAACTTTGCGCGTCCACTGCCTAGTTATGCAAGCGTACCTCAGCTCCCTTCCTATCCCCTGAGAGGACGACACAGGACTGCGGTAGATTGCGGTGTACTGGGTTCAAGATTAGATAAGTTTGGGTTACAACTACTACTACTACTACTACTACTACTACTACTGCTACTAGTACTACTACTACTACTACTGCTACTACTACTACTACTACTACTAATAATAATAATAATAATAATAATAATAATAATAATTAATAATCTACTACTACTACTACTACTACTACTACTACTAATAATAATAATAATAATAATAATAATAATAATAATAATAATACTGCTACTACTAGCTAAAGTCTAGGATATTTAGTTTAGATATTTAAGGCGCGAATGACCAGTTGCTCTTCCCTGACTGGCACTTGTGAGTAGTAACCCCCCAACCTCCGTTAGCGCCAGATTGTATTATAATGGTTTGGAAGGTTCTTCCTAAGCGATTTATTCTGGATATAACTTATGAAATTTCCTCTGTACAGTTTTCATCGTTATACCGATATACTTCGCATCAGTGACATACAAGATGGTACTGAGGCGTAAGGTGTAAAATAAATCGATCAATATAAAGTGCTACGAAGACCTAATGCACCACCTGCCGTTCACCTCGTTTCCGTATATACCCACCACTTACACTAATTGATTTTCTGGCCCACAAGAAAAGTAATTGTATTGGCAATCTGTGTAGAGCCGCCTGAAGGTAGCACTACATCAAGTGAGTGGATGATAGCCCCGGCGACTTTGAGATTGACGAGGAAAATATATGAGAGTAGGATGGGTGGGAGGAGGGGAAAGAGAGCGAAGCCATGAACTGGATGGAGAGACGGTGCAAGAGTATGTAAGTGTGTGTGTGTGTGTGTGTGTGTGTGTGTGTGTGTGTGTGTGTGAAATGGATCGTTCGTTATCGTGTAGGAACAACAATGCCTAGATGTCGTGCTCCGAAGATAGATAGATAGACAGATAGATACAGCACACCCTGAAATTAGTAATATGGAGTGCGGGGATTGTTGCTAGGTAGGGGCAAAAACGCTTGGAAGTCCTTTTTGTAGAGACCACCTCTGACAGGATGCTGCATCAGGCAATAGAGAGTTGATAATACAGACAGGCAGATAGATAGACACGTGGATAGACAGACAGACACTGAAATATAGATAGATAGGTAATAAGTAGCAAGTAGATAGGAAGATAGTTATATAGTTAAGTACTAGGTAAGTTGAAAGACAGATAAATAGGTTGACACATAGGCAGACAGACACAGAAAGACAGACAGACAAATAAGCAAAGACAGACAGATAAACAGGCAGACAGACAGAGAGAGACAGATAAACCGACAGACACAGACACAGAGAGACAGACACACAGACAGAGACAGGCACACAGACAGATAGACAGACAGAGACATAAACAGACATACAGTGAGACAAGTAAAAGCCAAACAGACACAAAATATTCACCAGGACCTCCACTCCCACAAATTCGTCTAAATGTTAATTACTCAGTTCAGGAGCACCACTTTGGGATTTTCATGAAGTACCTCAATTACTGCACACCCGAAATTCGTCCAAAAAGTGAAATGCTCAGTTTAGAATCGATATATATTTTTTTTTTCGTTCTCAATTTCGTTTCATTTTCCGAGGCTTAAATAGTGAGGGAAATGATGGTTGCGTTTGGTACTCCGTTGATAGCTGGGAGTTTTTTGTTTTTTAGATATTTTTTCCATTAATTTTCTGGACCAAAGCCACACAAGCGAAATTGCGCGTAATTGAGTTTGGTTGATGATGGTAGTGGTGATGATGGTGATGGTGGTTGTGATGGTGATAGTGATGATAATGCTGGTGACTGTGATGATGGTTGTGGTGGTGGTGGTGGTTGTGGTGGTGGTGGTGGTTGTGGTAGTAGTGGTGGTAGTGATGGTGGTGGTGGCAGTGGTGTTTGTGATGGTGGTGGTGGCAGTGGTGTTTGTGATGGTGATAGTGATGCTGGTGACTATGATGGTATTAATAGTGATGATGATAGTAATGGCAGTGGTGTTATGGATGACGGTTTTGATGGCGCTGATGACTGTGATGATGATACTGATGGTGATAATGATTGTGAAGTCTATGATGATGATTTTTGAGAATTAACATAATTATGCTGCATATCATTAGCGATTATCAATTATACTCTTACATATTTGCTTTAAAATCTCTCTCTCTCTCTCTCTCTCTCTCTCTCTCTCTCTCTCTCACACACACACACACACACACACACACACACACACACACACACACACACACACGAGAGAGAGAGAGAGAGAGAGAGAGAGAGAGAGAGAGAGAGAGAGAGAGAGAGAGACTACATTTCAATATCTCCAACTCCTCCCATTGACAAGCTGAAAGGAAAATGTGCAGAAGGGTAAAATGGAAAGGGTGTTTGTACCGAGGAGAATGGAGAGAGAGAGAGAGAGAGAGAGAGAGAGAGAGAGAGAGAGAGAGAGAGCATTTTGAGAGAGCAACACCCGTTCCCACCAATTGGTCTAAGGCTCGGACATTTGAGTTTGTTCTATGACCTTGACCTTTGACTAATTGCTCTAAAAATCAAATTACTTCATCCTTGCCTGACCCTTAATATTTCCTTTAAGTTTTGTCCAAATTCACATCAAAACTGTCTGGGGTACCCTGTGACCTTGACCATGACCTTTGACCTTTAACCTTTCCCCTTTCCCTGACCTTTACCATTGACTGATTTATCACATAATCGAATTCCCTTATTGTTGTTATACTTTGTTGCCTTCGACAAAGTTTGACTTAAATCGGACAGAAACAGTTTTATTTGACCTTTCCGTATGTCCAAGACCTTTGACCTATTGCCCTCAAAGGTACTTGCGCCTCAGATGATTCTCGACCCGTTCACCAGGTTTACAGTAGTTCCAATCAGATAAAAACTAGTTTAGGTGTTTTTGTTCAGACACAGGGGTCGAACTTTGACCTTAGCCTGTGACATTGATCGTTGACTGTTCTCAAAACCGA
The DNA here is from genome assembly GCF_032717465.1 of Coenobita brevimanus. Taxonomy (NCBI): domain Eukaryota; kingdom Metazoa; phylum Arthropoda; class Malacostraca; order Decapoda; family Coenobitidae; genus Coenobita; species Coenobita brevimanus. The sequence goes on along the minus strand of NC_137022.1, from coordinate 22,698,052 downwards.
AACCCCCCAGTATTGCACTGTCCTCAGGCCTTCCACAAATTTTGGTTTAAATCGGATAAAACCTTTTAGGCTGGTCTTGTTAGATCAAACTTGACCTCTTTTGACATTAATCTTTGACCTATTGTTCTCAAAATCAGGTGGCCAACTCCTTGGCTGTTCGTCTGACCCTCCAAATCTGGTAAAATATATATATATATATATATATATATATATATATATATATTTTGTGCACACACGTGTGCGTGCGCTCAAGCGTCAAGCAAAACATAACACCCGCTCTTGCCTCACAGGCGGAGGTGTATTGGGGGAAGAAAAGAAACATCTAGAAAAAGAAAGAGAGCACTTAAGATACGCAGTGTTGATAATTTAATAAATAGATAAACGGATACAGATGGATGGAGGATACAGACAGATGGAGGATACAGATGGATGGAGAGAGAGAGAGAGAGAGAGAGAGAGAGAGAGAGAGAGAGAGAGAGAGAGAGAGATGCAAAAGCGGAGCAATATAGAGGAAGGGAGGTAAAGTGAAAAGTGGAGAATAAAAGGAAAATGGTGGAGCAATAGAGTGACGTGAGGGAAACGCATAGACAGGTACGAGTAGATGGACAGATAGACAGACAGGTAAGAGGACATTGGCAGAGAGAGAGAGAGAGAGAGAGAGAGAAGCAGTTATGGATGGTAAGGAAAAAGAATGTTTTGTGTATTTGTTTTTCTTACACAAATCCTACTTATAGTATAAATAACACCTCTTGTATGCAAAGGGCGCCAGTCGTGCATCTCATCTCAACTAGACAATATAAGATCCTGTTCAGTATCGTACTTGTTCCTTCTGTCATTACTATTCTCAAGTCGCCTCCTCTTCGCCATAATGTTGCATCACACACTATTTTATCAGTACTCTACACCAGTAAAGTGAGCTTTCTCAGCGCGTGACGAGCGAGCGAGCTCCATGTTATCACAGCTTCCCTCTGATATGTAAATTCTGCAATCGCCGCTGCTAGCTTTCCGTGTCGACGAAACTGAAACGGTAATGTCTCGGTTATTGATGAGGTGATTAGAGCCAAAAGTGGAGTGTTTTTCCTTGGTCATTTCACCATCAAAATATAGCAAAAACGTTACTGTAAAAGCATTTGCGGAATTTCTGATATTTAATTGCTAGAGCTGATGGCAAAAAACTTTGTTGCTACGGAAAACCATTGTTAATTTGATTTCGTAATTGAGGCGTTCATCGACTAGAGCCGAACGATCCCATGGAAAGCTCGAGATTCCAAGGGGTTCCTACGCGTTTATGGGTGAGTTTTTAGTTGATGAAAAAATTTATTGAATGGTTGTATTACATGCAGAAAGAATTTCAACTCCATCATATAGGAGTAAAGTTATTAGTTTCTGCTTAGCGTGATGATCGGGTCGGGTCGGGTCGCTCATTTCCAAACTCAACTGACAATATACATTGCTCGCACGTGATTATGGTCTAAAAATGCTGTTCCTACTTTCATTGCCAATTCTGGACCTCTTGCTCTTCGTCAGTGTTACATTACATTCTCTGTAGTAGCCGTAATATAAAATCATCCGTTTAGCTAAATGTTCCTTCTTTCTCTGCCGCTCTCCTAACCCCATCTCTTCGTCACAATGTTGCATCCCACTCCCAGTTCTGTGTTTGTTGTACAGTAATCCAGTGTTCTTCCTCTTATCGGTATTTTCCAAGATTCTTCACTTCGTCACTTTGTTGCATTAGATTTTCTGTTATATCTAAGACTGCCACACAGTTCTCTCAGGAAAAGCGAGTAGTTGAGGGGAGGCTAGTGTATTTTTCCTGAGAGTTAGATTCTTTTTCCCGCGACACTGCACTTTTTATATGTCCATTGAGTCAACGGCGGGATGAGTTTTATTCGGGGTTTGTTAAGAATTAGACTTTTACTGAGCAAATTATCTGGATTGGATGAACCGTTGTTATTTCTGTAAGTGACATGATGATGGTGATAGCATTTAGCAACGAGAATAATGATTACGATGATGGCGATGATGATTATAGTAATAATAATAATAATAATAATAATAATAATAATAATGATTAGTAATAATGGTATCATGATGATGATAGTAATTGTGATAATAAGACTGATGATGACGCTGATGATAATAATAATAATTATAAAGATAAAATTATAATAATAATAATTAATAATAATAATAATAATAACAATAATAATAATAATAATAATACAAAAAGTCTGAACAACTTAAGATGACCAGATATTACAAGGAATCAACCAGACAGAGACAGACACCAAATATTACAAGGAATCAACCAGAGACAGACAGATAGACTGACAGAAATAGGCAGACAGATAGGGAGATATATAGACAGATCGACAGACAGACAGGCAGACAGAGGTGGACGAAAACCTGAGGATAAAAGAAGAGAGTTGGAAGAGAGAAGTTAGCAGAAGGTAATGGAGAGAGAGATAATCGTGGATAAAAGAGAGGGGAAGGCAATGGGGGGAGAAGGAAGTGGAGAGGAAACGAGAGAGAGAGAGAGAGAGAGAGAGAGAGAGAGAGAGAGAGAGAGAATAAGGGGACACAGTAGAGAGGAGATAAGGGGAAGATAGCAAAAGAATTATTGAGAGAAGAGAATGGGGAGGAGAGTGAGTTGGTGATTGATTGTGTGAGCTAGTGAGTGTGTGAATTTGAGGCAGGGAGATAGAATCGTAAGAAAAATATATACAGGGAGGGAGTGAGAGAGAAACGAAGGCGACAAGTGGACAGAAGCGGGCTGATGGGAACAGAGAGACAGAAACAGAGAGAGGCTGTAACACAGATAGTAAGGGAGACGAGGACATAAGGGCAAGGATAAAGACAGACGTGTCGTATAAAGACAGACGTACAGAAACAGAGATAGCCTGACAGTTAGAGAGAGACTAAGACAGACATGGAGGGTAAGAGACAAATAGAGACGAAAATAGATAATAGATAGAGACAGAAATAGACTAATAAACAGAAACAGTGACAGAATCAAAAAGGTAAAGAGATAGTAACAGACCGAAAACACACACAAACGGACGTACACAAAGATAGAGAGATATTAATAGACAGAAACAGAGATAGAGACAGAAATGATATTAGTAGACAGAAACAGAGATAGACACAGAAAGACAGAAACATATTATTGGACAGAAATAGAGACAGAAAGACAGCAAGACAAAGGCATCAAAACAATATGAATGGTAACGCAAGAGTAACTAGAGAGGGGAGTAAGGCAAGTAGGAAAGGGTAAGTGACAAAGTTATAAGGCTTTACAATGAAACTAGATGAAACATGCATGAAAAAAAGGGAAAGTTTGGGAGGAAGAGGGAAACTCGTATGCTTAACACTCCTACAATATCCACTAACTTATATACGCCCCTCCTTTAACCTAGAAGCCGAACCATCTAATACGGACCATCAAATCAGTATGTATCTTATATATGTTCGACTCAGGATAAACGCTTGAGAGTCCGATTCCTAAGATGCTTCAGTCCCCTTATGTAGCACACACCTTCGCATGTCACCACTTGCAGTAGATGTTAATACCTGCTCTCCACACTGATAGCTTGAAAGGGTAGCTGTATGGATATTCGTAAGGCAGGAGGGTTTTTTGACATGCTGGTGGGTCTTTCAGAAGATAAGTAGCCTAAAAACTGCTTAGAAAAAATCATAATAGACTAATCCCTGTATCATTCTGCCCTCAAACTCTCATTCTTCCCAGCACCAATCCC
>NC_137022.1:22644297-22691797 GCF_032717465.1 Coenobita brevimanus | reverse complement strand
GAGAAAAATAAAAGATACTAGAACATGAGAGAAAAATAAGAGATACTAGGAGAATATGAGACAAAAATAAGAGATTCTAGAAGATGAGAAAAATAAGAGATGCTAGGAGAATATGAGAGAAAGATGAGAGAGACTGGGAGAATATGAGAGAGAAATAAGAGATACTGGGAGAATAAGAGACACTGGGATAATGAGAAAAATTGAGATACTAGGAGAATGTGAGAAAAAAATGAGAGATACTGGGAGATGATGAGAGCAAAATAAGAGATCCTGGGAGAAGATGAGGAGTAAGACTTTGCATCAGGGGTAAGAGAATGGCGGGGTGTAAAAATGTGAGGAAGCATAAACATGAGATGAAAACACTCCATGAAGACCATCTGGAGTCTCACACACACACACACACACACACACACACACACACACACACACACACACACACACACACACACACACACACACACACACACACACACACACACACACACACACACACACACACACACACACACACCTGTAAGCAAATAGATGCCTACGTATTTGCACGCCTTTAAACAAAAACAAACAGGCGTACACAAATAAATACATACAGTATTTCACGTGCCCACGTACGCAGATGTTATTTACATATATGTATGCCTTAACATATGTATGCACTTACACATTGCTGCATATACGTAGGTACACACACACACACACACACACACACACACACACACACACACACACACACACACACACACACACACACACACACACACACACACACACACACACACACACACACACACACACACACACACACACACACACACACATTGATCCTGATGAATCGTTTTTACACAGGTATTTAGATAAATGATCAGTTAATGATTTACTCATAATTTACTATACCGACATGTCCTCCGGTGAAATTGACATATTATCCACACCATTATCTACCCTGTAATCTCTCCATGATCATTAATTAGGCCCGCAGGGAATTTAGGCGAACTAGCTGCCAAAGACAAGTATTAAAAAAGGTGGGTCATTCGAGTCTCCTGTATGTCCGTCGGCGCATATAAACTCTGCAACAAATAATTAGCACATCCTGTGTTATGATGAGTGGCTGTGAAAGATGCTGTCAAGTAGAACAGACTACTACACCACACTTTCATACTTTATTCTGCCATAGCTCATACTGCCACACCTTATACTGCCATAGCTCATCCTGCCACACCTTATACTGCCATACCTCATCCTGCCACACCTTATACTGCCATATCTCATACTGCCACACTTTCACACCTCACAGAACCAGGGGTCGTGGAACAATGGTGAATTACCCCAAATGGAGTACATATAAAAATTTATGGGGGTAATGCGTGCGGTATATTACAGATTTTTCATATAAATGATGTAAGTTTGAGTGAATAAGATGTAAAACCATGAATCATGATATTTGTTGCTTAGCCGCCGTACTATTGACATATGTGCTCGCAGACGTAGGCCTACTTTACTTTGAAATCTGGGGGTAATTTCATTTGCACAAAAAAATTTAGGGGTAATACCCTAAAAAATTTCCCCAACCCTTGCCTCACACTATTACACCTCACTCTGCCACACCTCACACTGCCACACCTCACCTTGACACACCTCTTACTGTCATATCTCACACTGTTAGATCTCAGACTGCCACACCACACATTGCACTACTTCACAACAACACCACATCCACATCTCACACTGTCGCACACCACAGTCACACTACACCCACACTTCACACTATTCGCCCACACACTGTCACACTCCACTATACCACACTCACAGACACATCTCACAATAGCACACCTTACACTACCACACCTCACGCCATCATTCTCATGGTCGCAGTTCTTAGTACCATCGCTCTGACACACACACACACACACACACACACACACACACACACACACACACACACACACACACACACACACACACACACACACACACACACACACACACACACACACACACACACACACACACACACACACACACACACACACACACACACACACCAGTAGTGGGTTTACAGTCACTGCTGGCCCACACTTAAGATGGAACCCGGCCCCCTAAGCCACACAGTAAAACTTTGATATTTGGAGCAGGCGACGTGAGACAGAGACCCTGGTGTTATTGAAGCAGTGGGAAGGAGGGAAGGAGTGAGGGAGGGCGTGTGAGGATGGTGGGGGAGAGAGATAGGGGGTGGTGGGGGGAGAGAGTGAAGGGTGGTGGTGGAGAGAGTGAAGGAAGGTGTGTGAATGATGGGGAAGAGAGTGAGAGGGTGCTGGAGGAGGGAGTGTTTGGATAGTGAGGGAGTGTGAAGGTGCTGGTGAAGGGAGGAAAAATGGACCTGGTGGGGTGGGAGTGTGGAGATGGTAAAGGGAGGGAGCGTGGAGATGTTGGTGGGGGTGGAAAGGGGAGGAAGTGTGGAAATGGTAAGGGAGAGAGGGTGTGGGTGGTGGTGGAGTGAGTGTGAGAACTGTGGTTGTGGGGGAGGGAATGTGGGGTAGGCTGAAGAGGAAGGGAGAGAGTGTGGGGGAGATGGGAGAGGAAGGTAGGGATTGTGAGGGGGATGGTGGTGGAGAGAGGAGGGAGGGTGATGGAGGGAAAGAATATTGGGGTGTTGGTGGAGCATAATGGAGGGAAGGAGGTAGATAGATACCTGGATAGATACATAGATAGATATTTAGAAAGGTAGACTGGAGAAGATTTATAGAGGAAGAGGTAAGTTATGTGGCTGGACTTGAGGGTGACTTAGGTTAGAGATAGAGATAGAGAGAGAGAGAGAGAGAGAGAGAGAGAGAGAGAGACCGTGTGGTGCGACTTGGGCAAAATGGAGAGGATCGGAGAGACTTGAAGGGATAAAAGTGTGCAGAGAGAAGGGAAAAACAAGTTAGTGTGGAGAGAGAGAGAGCAAGAGAGAGAGAGAGAGAGAGAGAGAGAGAGAGAGAGAGAGAAATCTAAAGTGTGTTCAGTGAAAGAAAGAAAGGAAGAGAGTAAGAGGAACGGATGATATAGAGGAATGTAAAAACAGAGATTTAAGGAGAAGAGGAAAGGGAGGGAGAGAGAGAGAGAGAGGAAAGGGAGGAGGGAAGAAGAAAGAGGGGAGAGGAGAGAGAGGAAGAAAGAAGGAAAGAGACACAGACACAAAGTAAATATGTATTGAAACTTTGGTAAGAGGAGAGACGCTCTCAAAGAAATAGAAATGTGGAGATAAAGGAGAAAGGTAAGAGAGAGAGGAATGGGAGAATATGAAAAGGGAGAGAAAGAAAGGAATGGATGAAAGAGAAAAGAAAGAGAGAGGGAAGATAGAAAGGAATGGAGGAGAGAGAAAACAGAGATAAGATAGTAAGAGATAGGGGGAAGAAAAAAAGAGAGGTAAGAAAGAAAGGCATGGGGGAAAAGGAAAAAAACAGGAGTAAGAGAGAAAGGAAACTGAGGGAATAGAAATGAGAGGTAAGAATCAGAGGAAAGGGAAGACAGAAGAGAGAAGTATGAAGCAAAGGCATGGAGGATAGAAAAAAGAGAGAGAAGAAGGAGAGGAAGGGGGAGAAGAGAAAAGAGGGACGTAAGAGAGAAATAAAGGTAAAAGAGAGGTAAGAAAGAGAGGAACAAAGGAAAGGAAAAGAGATAAGAAGAGAGAAATGAACGACGAAAGATGGGGAGGAAGAAACGAGAAAAGGACAAAGAAATAAGGACATTATGTGCATCAAAAGTTTGGCGAGAGAAAAAATATATAAGAAAAAGTGAAAATTGAATGACAGAGATAAAAGAGAAGAATTGCGAATGAATATGAAGGATACATGGTCAAAGTGAGAGTAAAATAAAGTGAAATAAACAGAGAATAGGGGAATAAAAGTGAGAAAGAAAAAAATCAGTCGATAGTTTGGTGAGTGGAGGAGGAATTGAAATAAGTGAAAAGAGGTAGGAAATAGATGAATAAGGGAAAGAGAAGAGAGGAAGGTAAAGAAAGAAATGGAGAGAGAGAGAGAGAGAGAAGAAACGAAGGAAGAGGCAAAGAAACAAGGAAAATGTCGAAAGTGTGGTAAAATGAAAGAGAGAGAAGAAAGTTTAGGTTGGATGATTGGAGAGTAAAAGATTGTTATGGGATGGGTAGAACAGACGATATGGAGGAGGAAGAGGAGGAGGAGGAGGAGGAAGGAGGAAAAGAAGAACGGGAGAAAGAGAAGCGGTAAGGGTTTAAAAAAGGAAGAGGAAGGGAAGAAGAGGAGGAGGAGAAGAGGAGAAACCAAGGATAAGGAGAGAAAGAGGAAGTGGACGCTGAAAAGAAGAGAAAGAGCATAAGAAGAGGAGGAAGAGAGGCGTACGAGGGAGAGGAGGGGCAGATGGGATTTGTTGGAGGGGTACGATATTGAAGGGTTGATGGATGGAGAGGAGTGAGGGAAAGAGGAGTGAAAGAGGATGATGGGTGCAAGAGGAGAGGAATATGGGTACACCTGTGTGTGTGTGTGTGTGTGTGTGTGTGTGTGTGTGCGTGTGCGTGCGTGCGTGCGTGCGTGTTAAGGGAGTTTATTTGAAAAGAATGACGCCAAGATAATACAGTAAGTGAGGGGTAAAAACAAATGAGTTACACGAGAGGTAATATAAATTCGATACGGGGATGATAAGGATGAGAGAAGGACAATAAAACAAATGGGCAGTGGAAATAAGTGAGTGTTACGAGACATACACATATCTGGCCAAAGAATTATAAGAATGAGGGAAAAGACAATAAAAGAAATGAGACCAATAACCGTAAGAAGGACAATAAAGGTGACGAGAACGAGGAAAGTAGGGCCATAAGAAAGGGGGAGAGGGATGAAAGATGAAGTGCACGAGAGAAACATGAAGTAAAAAGGGGGAATGGGAAGGAGGGGCAAATGTGAGAAATGTGAAGATGGTAAAAAGGGCAATTATTTCTCTCAGGCTTCCATACTCCCAGAAAATCGTGTGCGACAGTTGGAGTACATTGGTAGAGTTGCCCTGATCATGAGAGGGTTAAACAGAACTATTATTAACACTCTCAGGCTTCTGTACGCAGCTGAATAAAGTCATTTAAAGATGGGTTTAATAAGTAAGTAAGAGTTATCCCTACAGTGAGACGGTTGAAAGGAAGATGAGGGTGTAAAGAGAATATAAGAGTAGATTTATAAACAGCAAAAATTAAGGAGCGTTGTGGTGTTGATGTGGATGTGATAGGAAGCGTTATGAGGAACACACTGAGGTGGTTTGGCCATGTGGAGAGGATGGAGGGTGAAAGACTGACGAAGAGAGTGTGAGTGAGGTGGAGGGGGGAAGAGGGAGGGGGAGGCCGAGGATGAGATGGAGGGATGGGGTGGAGAGGTATATGAGAGAGGGGGTGTGAGTTGGGAGCAGGGCAGTGAAATGGCGGGGGACAGGGCGACTTGGAGGCGATTTGTTTGTGGCCACCCCAAACGGGATTGAGGCGTCTGGCAATAGATAGATAGAAAAATTAAGGAAAACAAAGGAATTTAATATATAATGATACTGCCTTAGCACGAAAAATGCACCAACACTGTAATTTCTCGAAAACATTCACACAACGCATACTTGAGCCAAAAAAAAAAAAAAAAAAGTAATTTCCTTACCAGACGAATAATTTTACCGTATCACATAGTCATTTAATTCTACGGTCTTCGTCTGCCCTGTTCAGTTTCAGAGAGCGGATACCTCTGCCAACGACAATGAAATTTATGATTACTGTAATTTGTGCATAACTTTTTGAGACGTACACCAACAGAAACAGATGAATGCATAACCTCCGTCCGATTTCGTTGACGAAGGTGGTAAATGAGGGATATATACTGATGAACAATAGATTGGGAAACAGAAAGCCTACACCAGGTAAAAGAAAAGCAGAGAGAGAGAGAGAGAGAGAGAGAGAGAAGGATGATGTTATGAAGTAGAATGGGAAATGGAGAGTTGACATCACTGTTGTTTCATAACAAAGAAATTAATATCTAAAGAAATGCACACACAAAAATTCTGTACAGTGAAAATATATATTCACTACACAAAAGCAAAATGAATAGAAATTCACAATAATAAATAATTCTACGCTGCCCCAAGCCACAGGACCAGGATATATTGTTACAGCGAGCATAATGTACGGGCGCCACAAAAAGTCTGGGTACTCTCGGTGTGCTTTGCATTTTGGAAACAAAGACGAAGGAATTTGAAGCAGTATATTGTGTGGTCTGTTTAAGTAGTAGACATTATTTCTGTTGCTGTTGTTTTGTTGATGATATTATTATGCCTCCGCTCATCAATGGTGGATGAGGCATTAAGTGATAGGTCTGTCCGTGCGTGCGTGCGTGCGTGGGACCGTGCGTCCGTAACATTCTTGTGGGCGCGATATCTCCTGAACTCACTGACAAATTTCCACCAGGCTTTTGTCAGCGATACAGTATGAGATGATGATGAACTGATAAGATCAGCAAGGTCAAGGGGTCAAAGGTCAGGGTCATTCGGCTCAGTTCATCCTTGTTGAGTGCAGTATCTCCTGAACCCAGTGACAGATTTCGACCAAACTTTTGTCAGTGATACAGCATGAAGGGGCGATGAACTGATTAGGTCAGCAAGGTCATGGAGGATGTATGGCGAGTCCGTGTGCAAGGCTTGGCGGAGGCATACCGTGTGACGCTTTCAGCTCGGGACCCCGAGTTATCGACGTTTCGTTATTATTATTATTATTATTATTATTATTATTATTATTATTGCTATAGTTTTTCTTGTCAGTCTACAAAATCCGCCAAGGAAAAATGACGCTGCTTTTACACACATTCTGCTATAATCCTTCCACCTTAACTTGGCGGAAATTTTCGCCCCTTCGTGGTTTCATTCTTGTTGCTCAAGGGCAGAATAAGACCCTTGCTCAACATCCTTTCCATAGCACTTCTTCGTGACTAGCTGTATACTAGTGTTATTCTCTTCTTACAGCTCAGTGGTAGAATAAGACAGTCCTATCTCTATCTATATCTATCTATATACCTAGGCTGCTTCCCCCAAGGAAAGGGAGGTAGCCGAGACAGGACGACACACTCTACGGTTCTATATAAATCCTCTCCACACCACTTCTTCGTGACTAGCACCATATTCTAGTGTTAATGTCATGTTAAGACTTAGTAGCAGAATATGGCAATACGACTGCCATATATTCATCCATTGCAGTTCCTCGTGACTAGCACCTTATGGCAGTGTTAATCTCTTGTCAAAACTCAGAATTAAAGATAGGGAGATAACAGCTGAAATCCAAGAGAAATCAGACAGTATATTACGAGAGTTATCATCAGTTATCCTTTGAGTATCATACAGATATACAGGGTGGCTTGTAACAGCACTCTAATGGGAACTCACTGGCCGTATTTTATGTGTTGCGAGAACGGCTCAGTGTGCTGGTGTGGGCGTGGGTGTGGCAGTGGGAATATGAAAATTAATAAAAGAGGCAGATATACAGTAAGTTGGGGGAAGGGCAGCGAATTGGCAGGGGGCAGGGCGACATGGAGACGATTTGTTTGGCCACCCCATGCGACATTTAGGCGTCTGGCAATAGATAGATAGACATAGATAGATAGATAGATAGATAGGACAGACTGATAAACGCCAAGCGAGCTGTCCCAGCAACACAAAACCACGCTGATTATGTTCACCGGGAATATCGCTTTACTCTTGAGACGAAAGATTATGGAACTCATACACATTATTCTGAAAAATCTACTGGGTTCCGAACAGAGCATCACTGGGTTTCAAAAGTTATCGTTCACTCTCACTTATCGTAATGAAGAGTCCGGAATAGGATGTGTATGTGTTGTGTGTAAGTATATCAATTAATCCAATCAAATTAATGTGCTTTTATTGTTTTTGTCTTCCAGGGAGGTGAGGAAGCAGATCTCGCGGTGGGACTATGAAGAGGTAAGTGTCTGCTGAACATTCTTTACTGTTATTATGTACATCTTTATCACCAGCACTACTACTGTTACTGTCATTGTCCACTACCTATTTCATCACGACTACTACTACTACTACTACTGCTACTGCTACTGCTACTATTACTACTACTACTACTACTACTGATGATGATGATGAAATAAAAATAATGGTAATAATAATAATAATAATAATATTATTATTATTATTATTATTATTATTATTATTCATTTATTTTTCTTCTTCTTCTTCTTCTTCTTCTTCTTATTATTATTATTATTATTATTTTCGTTATTAATATTTATTTACCCTGAATCCATGGCAAAAAAAAATAAATAAATAAATAAAGGATGGTAGAATCTAGACGGAGGAGGAGAAAGTACAAAAGCAGGAGAGCAGTCAACAAAGTAGCCTTCTCAGTGAAATGGAAGACACAATCAGTCACCAATCACTCGAGCGTTTAAAAACTCTAGTTCATCTTGCAGACAACCCCATCTTACAGAGAGAGAGAGAGAGAGAGTCATCAAGCGTATTACTGTGGAGATGTCAGGCGTGAATCCAGCCACTCCAGGCCTGTAAGGACACGTGTCACCTGTACCTGTGAGGCAATTAGACAGGTCAGGGGGAAATTGTCTGGCTCTTTCGTACCCTTGTTTGGGAAAATTAGGTCCGTGAACCCAAAGCTTAACGAGTTTTCTAGAACCTTCATAGTTACCATTTTAATTCTGTACATCGTATCATTGTCCCGATCATTCCTCAGTAAATTCTTATGAGCCACTCCCGCTTAGACCGCCATAACCCACTAGTCCGCCAGGTGACTTGATCAACTGGCAATCTGGTTCAGATGAGAAATACGTGATCGCATTGAATTTCTAGAAGCTCCACATCTTCTGTTCGTGTATCCGCGTTTTGCAACTGTTAGCCTCTAGAATTATTTTAGTGTCTGTCGTCATTCACTTCTCAAAATTTCTTAATCTCTATTTTTTTTTCCTTACCTCTGTCGTAATTCACCTGTCACAAATTTCGAACATAATCTCCCCAAAGGATTTTGTTTCATTCATATACTCTCTACAGGTACTTACTTTGGAGTGACCCATCCCTGGGGTGTAGTAGTTCCCTTGAGACAGATCAGTTTGCAGTAAGTTAATCTCTTACAGTCCTCATGTGTCTACTGGGATTTTTTATGTATTCTATGTCGGTGCATCTGTAAGAGCTGCTTGTCCATCTGTATTTCATTAACTATTTCGGAAACACGGTGCCTCACTATGTTAGTGACGGTAGCAAAACCCCATACAAGGTTCCTGAAACCCCCTCTTCACGCCTGTGAACTTTTATGGCTTTAGCGAAGCTCCATATGAGGGTTCTGAAGCTTTCGCATCTCTCAGGTATTTTTTGTACTTTCCCCTCTTGACTCTGGACGTACACTTGATCTTCCTTTCTCTGAGGCCCACCAGTACTCCTACGTACCACACATCTTCACATGTCTCCTGTATCCACCATCTCAGCTGTGATATGCTAGGACCGTCATTCTTAGGTCCTGTGTTTTTATTATGTGTTGGTGAGGACTAGTGAAAAAGCAGAGAACAATGTATGGAGGAAAAAGCAGTGAACAATGTTTAGAGTTAAAATCCACAAAACGTCTTCTGCAATCGCCGGGATCGAACCTGCGCCCACACAACCTCCAGCTCGCCGCTCTATCCATTCTCCCTTATCTCTTTACGATCTCTTTCGTCTCTCACTTTTTCCATAATCCCCAGAAACTCGCACTACGTCTCCTTTGTGGAAGTTCGTGCGTGAATTCTCCTATCCCCTCTTTTCAGCCTCCTGTTTTCACTCCTGTCTTTCCTCTTTTCGGCATTCGACTTCATAATACCCAGAAGCTCGCCATCTTCTTTGTGGGAGTATGATGATGGTGATGATGATAATGTTTTTATAGTAGATTCATCGGGGAGAGCGACATGGTTTTCACACAGTACTGTGGAGTCACATGGAGAGACAGGCTGACGAATGAGGATATAAAGGAGCGTTGTGGTGTGGATGTGGATGTGATAGGAAGCGTTATGAGGAACACACTGAGGTGGTTTGGCCATGTGGAGAGGATGGAGGGTGAAAGACTGACGAAGAGAGTGTATGTGAGTGAGGTGGAGGGGGGAAGAGGGAGGGGGAGGCCGAGGATGAGATGGAGGGATGGGGTGGAGAGGTATATGAGAGAGGGGGGTGTGAGTTGGGAGCAGGGCAGTGAAATGGCGGGGGACAGGGTGACTTGGAGGCGATTTGTTTGTGGCCACCCCAAACGGGATTGAGGCGTCTGGCAATGGATAGATAGATAGACTTGAAACCAAAAATAAAACTTGTAGATAAAGATATATATATTTTTTTTAATCAACGTGCGAGAGGAATGGAACAAGGTGTACTTTTTTTTTTTTTCTAGGGGAACGAGGCTGAGGTTGAGAATGAAGTTGAGGAGAAGTTTAGAGATGAATGTTGCCTTGCGACCAGGAGCGCCCCTTTAGAGAAAACGGTTGGAGGGCTGACTATGTGATTGTTACGAACTTCTTTTTATATGCGCATGCTGTGAGTCTCTGGGTTTCATAAAGTCACTTGCTGTGGAGTAGGACTGCACATAATTGTTGTGCCTCTTCCATTATCACCTCTTCACTAACTCCGATGTCTTCCTCCAGTGTTCATATCCAAAATCCTTTGCTTATCTTTTCGCTTAATTTTTGTCCATGATCTCTCTCATCCCCTCTCTTTAGCACCTCCTAGTTTTGCCCATCATTCTCTTCCATTTCAACGTATAAATGTTCAACTTTCTTTTTCAGTAATGGATATAAATGTTCATCGTTGTCCAATAATGGCCTTTCTTCTTTCCACTCTCCCTTCTCCTTCCCTGCGTTCGTTTCCTTAAGATTTAAGAAGCCATGAGGTGAAAATGTCATGGCAGAATTATTAATGCTGAGTTTGGGGAGATGTGAACAACCCTTTCCCTGCCTCCAGTATTTGACGGTAATCTCAGAAATACGGGATGAAGATAAAACATGTCTGACCTTCCTGTCTCGCTGCTGACTACACTCTTTAATGTAGGATGCAGGCTAATCACATCTATTATTGGTGTTCCATTAATGACCCTCAAAAATTAGTCTGGCTTAAACTTTCGTGTATTCAGTTTTAATTTTACGATCGCCAGTCTTTGTTGCCGTGAAAAGGAGGGATCGAAGAAGCATTTGCGCTGTGGGATAGAAACGAGTTGGTAGTGGGTAGGGTAGCAGTCCGATGTTCGAGAGGACGCGAGTTCCCCCTTCCACTTATTCTTACTCGCCTTCATTTCCTTCCATCCTTCCACCCCACACCACCCAGCCCTACTCCAGTTCACCTGTGCATTTCACCTCACTCCACTTTCTTCTGCTCGAGTAGGTTCCACAGCACTCCATCGGGTTTGGTTACTCCACCCTGCTCCACCCTACTTCACCATGCTCCACCCTCTTTTAGTTCACTCTCCCTGTTCTGCTTTACTCTGCTTAAAAAAAAAAAAAAAGTCATCGCATTGAAGGGGCGAAAGTGTTTATACGATGAGACAGAGGAGACTTCGTAATACCTCCTCTTTAGCGACTTATGTTACGTATTCCATCTTTTTTTTGATACTAATATGGCGCTAATAGCAGTAAAGCTTGATCAAGTAACACAGAAAAGAATATTCAAACGTAATGTGCGAAATAAATCACCGGTGAACCGGTGTTTCGAAATATCCAGAGCCACTTAAAATATAGCCGTAAATCCACCCTGCTTTCCTTCTGCTCCACCGCGTTCCACTCTGCTCCACAACGCTCCACTTTAGCGAAACATCCTTACTTTTTAATTAAGCATAGTGCTATCAAGGATTTATGCAGCTTTTTGCGTAATTGTGTGATGAAGCTGAGAGAGAGAGAGAGAGAGACGTGCGTGTGTGAGAGAGAGGAATTGGGCTGGTGAGAGAGAAAAGAGGGAGGGGGAAACGTGAGAGGAAATGAGTAAGAGATAACAGAGAGAGAGAGAGAGAGAGAGAGAGAGAAAGAAAGAGAGAATATGTGTGTGTGTGTGTGTGTGTGTGTGTGTGTGTGTGTGTGTGTTTGAGAGTGTGCGCATGATCATGTGTACACGTGTACGTTTACGTGACCGTGTTGGAGTGAGTGTGTCCGGAGATAAAAGAATGAAAGGACAAAGTGAAAGTGTGAAAGAGAGATTGAGTTAGCGGCTTAACTGAGTGAGATAGGATTGTGTGGAGGTGAGAGGAGTTTGTGGTAGAGACAGGGGGAAAGGACACAGACTTTCACGCAGTTCTGGAAAACACAGAAACTATCAGGAGACACAGAAAGTAAAAAAGAATATTCTGTTTTAGTCTGTCGTTGTAATATGTTCATTGTAGTAGAGAAAAGGAGAATGGACAAAGACTTCAACATGTACTGAAAGACACAGAGAATCCCCTGAGACACAGAAAGTAAAATGGCGACTCATTCCATCCTAGTTTATATCGTTGTCATACGTTGTACATAACAGAGACAGAGATAAAGGGCACAGATATTAAAACTTTACTGGAAGACACAAATATACCTTGAGAAAAGAAAGACAAAATGTATATAGGTTTTTTATAACGAATTTGTGTGTGTGTGTTTGTGTGTGTGTGTGTGTGTGTGTGTGTGTGTGTGTGTGTGCGTGAATTGCAATGGAGGAGGATTAAACAGACTATATTGGCGGAATATACGCTCAGAAACAAAAAGTAAAAAGTAAAATATTCTAGTTTAGTGATCAGTTTCATTCTAATTGGCCAGGACCGATTATGAGCTGAAGAAAATCGTTTGACGTTAATTAAAGCAGAATACATGGAAGACAAGGAAAATACTTTGGACAGAAAGGGGAAAAAATTCTTCTTTAGATTTCCGGTTTAGTCCTTTCAGCGCGAGACCTTAATTTTCATTGTGTTTATACTCGTACCATTCGTTAACACCCTGCTTGAGAGAGATGATCAGGAGGGGAATGAAGAGGAGAGGAGAGGAGGAGGAGTAAGAGAGGGGCGAGAAAAGAGTGGAGGACACGAAGAAAAATACCATCGGGAGGTCGATAAATATGAGGAGATGGTGAAGTAGGAGAAAAAGAAGAGGAGAGAGAGAGAGAGAGAGGGGGGGGGGATGAGAGAGACGAAAAGAAGAGAGAAGGCAAAAGGAGAAGAGACTGTGGGAGAGAGGAAGGAACAGTAGAGAAAGTGGGAGAAAAAAACGAAGAGCAAATGAAGAGGAGAAAAAAGGAAGAAGAGAGGAAGGCAGGGTACAAAAGAAAGATGGATTGGAGAAAGAGAAAAAAAGTGGTAGAGGAGACAGGAAGAGAAATGGGAGAGTCCGATGAATAGGAGGAGTTGGAGAAGAGGAGGAGGAGGAGGAGGATAGAAGGAAGAGTTGATAATTAGGAAAGGAATAGGTGAAAAAGAAAAAAGAGCACACAAAAGGAAGATGAAGGAAGAAAGGCAACAGAGATGCAGGAAAAGGAGAGGTAAGTCTGAAGTAGTAAAGGAGGGAAAAAGAAGGAAAGAACACATTAAGAGGAGAGCATTGAACTGGGTAGAAGGGCAATGAATAAGAGAAATGCCAGAAAAAAGAGTGAACAAAGAAGAAGAATAACGAGGAGGAGAAAGAGGAGGAGGAGGAGGAGGGAAAAAAGTGAGGAAATATTGAATGAAAGGGGGTAAAGGAGGAAGAGGAGGAGGAGAGAAAAAGCGGGCACACAGAGAAGAATGACGGGTTCAGTCCAATAAATAGGAAGGGTACGAACGGCAAGAAGTGGCGCGGAAGGAGAGACTGACAGCCATGGGAGAGGGAAAAGAAAATGAGGAAAGGAGAATAAACACTGGGAAGAAATAGAGAGAGGTGAAAATTAAAATAGACAGGGGAAGAAACACGGGGAGGAACGTCCACATGAAGTTTATTTTATTTATTTATTTTTCATTTATGTCAGTGATAGCTCGCAGAAATTTGCGGGACGGACTAATAGCCTTTCCATAACAACTGCTTGCAAAAACCATTTTCTCTGTTTACATACCGTTATTGAGCCCACAATGACCAATTCTGACCAGAAAGTCGAAAAACTGAATTCCTCATATTTTTGCATGTCCCAGTTATCGACAATTTCGCGCCGTCTCGTCGCGCGTGATCTCCAAATTTTTGTTGTTGTATTTTTCTGACACTTCCTGGACTTACCGCGACCTAATGCAAAAAGAATGAGATTGATATCTATTGCCGTTCTCGCGAAAGAAACGAAAATATGCACAGATATACACACACACACACAACTTGACTTTAATATACAGTATATATATATATATATATATATATATATATATATATATATATATATATAGATGGATAGATTGATTGATTGATATACATATATATAGATATAGATATATAGATAGATAGAGATAGATAGATAGATAGATATACATATAGATAGATAGATAGATAGATAGATTTAGAGATATATACATACATATATATATAGATAGATAGATATAGATATATATACATACATATATATATATATATAGATAGATAGATAGATATGGTGGGGAGGAATACCGTGATTGATTGGTTTTCCGTGAGAGCGAGGCTGCGGCAGGGATGTGTGATATCACCTTGGTTGTTTAATATTTATATGGATGGTGTAGGGAGGTGAATGCGAGAGTATTAGGTGGAGGTTTGAGTCTGGTGAATGCTGATGGTAGAGAGTGGAAACTGAATCCTTTGCTGTTTGTGGATGATATTGTACTGGTTGATGATTCGGAGGAGAGATTGAGACAGTTGGTAGAGGAGTTTGGAAGGGTGTGTGAAAGGGGGAATTTGAGAGTAAATGAGAATAAGAGTAAAGTGATGAAGTGTACGAGGTTGGTAGATGGTAGGAGGAGGAATGCAGTTTTGAATGGTGAGTTGCTTGAGGAGGTAGAGTGTTTTAAGTCTTTAGGGTCACATGTTGCTGTGGATTGAAGAATAGATGTAGTAGTGAAGATAAGAATGAATGAAGTAGTAAAGATGATGGGAGGAATTAAAAATGTGTTCAGATGTCTTTGCTTAGAATGGATGTAAAGAGAAGGCTGTATGGGGGTGTAGTGGTACTGACTGCGTTATATGGGGCTGAAACATCGAATATGGTGTAGCAGAGAGGAAGAGTTTGAATATAACGGAGATGAGGTGTATGAGAAGTATGTGTGAAGTGACGATTATGAATCGAGTTAGAAATGTTAAAGTGCGAAGGAGAACTGGAGTTATGCGGGAGATGGCTGATCGAGTTGAGCAGAGAGTGTTGTGATGGTTTAGTCATCTGAAAAGAATGGATGAAGAGCGATTGATGAAAAAGATAAGTGGATCGGATGTGAGAGGTGTAAGGCTGAGAGGAAGACCACGAATAGGATGGATGAACAGTGTGAAGGGAGCGTTTGATGCAAGAGGGATGTCTGTAGATCAAGGATGAGTGGCTGCGCATGATAGGGATGACTGAAGAGATATTGTGAATGAATTAATGGTGACGCAGCCCCAAGGACTTTCTGCCGCTTTTGGTCTGATCAGCTGATCAGGTCAGGTGTGGGTAAGGGGATGGGTCCATTATGATGTGGCAGGGGTAAACCAGCTCTGCTGTCGGGCCCTGGTGTGGATGTCGCTGATTGCACTGCTCAGTTGGCCCTTCTGCGGTTTAGTGCGGTGAGGATCTGTCCCTTTTCCCCTTGAGGCTAGGTACGAGTAAATGTGTGCGTGTGTGTGGATGAGTACATTGGGAGTGTGTCGTCCTGTCTCGGCTAACCCACTTTTTAGGGTGAAAGCAGCGTAGGTATATATATATATATATATATATATATATATATATATATATATATATATATATATATATATATACAGAGAGAGAGAGAGAGAGAATAAAATAAATAAGAGGGCAAAAACAAGTAAGAGATGAAGGAAGACGGGAGAAAATTAAATATACGAAGAGAACTGTGGAAATGGAAATAAAACAGTGAAATAAATGAAAACGTGTTAACTGCAGAACTAGTTGCAGAAAAGGGATTAATCAGCCATGAGAATGAAGAAATGAAAATGAGAAAGGGGAAAAATAGATAAGAAACAGAAGAATAGAAAAAAATGTAATGATAAACTACCTGTATAAACAAATGGAAGAAATAGAGAAAAAGAGAGATGAAAATGAAAGATAGAGGAAGAAAAGCGAGGAAAGTGAATAAACAATGAAATAAAGCTAAATTAACAATAGAACCATGATAAAGGAGGTGAGCAGACAAAGAGAGGAGTCAGCTATGGTAAAGATAAGAAAAAACAAGTGAGAAAAGGCAAGCATAAAAAACAGAACACGAGAAAAGTAAAGAATGGGAAAGAAATAAGTGAGAAAGAGGACAAACACATAGATAGAAGTAAACGAATAATAATATAGCAATGAAAACAGATAAATAAAACCAATAGAAAGGGAAATAAAAGAGTACGTTAAAGAATAAAACAAGAAAATAAAAATGAAAAAAAGTGGAATAAACACACGCAAGAAAATAAAGGAAGGAGGAGAATATTAAAGATATGAATAGAAATAAGAACAGATTTTAATACAATGGCATAAAGGAAAAATGAGTGAATTATAGATCGATTAAAAACAAGAGAATATCCAGCCATGAGTACGAGTAGGTACAAGGAAAATGAGGAAGGAAAAGGTGTCATAAGGTAGAAGGAGTTGATGAGGTACTTAATGGAAGTTATTAAGGTTACGAAAAGTTATCAGAAAGTCCTCGTGAGCTGTAATAAGATCAAGTACCCCTCTTTTGATATTGTTTAAAAACGAGAATCTAAAAGGAAAAAGGAAAAGTTTTTCTCTCCCCCTCAGATATAAATTAAAAACTGAATTGTAGAGTGACAGTCTCTCTCTCTCTCTCTCTCTCTCTCTCTCTCTCTCTCTCTCTCTCTCTCTCTCTCTCTCTCTCTCTCTCACACACACACACAGTACTTATGTCACCCTCTTTGATAGTAGGTGTTGGTTTCCTAAATGCGCCCAGAACAGGTAACATATTAATCTCTGCTTTATACCACTCTTCTTACTGAAATAGGGACCTGGGTTGCAGAGGTGACGGTTGAGTGTCGTAATCTCGGGGTGTCCTTCGGTGCTTTCCTTATCATTTACTCTCACTTTCGTATTACCTTTTGCCGGTCAGACTGGTGGGCGAAGTATGTTTTCCCTTTGTCCCTGTAAACCAGCTGCTGTGGCTCGTATTCTAGGGGAAGATTGTTATATTGAAACTTTGGCCCATATTCTTGTTGGGTAAGTAGGCTCCTAGCATCTCTTTCTTAGCGATTTATTTTCGGATAAGGCTGGTTATTATCCTTTTGTACATTATTTTTGAGGAGTATGGCGATGTGTGTAGGAATTTATGTAACACAGAATAGGGCAGTAAGGTGTAAGAAGCAGAATAAATCGCTTAGGAAAAGGTGTTAGGGCGCTTCCTCAACCAACGGGACTATGGGCCTGAAAGTAAGTACATACCTCCATTACCGCTGACTCTAGTGACAGTTTTTGACTCCGGCTGTACCTCAGATAACAAAACTATTGAATCCTACTCAACTTCAGTCTGACACAACTATTTACTTCGACTGTACTTGGCGAAAAAGTGATTGCTAAAATGACCCACTTGTAGTCGATAGGCAGAAATATAAATCCTCTTGAGTCCAATGGTTGGCGGTGGTAGGAAGCACATTAGGCTCTCAATCTATAAGTTCCAGGTTCGATTCCCAGGTGGACCACGAGATCATTTGACAAGGCTCTGTCCCTAGTCTGTTCACACCTATAGTTCATTCACTTTAAATTGGCTTAATTTCTCGTGCTTTTGCGACTTATTTCCCGCTGCTTCATGACAGAATAAAAGACTACTACATCAGTGCACCTATTCCCTGTTAGTCTCTTGGTATAGGTTAGCACTCAAGATGGCTAGATGGCAATGTTCACGTCGAGTTAAAGTGAATAGAGCATAGGACTGAAAAGGTGGCTTGTTTTAATCTGGTCATTGCTTCTCGTAGACTGGGCAGTGTATATTGAGTGTGTTGTGTCTTAAAACTACCTTCGGGGTGCTTTGCTTGTTTACCCTTGGAACAAGAGTTAACACAGCAGGGGGCGTTGATGTTATTGTCAACCTGTGGGCTGGACTGAGAGGCCTAGCTGGTTGGTCCCCAGCATTTCTAGGGCAGCCAATGAACCGTAGAAGAAGGGTGTTTTACTCTATATAAAGAGAGGCTTTTTATTCCCAAGAAAGGTATTATACTCCAAAAAGTCTTTTACTCTGAGGAAAGCTGTTTTACTTCAGTGAAAGGTGTTTTACTTAAGACAAAAGAAATGCGTTTAACTCCAGACAAAGAAGGTGTTTTACTGCAGACAAAGAAGGTGTTTTACTGCAGACAAGGAAGGTGTTTTACTGCAGACAAGGAAGGTGTTTTACTGCAGACAAAGAAAGGTGTTTTACACCGGACAAAGAAAGGTGTTTTACTTCAGACAATGAAAATTGTTTTACTCCAGACAAAGAAAGGTGTTTTACTCCAGACAAAGAAAGGTATTTTACTCCAGACAAAGAAAGGTGTTTTACTCTTGACAAAGAAAGTTGTTTTACATCAGACAATGAAAGGTATTTTACTGCAGACAAAGAAAAGTGTTTTACTTCAGACTAAGAAAGGTGGTTTACTCCACACAAAGAATGGTGTTTTACTTCAAAGAAAAGTGTTTTACTTCAGACAAAGAAAGGTGTTTTACTCCAGAGAAAGTTGTTTACTCCAGAATATGAGGGAGAAATGAGTCTTCATGGTTACTACTGAAATGAGCCCTCCAATCTGACTATTCTTGGCCATCAACTCACCTGAGAGGGGTTACGGATCTTATGAGGTGAAAACAAACCGAGTATAATATGACCTACTGTAGTGGAAGACTGAGGATAGGCGTATATAGACTGCTTAAATAACCCGTGTACTCGTTAGGAATGTCGGCGAGTCGGAAGGAAAGAGACAGAGGAGTAATTAAACAGTGAAGTGGATATAGCTACAGTGGTAATCATCAAGGAGACATAGGACCACCTCTTAAATATGAACAAACATTTTTACCTACCTTTGAATTAATTTAGAGGCTTTGTAATTTAGTGGCGTTGTTAAGGGGGGTGAGCTGGGAGCAGGGTAGTGAAATGGCGGGGGACAGGGCGACATGGAGGCGATTTGCTTTAGGTTACCCCGTACGGGATTAAGGCTGCTGGTAATAGACAGATAGATAGTAAAGGTACTGTATATAAAGGTGCTTTTTCGAGTATGAATAGAATCCATCAATAGACAAGGACAATCCAAATATATAACCTAAGGGATAGGTTAGGTTTGGTTAGGATAAATTTGGTTAGGTTTCCATAAAATAGGTTTGGTTAAGGTAGGTTAGGATAGATTAGGTTGGGTAAAGTTACGGAAATTTAGGTTAGGTTTGGATATATCAACACAGAGTAGAGTAATTTCGTGCCCAAAATGACGTTCAAAGATGGCGTCCGTCTGTCTTCGGCGTCCCACGAGATGGCCTCCCTCTGTCTTCAGCACCCTGGGGACTGTAAAAAAAAGACCGCTTTTCAAATACAATTCACCACTAAAAAAATAAAATAAAGAACATCAAAACATAAAACGTGCTTGGAGAATGCTCATACAGTTCCATAAAAGGCTGTGGTGCAGGAAATTGAGAAAACTGTAAAATAAGGTAGTCTCATGTCTCCTTCAAGATTACCGCTGCAGCCATTGTGGAGGAGATAGTAAAGAATGAATAATAATAGCAGCCATTTTAGATGTACTGAGGAATAAGTAGATGGTGAGGAAGTGAATATAAGTAGACTCTTCTTATTCTGACAGCCTAAAATCACCATCTCTCCATCATGAATGCTGAAGTGTGGAGTAGACTGTAGCACCAGTCGAGCAGGGCAGTACTCCCGAGGTGGATGGAAAGCTGATGACAGGGAGTGCTGGAGCTCCCGTTTCATCAGCCCTCAGGACTAGTTCCTGACCATCCCCCTTTGCTGAACTTTTTCAGTGTCTCAGTTACACAGAGAGTAGGCCAGCATGCTCTCCAGTACAAATTTCTCTATCTATCTTCACCAAACTACATGCACAGTACACACTACACTTCCTATTCAAAATTTACCAAAATGGCGTCAATTCACCTAGCCTCGGAGTCCCCAGGGGGGGGGACCATAAATGCCCCCGCCATCTGCCCCTCTCCCGGTGACGACTCGAGGTGCCTGGAACCACTGTCTGACTCTCTTCTTCTTCATTTCTGCAACATTCGCGGCCTTTCATCTAACTTTCGCTCTGTTGAGCACCACCTCTCCTCCTCTAAACCTCACCTTCTTTTTCTAACGGAGACTCAGCTGTCTGAGGCAACTGACAGCAAACCCTTTTCTGTATCCTCCTACTTTCTCTATACTCATTTCAAAGCCAAAGGTGGCTGTTGTGTATACATATACGCAACGACTTATCTTGCTCTCGTGTTCCTGAACTTGATTCTTCTGAATTCTCCACTCTCTGGCTTCGGCTTTCCTGTCATTCTCTGACTAAATATATCTGTGCTGTTTACTTATCCCCTAATTCTACTGATTATCAAAAATTCTTCGACTATCTTACTTCTACGATGGAACACATTCTGTCCATTTCTCCTTTCTCTGAAATCTCCATTCTTGGAGATTTCAATGTTCACCACCACCTTTGGCTCTCCTCTCCTTTCACGGATCCACCTGGTGAACAAGCCTACATCTTTTCTATCCTTAATGACCTAGAGCAGCTTGTACAGCACCCTACCCGTATCCCTGACCGCCTTGGAGAGAGCTCCAACATACTTGACCTCTTCCTCACAACTAATCCTTCAGCTTACTCTGTTAATCTTTTCTCTCCGTTGGGCTCCTCCGATCACAACCTTATTACCTTAACCTGTCCTATCGCTCCAGTACGGCCTGCGGACCCTCCAGGGAAACGTCGTCTCTGGCATTTTGGAGCTGCGGACTGGGAGGCCCTCAGGCAGTACTTCTTTGATTTTCCCTGGAATGATTATTGCTTCCATGGCCGTGAGCCATCTGAGTGTGCCTTGCGCATTACGGAGGTTATTCTCTCGGGCATGGAAGCATACATTCCTTTCTCATATCCTTTGACTAACGCAAGAAAGCCTTGGTTTAATCACGCTTGTTCTAATGCTGTCCGCAACAAGGAGAAGGCCTACAAAAGGTACCGGAGCCAACCCACCCCTGAATCACATCATCTTTACGTTTCTGCCCGGAATCGTGCTAAGTCTGTTCTTCGCTCTACTAAAAATAATTTCATCCATACTAAATGCTCTCAACTCTCCAACTCGAATTCTTCCCGCTCCTTCTGGCACCTTGCCAAAAATCTTTCTAACAACTTTACCTCATCATCCTTCCCTCCTCTTTCTACTTTGATGGTTCTGTAGCTATTTCTTCTACTGATAAAGCAGATCTCTTCGCACAGACTTTCTCCTCCAATTCCACCTTAGACGATTCCGGTGCTGTTCCTCCATCACTTCCCCCCCTGACTTCCTCATGGCTGACATTAAAATGTCTTCAGTTGATGTATTTTCTGCCATTACTGGCCTCAGTACTAACAAGGCATATGGGCCTGATGGGGTCCCTCCTGTTGTTCTCAAAAACTGTGCTTCTGTGCTTACACCCTGCCTAGGCAAACTATTTCGCCTTTGTCTGTCAACTTGTACCTTTCCTTCTTGCTGGAAGTTTGCTCTCATTCAGCCAGTCCCAAAGAAGGGTGACCACTCCCAACCCTCCAACTATCGTCCAATTGCTTTAACGTCCTGTATTTCAAAAGTTTTCGAGTCAATTCTTAATAAAAAAATTTTAAGGCATCTTTCCTATCACAACCTTCTTTCCGATCGTCAGTATGGGTTCCGTCAGGGACGCTCCACTGGCGATCTTCTCACCTACCTTTCAGACTCCTGGTCATCCTCCTTTCGGGACTTTGGCGAAAACTTTGCCATTGCACTTGACATCTCAAAGGCTTTCGATCGAGTCTGGCATAAATCTTTAATTTCCAAACTGCCCTCCTACGGTTTCTATCCTTCTATCTGTACCTTCATCGCTAGCTTCCTTTCTGGTCATTCTATAGCTGCTGTCGTAGACGGCCATCGTTCTTCTCCTAGATCTATCAACAGTGGTGTTCCTCAGGGCTCTGTCCTATCACCAACTCTCTTCCTTTTATTCATCAATGATCTTCTAAGCTGTACATCTAACTCTATCCACTCATACGTTGATGACTCCACCCTTCACCTTTCCATTCGGTTCCCGCAACGCCCATCTCAACAGTTACTTCAAGAAACAAGGGATGAGGCTATGGCACACCTAATGTCTGACTTGGCTCATATCTCTGACTGGGGTAAAAATAATATAGTTGTCTTTAATGCTTCTAAGACTCAGTTCTTACACCTATCAACCCGACAAAATCTTCCACAGGTATACCCACTAATGTTTAATAATATTCAGATTAATCCTGCATCATCCTTGAAGATGCTTGGGGTTTCATTTACTCGGGACTTATCTTGGAAAGATCATATTGCATCTCTTGTAAAATCTGCTTCCAAGAGATTGGGTGTGCTAAGCCGACTCCGCTCTTTCTTTACCCCTGCACAATTGTTGACTCTATACAGGGGTTTTATCCGCCCCTGTGTGGAGTACAACTCTCTCATGTGTGGGGAGGCTCCCCACATACAGCTCTTCTCAATAGGGTGGAGTCAAAGGCTTTTCGTCTCATTAACTCTCCTCCTCTTACTGACTCCCTTCAACCTCTGTCTCTTCGCCGCACTGTTGCATCTTTATCTCTTTTCTATCGCTACTTTAATGGTCACTGCTCCTCTGAACTGTCTGCTTGCATTCCTCCACCTCTACGACGGGCGCGTAGCACCCGTCTGGCAGCAAACTCTCATCCCTTTTCTGTCCAACTCTCTAATGCAAGAGTTAACCGTTACTCCCAGTCTTTCATTCATGCAACAGGTCAGCTCTGGAACTGTCTCCCTCTGTCTGTATTTCCTCCTGCCTATGATCTCCAGTCTTTCAAACGCAGTGTGTCCAGGCATCTCAAAATGATCGGATCTTGAATTTGGCTCTCTATTGTATTTTGTTTTTCTCTTGGAGGGAACTGTTACTGCGGGCTCATGGCCTTTGGTTCCTTCTTCCTCGCATAAAAAAAAAAAAAAAAAAAAAAAAAAATTTGCATTAAAATATGATGCTAGTCACGAAGAAGCGCTATGAAAAGGATGTAGAGCCGTAGCATGGCCTCTATATGCTACAGAACTACGTGAAATTAGCTGCCAAAGGACGAAACTCTAGGCCAAATTAGAGTAAAAGCGTAGAAACATTTGTATATATAAAAGAATAACTATGTGGTGAGACTGTGAACGTAACTGCAGCCACTTTCATATACAGCGGAATAATTAGATGGTAAGGAAGTGAATGTATCTCCAACTTTTTTTCTTTTTTATACATGAACATAGTGCAGGCTTCCAGACCATTTACACTCCGTTTCCAGCTTTCCATGCATTTACATTTTATGGCGCGCACCAGCATTTTGGCCACACTTACTTCACGCCGCTAAAAACTTGCCCTAATTTTGGAAGCAGCGGTAGGTAGGAGCATTTCTTTTAACAGCTTCTGTACTGGGACATTTTTTTTATTTATTTTTTTTTATATTTTATTCTTATTTTCGGTCTTTTTTGGTCGCTAAGGAGAGATTTTTCGAAGTGGAATAGATTTAGTCACCATAATACACTTCACAGCAATGACGTACTTTTTATATTTTAATCGATACCCCAGATTATTATTATTATTATTATTATTATTATTATTATTATTATTTTTATTATTATTTTCTTTTACCCTAGAGAGCTTTTATAACTGAGGGAACTAGAGACAGAGCCTTCAGCCAGTTTAATATGTTGATGTACTTTTTATTTTTAATGTTGATTTATTTATGTTTTATTCATGCCATCTTCACGTGATTTTATTCATCTTAGGAAAGACTTTCGAACGGAGAGTTTAGGCACATGCTTCAATAAGTCCCTTAGTAGCAGATGGCTCTCATAAGCTGATCGTCTGGCTGCATCAGTAATAATAATATTATTATTAACGATGATAACAATAATAATAATAATAATAATAATATTAGTAAGAATCTGTATTTTTATGATCCGATTTTTGTATGTCTGTTTGTTACCGTAACAGCAAAAACGGAGCAACGTAGATCAATCCCTGTTTGAGAAAGGTACAGTTAAAATTCTCCAACTTGAAGAGTAAAACAATTTCCAGTGAAGTCGGGCCACCGGTTCCCGAGTTATGACTCATTTCTGTTCTTATGCTTCACAGTACAGTATTTGCTTTTACTGGAGAGGGTGGATTCGTCCTTGGTCCGGCATTGAAATTGCCAGCATAATAGAAGAGAGTGACGTGTTTCTCGTATTATCACTCTCTCGCCTCTCCCTCCTCCCTCCTTATACTCCTAAAATTGTAGAGTATAATGCTATAGTATAATTCAGTATCATAGCAGACACTACTATCTTCTCTCTCTCTCTCTCTCTCTCTCTCTCTCTCTCACACACACACACACACACACACACACACACACACACACACACACACACACACACACACACACACACACACACACACACACACACACACACACACACACACACACACACACACACACACACACACACACACACACACACACACACACACACACACACACACACACACACACACACACACACACACACACACACACACACACACACACACACGTTATTTTCACCCATCACACTGGACCAGCGATATAAACCATCACTATGTAAATCTGTGTATAAATGCCGTGTTTCATTTACTAGTCACAGGGGTATCGGTCCTTCCCACTTTTTCTCTACTGTTGCGTATGTTGCTCTTCGTTCTCTATAACCCATTCAGTCTGATGGTGAATAATACATCCGCCAAGGAGGCTATGTTTTTGCCGGCGTTGGTTTGTTTGTTTGTTATCAGGATCACTCAAAAAGTTATGAACAAACTTTGCTGAACTATTTTGGAAGGGTAGGGTATGGCACAAGGAACTATCCATTAGGTTTTGGTGATGATATTATCATCCTGATCCAGGAATTTTTCGATTGTTTGTCCACTCGATATCTCCAAAAATTCTGAATGAATTTCAGTGAAATTTGGTGGAAGGCTGGGTCATGGGCCAAGAAAGAACTGATAATTTTGGGGCGATTCCGGATCCGGACCTGGATCGCGCAATGGCATTGGCGGAGGTATGCGCTCTATGAGGCTTTCTAGTTGTCCTACTTAATGAACGTTTTATTTAGCTCTGGTATACTTCGAACTGGAGGAGCTGGATATAAGTTGGTATACTCGGCGGTTACGGAAGCTCCCTAACACCTCTTCCTCACCGATTTGTTTTGG
Source organism: Coenobita brevimanus (assembly GCF_032717465.1). Taxonomy (NCBI): domain Eukaryota; kingdom Metazoa; phylum Arthropoda; class Malacostraca; order Decapoda; family Coenobitidae; genus Coenobita; species Coenobita brevimanus. The sequence goes on along the minus strand of NC_137022.1, from coordinate 22,666,302 downwards.
GATATGGCCGACCAGTATTGTTTTATACGTTATTTACGAGGAATTTGGCAATATAAGAATGATTTTATTGACACAGAAGAGGACGGCAAGGTGTAATAAGCAAAATAAATTACTCAGGAAGAGGTGTTAGGGAACCTCCTTACCCGACGAGAATACGGACCAGTCTTCATTAACCCTCCCACAGCCAGTTACCTCTCTTATCCTGGCGTTGTGTTGCGACGGCAGGAGTAGCATTTAAAATACGTTGTCGGACTGAAGGGGTTAACTCGGCCAAGAATTTCGTCCTTTTGCACCATGTACCGTGTTGATAAGAGGTACAGTTGACTCCCAGAGTTCCTTCCTCCTAAAAACTGTTCCCGTCAAATGTGGTACCGTCCCAGTAGTAGCGTAAACACGTATCTGTGAATGAACGATAAGTCGTACTAGAATGACAAACGTGAGTGGTGGGTGTTTATGCCAGACGTCATAACAGTAAATAAATATGGGAGTTATAGACACATAACCAATGGTGATAATGTGAGTATGTATTGTTAAATATATAATACCTATAGGAATGTTAATGTAAAATCAAAACAAATATATCATGAAGGTTGTCGCAGGTGTGGTAATCATATCACAGCCACCCTCACCAAACCGTATTAAATGTGAAATCTGGGGTGTAAAGTCTGTCTCATGGATCTCGCTCGGAACATCTTGTGAATCACAGAACATATGGATACGCTTCCGCCGAGTCATTGTTAGGGCCTTCCTAGTTCTCTTCAAATTCTTCCTGCTTAACTGAGTTATCAGTGCTTCCTCCTGTATGCATATATTTCCATTATTATATCCCTTGTTACGTATCCCATATGATATTATTACTGTTTTAATGTCTCCTATCGAGTGGTATCTGAAGCCTCATGGCCCACTTACCTTTGGTCATATTGGAAATGTCGGATAGTGATTCGAACTATTTGGCTCTGATGTGATCACTATATTCCTACCCATACAGAGTTATTTATTCCCTTTCATGTTCTATTGCTTTAGTGATATATTAGTAATATATGCGTATCATCACGTTTCCGTATGTTTTATTATTTATAAAGGTTTCCGAGCTGTCCCACAGCGAGATCCAGAACCAGATTTAACACCCCAGATTTCACATTAAGGTTTGGTGAGGGTGGCTGAGGTATGATGACTACTGTATACCTGCAACAACCTTCATGATATATTTTTGATATCATTATGCTCGTGTTTACATTCCCATTGCTATTTTGTATTAATGAATACATGCTAACATTATTGTTAACTTTGGTTATGTGTTCATTACTCCTGTATTTATTCACTGTTATGATGTCTGGCATACACACCCGCCACTCGCGTCGGTCGTCATATACGCTGCTATTACGACGATGCCGTTACTACCGCGACGGTGCCACATCATGCAGGGAGGCAACATGGCGAAAGAAACTTTAGGAGGCAACTGTACAATAAGATGTTAGGTTAGGCTAGGTTAGAATGTCACGGTTCTACGTCTTTTTCCTAGCACTTCTTCGTGACTAGCATTATACGCTGATGTTTATTCATTGTTACAACTTGGCATTCAATATGGAGAGGTGTTAGGGTTCAGATGAGTGAACCTTAGTCGTCATGAAGCTTATGAAATTACTGAATTGGTGGATATTCGTTAGCCTAGATTTCCTCCTGCCTTGCCTTCAACTTCCCATTCCCCAGGAGAGTAAAAAATCCATTGATCGTAATAGTATAGCTGGAACTGCACAAAATTACTTCAAGTGCTTTGGTTTATGACCCTCTGCACCAAGGTTCTTGTGATGATTGGGTGAATGTCTGTTGTTTTTCATTATTTCAATTTCTAGAAGGAAATTTTCCCTCCCCTCTCTTCCCACGTCTCCTCTCCTTTCCTCATTCATTGCGTTTTTCTCCTCTTCATCCCCACCCATCTCTCTCCTCTTTCCCTCTTTCTTTTTATTTTGCAGTTACAGAAATACGTCACAGAGTACAGGATATCAGTCTTTCGCCCTGTGTTTCAAATGTATATCGCGGTGTGGACCTAGATACATTTTTTTCCTTTTGTACAAGATCTTGGTACAATCATGAGCAGATGTTCCCCGGCTCTTCACTACTGGATATAGCAATGGAAGGTGTTATTTGAAGTATATTTATGTGAAAGCATTATGAAGCACACATCGAAAGATTATAAGAAGGAGGGATATTCTGTCCCTTGCGGAGAAATGAGGAATATGGAAGGCAGAACACAATGATAGCAGAGGATTGTCAAAGATATTTTGCTCATGACTACTATATAGTAATCCCTTGAACCCGGTTTCTATTTTTATTCGTTTTCCCAACTCTTTTTCAACTTGGCGCCATTCCTTTATCTCCTCATCAGCAGCTCACTTCAAACTTGGTTCAATTGTTCCATGGGAAAATAACCCCCAAACACCCTTTTTCACTTTTTAAAAATTTTGTTGAGGCCGTTTAGAGTTGTTCATGGTATCAAATGTCAGATCGCACAGACACACGAATTTTGACATCCTATATTCCTGCATGATCATTAATCATCCTGGTAATTTGCACAGACATATTTTAGTGTTTTGTACTTGTGTGGAAGTCATCCTGCATTCTCAGGGGAGTGTTGACAGTCTGTAATGTACCTTATTATTGCTACCACCACCAGATGATTTTATTCAACTTTAGCAGAGAACTTTCTGACAGGAACTACATAAAGCCTTCAGTAACCCCTTCTTTACAACAAATCATTCCTTATATGAATAAAATCGTCTGAAATAACAGGAATATACCAATAAATGTCACCGGAACCAGAGGTATATACATTCGCAAGTATATGCACGTGCACAGAATTGGCAGTGAAGCAAGGCGGTGATTACATAAGAACTTACCACCAGCTGCAGATGCAACTCCTGCCTGCCCCTCACACCAAGTTTTCGTCCTCCAAGTCCATCAGCAAATATCACAACTTCACGCTAAATTGCTTGGCTTCCCGGTGCTTAACGACTCTGAGTGCCAAGTGCTGTGAGGGTAGCGAGAAGGGACCATCCATTCCATCGTTCAGGTACAACGGTGGACATAAATAATGATCCGCCTCATTACGATAAATTACGAGACAGAGAAACATAACTTTCAAACCCAGTGATGCAACCTTCAGACCCCATTAGGATCTCCTGAATATTATTAGCGTGGGATGATGATGTTTCCCTCAATTGTAGTTTACTGAAAGAAGGATCGTTACTCCAGGAGTTCAACTGATTAGCAGTGAGTGATGTCACTGAAGTTTAATTCCACAGAGATGGTCTGTTTGTATATGTATAGCCAGACGCCATCATCCCGGAAGGGGTGGCCACGAGCAAATTTGGTAACTGCCTTTATTTGTTAGACCATTTAAACTTGCTCTGTCAATCAGTCTATCAATCTATCAATCAGTCTATCTATAAATCAATCAAACTATCTATATGTGCATACAATCGATCTGTCTGTCTAACTATATGTGTGCATCTCTCTCTCTCTGTCTATCTGTCTATCTATATATATCCATCCATCCATCATCTAATCTTACGTTGCCCCATGAGGAGCGTAGGAGCCCGGGGCTAGGAAAGTTGGTCCTGGCATTTAAGATGAGAGTGACCAACCTCACTCATCCCTGAGTGGCATTACGTGAGCAGTAAACCCCAACTACCCCTTGGATAAAAACCTTCACCGGGTCTGTCCGATTGGAGCACCTTTATTACCCACTAAACCACCAGGAGCCAAAATTTGGTTATATGGTTACCACCCAGCGTAGTAAATGGTTTCCTGGTGTACAGGAAACTATATATTTATACTGTATATATATATATATATATATATATATATATATATATATATATATAATGTGTGTGTGTGTGTGTGTGTACACACACACACACGAGTATATAATGTAACCCTGACGCTCATTTGTGCAGGATGGTCTGGAGTTGGATTCTCAGGCATATCTGCTGTGGATTCTATGTCGGAACTTATGTTGTTGTAGGATGAACTAGAAACGTGGTGACATTCTGTACTCTGCTTTTCTTGTTCCTTCTGCAGAAAACAAGTAAAAACAAATGTAACAGATGAACTAAGATTTTTTTTTTCTATGCGGAACGTAGGTCATGGTACGAATTGACACTAATTTCCGTACTTTTCCTGCATATGCAAGTTAGTTACAATGAGGAATCTCTCTCTCTCTCTCTCTCTCTCTCTCTCTCTCTCTCTCTCTCTCTCTCTCTCTCCAAATACCACTCCCGGTATTTATGGCTTCACCCTGCAGCCTGTGAGGGGTGGCTTCGACAAATGGACCTCCAGGCATTTCCGACCCTACTAAGTAACGACCCCTCCTTCCTCATAACCACGCCTCCCCTTACTCCTAACTCTCTTATGATGGGGAGAGTTCTAGTTTTTACCCTCATCTAACTGAGACGATTTTATTCCTTTGAGAGAGTGAGTCATGGGGGCCTGTGTGTTAATCTTGTCTCCCCACCTTGTTATTGTCTCATTAAATCCGGTGACGTATTTAACATTGACGGAATCAGGGTATTTGTCTTGCTCTCCTGATAATATTCCAGTTTAATTTGCTGTTCTCCTGCTCTTTTTACTCCAGCTTGAGACAGCAATGCCATCTTTCCATCTTGAATGCTTAGATGTAACGAGAGAGCTACACTAAAATCAAATGCTTGTCGTGAAGAATTGCTGTAGAAACGATGTAGAGCCACAGCACTGTTTTTTTTTTCCTACCATTGAGTTGCGTGAAATAAGTTACTCAAGGACGAAAATCTGGGCCAAGTTAAGATGAAAGAACTATGGTGTACAGTATTTTACATATACAGAATGCATCTTTTACTGACTGTTACATTTATTTCTCTCACAGATATGATGCAAACAATTTTTGGCTGATAAAAGTTACTCAAGTGATTGAGAGAAAAATGGTGCGGTACCCTCATGTTTTGAAAAGTAGTATGGGGAGAATCTTAAAATTACATGGGTAACTCCTCAGAAATATTCTTAGACTAGCCTGTGTTTGTAGTACGGGGTTCTTACGTCATGCGCACTCCAGTCCCACGTGTTGCGTGTGTTGTTCAGTCTGCCTTTGTGAGGAGCATAGACTTTTTAGCTGCTTTGTGTATGGTGGCTGGTGGCAATCAGTCATCCACTCGGTGTACTCGTAGTGCTGCCTACCCTGGTGCTGTGCTGCCTACTTCTTCCATAGGTGACTCTACACTCAGCAATAAGCCTAATTGTTTCCTATATCCCGGGAAACCATATACAACTTTGGCAGGTAAATATATAATCAAATAATGGGGTGATGTGGAGACTGCTATGGTGCCCCCTTTAACTGGGTGGAGAGATAGCAAATATGGAGTCCTTCCAGAAACCAACCTTCCACACTTTTCCCCATGCCTTGCTGTGGAGAGGCGCTGTCCACTGCAAGGGAACATCAGCTCAGTTCACGGGATGGCACTGAAAGGGCGATTGCTTGCCTGTGGTTGATGGGTCTGCTCATCCAGACTACGGTTACTCTCCTCCTTCTCCTCCTCCTCCTCCTCCTCCTACTACTACTACTACTACTACTACTACTGCTACTAACCATGCAAACAGTTCATACGAGAGAAAAAAAAAACACACACACACACGAAGGAGAAAGTACAGGTAATGGGAGGCAGAAAATGATGTGAAGTAGACGCTGATAACGCTGACAAACCCGTCCCCCCAGCACGAAAGATTGGAGAGTGGAGTGCAATAAATGGACTAAATTGTATACTCTTGCTGGAAGAACCCGGAGTCGATGCTCTGGCCACTCAGTTTCTATGACACATTCTGTTGCTCTTTTGTCCCTGTTCGTTCTGTAGCGTAGCTGGGGACCTGGACTTAACATTGATTACTGCGGATCGTATTACAGGGAAAGATTGAGTGCAAAAATGTACCATGTGCCTTAATTACCCCCATCCAGGCGTTAATTCTAAACCTCCTCCTTACTCTCTCGAGACGACTGTAAGTTAGTATAGGTCGCTCACATTGATGAGGATATTGAAGGCCGTCTCTGCTCGGTCCAAAAGTTCTAATCTATCCAAGACATAATTGGTCATACCGTAAATGGCTTTGGAAATTTCGTTACAAATATTTCCCAGCATTTTATTCTGCGCCTTACACCTTAGTTTCCTCTTGCAGTTTATTGACGCGAGCTATGTCTATATTTATACAGCATAAATAACACACTGGAGAATGTTACGGTATAATCCTCAAAATAAATCGCCGTTGAAGTGGTGTTACGAAGTTTCCTATGCAACCTAGAATTCTCCACGCACCTGTACCCTCCCCGCCACCTATTTCCCACCCACCTGGTGCCCATCCAGTTACCAATGCACCCGCCGACTCACTAATCACTCGTCTAGTTAAAAGACCCACTTGCCTATTTATCAACACTCACTCAGCCCGTCCACCTACCTTAACCACCCATCTACCTTCTCCCGTCTGCCTCCTTTCTCATCTAAACACACACACACACACACACACACACACACACACACACACACACACACACACACACACACACACACACACACACACACACACACACACACACACACACACACACACACACACACACACACACACACACACACACACACACACACACACACACACACACACACACACACACACACACACACACACACACACACACACACACACACACACACACACACACACACACACACACACACACACACACACACACACACACACACACACACACACACACACACACACACACACACACAGCAAAAAATAAAACTCCCACCACCCCAGCTTGAGGCAGTGAAGGCATCCCAAAACAAACGCTGCCGAGGCCCAAGAACTCCAGTTATTAGAGACACGAATCGAGGTGACTCTCGCATCGTAACTAAGAAATTTATTTTGTATGGAATGCCTTACCGTTCTTCATTCAGTTCTGTAATTCATAATGCTGCCCTCTTTTCTTATCCAGTAGTGGAGTGAGGTAAGGTCCAGAGAGTAATTAAATGGGCAACACACTCATTCACTCACCTTTTAAGCCTTCGGAATCCTGACTTCACCACCCAGGCAAAACCATCCACACTGACTCACTTAGCTGTTCTTTTTTATATTATTTGTTTTTATATTCGACGTGGTTTGCATCAGTAACATACATGAGGTTTTTAACTCTCTATGGTACTCGTGTTCACTCTTCTCTGAATAAAGTCATTTGGCGTTACCTTGAATAAAGCATTAAAGTCGGTTTGGTAACAGTACAATCTCTCTTCTGTGAGTCAATTTCGGATGTGGAAAATCGTCCGGTGTCACAGAAATAAAGCACAATAGAATGCAAGACTTTAGAAATATTAAATATATGAATCACCAAGAATGAGATGCTACAAAATGTTTTAACAATAGAATACGAGATCCTGAGAATGTTACTTATATGAATTGATGCAGAGATGTTAGATTCTTTTTTACCTACCAAAAATACGAGTCAGCACAGCAGTACGAGGAGCTCAAGGCTACCCACTTACCAGCAGTTCCAGTAGAGCAGAGTGTTTATTCCGTACGAGCTACACTTTGTTAGGTGGGCAGGGCTGGGATGAAAGTTGGGGAGGGGAAAGGAAGAGAAGAGGGGAGAGAAGGGGTGGGAGTAAGGAAAGATGAGAGGGAAGGGGTAGGGAAAGGAAAGAGGGGATACGAGGGTAGGGAAGGGGGAAGGTACGGGGGCATGTGTGAGTGTGAAGAAGAGAGAGAATACTGTGTGGTGGTAAGGGGGATGGGACGAAGGGAAACGGAATGAAGGAGGGGAGGGGGAGGAGTGGAGGGTAAGGTAAAGACGATGTGTGTGTGTGTGTGTGTGTGTGTGTGTGTGTGTGTGTGTGTGTGTGTGTGTGTGTGTGTGTGTGTGTGTGTGTGCGCGCGTGCGCGCGCGCGTGTGTGTTTGGGGAAAAGATAAACTGTGAACAGAGCAAATGTGTGCTTTTATGTGTGTGTGTTTTGGTGGCTGGCGTAAAATGAGAGGAAGGGAGGAAGTTGTGTGTGTGTGTATGTGTGAAAGAGAGAGAGAGAGAGAGAGAGAGAGAGAGAGAGAGACAGTAGTGTTTGTCTGTAACTTCTGGTAATAAGCTCAACCTAATTTAACGCCGTCTTGCGCTAGTCTGAGTTAGGGTGGAAGAAGGGTTACTTTTCTCAGCACTATACTTAGACATACTTGAGACGGGCTATCCCATGCACAAGGCAGTGTTGGGGTGTAGAGAGATATACTAGTAGACAGATAGCTATGGAGATTAGGAGATGGATAGGAGAGAGTGATAGACTGATAGGCAAACGGGTGGACGTACACACACACACACACACACACACACACACACACACACACACACACACACACACACACACACACACACACACACACACACACACACACACACACACACACACACACACAGTAACTATTTTTCATAAAATTTCCTTTAAGTGAATGGGAGAAAACAATATATAAGAATTAAACAAGTTGGTCTTCAGTACCTGTTAAATAATCTGTCCTCGCCCACAACAAATAATCGAGACTTTAAGTTGTTGGATTAAATTATACTAAATTGATTTCCTGATTTAAGGGATTTTGAGTTGATTGGATAGATGAATTGCTGTCAGTCTGTTGGGTGACTAAGCAAACAATGAAGAGTGGAGGTGAATGAATATGAAAGAAATTGCCGAGAGAGAGAGAGAGAGAGAGAGAGAGAGAGAGAGAGAGAGAGAGAGAGAGAATGAGAGAACACACACACACAAGTACGACAGAGCAAAAAAGTGAGCCGTCTTCCCGGAACCTGGTTAAGCTCGCTCTCTCTCTCTCTCTCTCTCTCTCTCTCTCTCTCTCTCTCTCTCTCTCTCTCTCTCCACACACACACACAACTCATTCGTTGATACTGTGTACGTGGGGGCAGTATGTGTGTGTGTGTGTGTGTGTGTGTGTGTGTGTGTGTGTTTGAGAGAGAGAGAGAGAGAGAGAGAGAGTGATAAAGAGAGCAAGAGAGAGAAGACTGGGAGGGAGAGAGAGAGAGATCCGGCTGCTAGAAAGTAAGGGAGTTTGGAGGAACAAGAAAAAAGGCAACAGGCTATGAATAGGGAAGAAGATGTAGCATGGGACGCGGGGAAGTGCTGGATGTTTGAGGAAATGTTTCTCTCTCTCTCTCTCTCTCTCTCTCTCTATTTATATCTCTCTCTCTCTCTCTCTCTCTCTCTCTCTCTCTCTCTCTCTCTCTCTCTCTCTCTCCACCTGTTCAGTGTATCCAGAACTATCTTTCTATATCTATATGTCTGTCAGCCTGTCTGGCAATCTTACTTTTTCTGTTCGTCTCTGCACCTTGTCCTTCGTCTCTCCCTCCGTGTGCTGCCACCAACCTCACTCTCGTACACACACTTCCACCTCATCTCTCCTGTTTCCCCACATTGTTTTCGCTCTCTCTCTTCTTCTACCACCCACCTTACTCTCATATGTGCTTATTATCTCCTCGCTTTGTTCTCGGTTTGTTTCTCATTCTCCTCCTAGCCGCCTCACTCTCATACATACGGAACTCTTGCATTTTTTTTTTCTACGCCTTGTTCCCGGTCTCTTCCACTCTTCCCCTTATCACCTCATTCTCCCACCTAATCTTGCATCTTTTCTCTCCACTTAATCCTCGGTCTCCTCCTCCCTCTAAACGCCTCGCTCTCAAACATAATCTCGCTCCTTATCTCTCCACCTTGTCCTCGGTCTCCCTCTTTTTCTGCTCCCAGCCACCCAGAACCGAGCCTCAAAAAGAACCGGTCATATTTTCGCTTTTGTAATCTGTGAGGTGGTGCAAGTATCGCTGGCTGTTTTTCTGTTTTCCCCTCAATCCTTCTTTGTCAGGTTGTTTTATTTCCCTACTTTCTGTGTCTGTTTATTAAGTTTTCTTTACCCTCTATAGAGATAAACTAAGATAATGTGGCGTAAAGAGAGCTACTGACACAAAAGCAAAAAGATGTATGTCCCTATAAACCCATATCAGTTTTACTCTAACCTGGCCTAAAGCTGCCGTGTCTCCGTCTTAAATACTGAGTTTTAACAGAAGTTTGGCACCAGAATAGGATGCTAGTCATGAGGAAGTGCCATGGAAGGGATGTAGAGCCACAGCATAGTATATTTAGGCTGCGTTAAGGGGAAAGGAATGTAGTGTTTTTTTTTTTCTTTTGTTGATATCGCCAGATTTATTTATTTTTTTTTTCAGCATTAGAGAAACCATTTTGCTGCGAGGGGTTAAAAATAATCCCCATGGGAACCTGCACAGTCTAATGCTTCTCCCTTTGTTCAGTAAAATCGTTAGGAGGTAGAAAACATAAAATGGAAAATACGTCACGGCATCGTACTGAAGGAATTATGTGGTATAGCCCCTTGGGGAACAGAGAGAGAGAGAGAGAGAGGGAAGGGGGGGGGGAAGTAAAATGTCAGCAATCAACCTCATATTACCTCGCTAGAAGTGTAGGGAACCAAGGCACCCTAGCACAGTACATTTTAAGGTAGATGAACAACCTACATCCTTTAGTGGCCATTGTTAAACCTTCAGTCACTTCTTGAGGATCGAACTTGCAGTATGCTAGGCCGTTACTCCGATTGGGGCATTCTAACCACTCGACTTTTAGGGTAGTGGTAAAGATGAATGTGAATGCTTAGGTAGTAAGAAGCGTGGAAAGTTTACACTCTGAATCAGGTGACGTACTTTGATGGTTTATTTGTTGGTCTCGAACGGAATTAATTCAGCTTAACCCACTCAAGCCGTTGTCTTTATAATAATTTTAACCAGGGCATCACGACACGATTTTTTCCCGCTTCAGGTAGATCTCGCAGTGAAGGGGTTAATGGAACTTGTAACTAACACATCCATTTCGAAAAGTCTTCTAATATGAATGAATTCGTCTGAAGATAGGAAGAATTTACTGAAAAAAAGTTGCCTCATTGAATAACAGACTTTAAAAGAGCACCTTAGTAGTGACGAGGTAAAGGAAAGTACTTCACACCTGCCCTGTTAGTCTCACCTGAGCTCTGTATAATTCGTCTGGTGCAAGCAAGATTAGCCTCTTCACTGGGATTTTTTTTCTTAATACCATCAAACTATATACTGAGCTTGGCGGAGATTTTTTTTTTCGAACTGCAGGTTGTAGATACAGCCTTCATTAACCCCTTCACTAAAAACAGTCTCCCCTAAATTTAAGTATATTGCCTGGAGGTTGCTACGAGAAGATGCAAAGATAAGTCACCTGAATAAAGACGTTAAGAAGAACATAGCTTGATATGGTAAGTGAATAGGCGAGGAAGGGATACTAGAAGACTTGATTGAAACTGCAAATAGACTGCTGAAGTGTGCATGTTAATGGAGAGGGTGGTTCATATATTGCGCACCCCTTGCCACCAGCTGGATTATTTTAGTGTGTGTTGCGGGGACGGCTCAGAGTTGCCAGATGGCTTGACAGGAGGAGGAAAGCACTCGCCACCAAATCGGAATGGAGGAGGCGGACGGGCGAAAACTAAATGGTGAGGAAGTGAAATTCAGTGGAGGGAACAAGTGTCGGGACTTAACCAGACATTCGTAGGTAGTACATTGTGGGTAAGGGACGATTGAACACGTACGAGAGAGAGAGAGAGAGAGAGAGAGAGAGAGAGAGAGAGAGAGAGAGAGAGGGAGAGAGAGAGAGACCCGAACATTCCCGCAGACTACGACACGCTTCCGTCAAGTTACATCCATGTCCTTATTTCAGCTTTAGATACGAACACACTAGGGCAATGGACACTGTAATGTTCGTGTGGTCGGGCTATGAATCGAACCCGGGACCTGTCGTTTGCTAGGTGGGTGTGCTTCCGATTACCTGCCGTGCATCATTTTCTGCTCTCCATAAAATTTTTTCTACATTTCTGTGCCTTTTTCTTTTGCGTCCTCTATTTCTCCATTCTTCTTCCTCTTTCAGTCACTGTCTCTTTCTTTAACCATCTCTCCTTCCTCCTCCCATCCTTCCTCCAGTCTTAGTTCTTCTTCCAAGCCTTCCTAGTTATTCTAATCCATCCTTCTTTATACCAATCCCTCCTACCTCCGGTTCTTTCTTCTTACTCCAATCTCTCCTTCCTCCTCCAGTCTCTTCGTCCTCCTCCAGTCCCTCCGTCCTCCTGCAGTCCCTCCTTCTTCCTCCAACCCCTCTCTTCTCCTCCAGACTCCTCCCTTCTCTTCCAGCTTCTCCTTCCTCCTCTAATCCCTCCCTCTAATCACCCTTTTTCTTCCAATCCCTCTTCTCTCCAGTTCCACCCTCCTCGTCCCTCAGCCCCTCCTTCCTCCAGCTCCACCTTCCCCCAATCCTTCCTTCCTCCAGTCCCATCATCCTTCAGTTCCTCCTTCCTCCAGTCCCATCCTTCTCCAATCTCTCCTTCCTCCAGTCCTATCATCTTCCAATCTTTCCTTCCTCCAACTTCAGTCCCTTCTCCCCTCTATCCCCTCTTCCTATCCCAGTCTCTCCTTTCTCCAATCCCTTCTTCCATGTCCAGTCCCACGTTTCTCTCCCAGCCCTTTCTTCCTCCCCCAGTTCCTCTTTCCTCAAATCCTTCCTTCTTCCAATCCCTCCTTCCTCCTCCAGATCTCCGCCTTTTCATCACACAGCGACGCCTGAGAGTGTGAAATGTGGCAGGCGGGGAGCGTAGAGTTTCTTCTTTATGCCACTCATTATCACCTTATGTATTGATGCACCTAAACATACCTCTCTCTGTGTGTGTGTGTGTGTGTGTGTGTGTGTGTGTGTGTGTGTGTGTGTGTGTGTGTGTGTGTGTGTGTGTGTGTGTCACCAGTAAACATGACCACAATGAGTTGCAGTCGCTAAAAAATATCCACAGCGCAATTATTACTCTTTGCCCTGTGTACATAATTATAAATCTTGGTTACATCCTACACTTACTCTGCTCACAAGGGAGGTGTTCATAGGGCAGTGTGCAAAGTAGAGCCAGCCAAGGAGGAAACAATGACATACCATTTCATCATTTACTGTATTTTGAGAGGGAAATTATTCTCCTTTTTAGCCCCTTCGAGCTACTGACATATCAATTTGTTTTTTCTGTCTTCACATATTATCATTCAGCTTTTGAAAATCTTTGAAATGGAGGATCTAGATAGGCTATAGACCTCGTTTCTTCCGCCTCTCTTCAATACGTCTCTCGTAAGCTGAATAGAATCACGTGGACGTTGCATAGATCAGCCAAGAAAATACGTCACGGGATTGAAGGAGGGTGAGATGGAGGGATGGGGTGGAGAGGTATATGAGAGAGGAATGTGTGAGTTGGAGAGGGGGCAGTGTGATGGTTGAGGACAGGGTGCTATGGAGATGATTCGTATGTGGTCACCTCGTACGGCTATGAAGGTGTACGAGTAGAGAAGTTTTAAGACAAAGATGATCCGCTTTCCTTGCAGTTGATTTTGTCGGGTTTACTTGATAGAGACTCCTGACTCCTTTTAACTGGATTGATGATTGATGACAAAGAGCCATTATGCTTGTCGGTTAAGGAAGCCCCTGAACACCTCTTCCTTAGCAGTTTATTTCTGCAGTGCGCTCATTAAAAATCACTTTTGTTATTTATGCAATCCATTGTTGAGGGAAAATTATATAAACGGTATACAAGAGAGTATCAAGGTGTAGCACGCAAATAAATCGCCAAGGAAAAGTTGTTAGGGAGCCGCCTCAATTGACGCGAATGCCAGACCAAGTGTAGATAGATTGGAGGGTCGATTTGCCTAATTACCTCACACCCAAGACTCATCGACTTTCACACAATCGTTACATAGTGTTGAAGTGTGAGGCTGGCTCAGTTCCATCAAATAAAGACAAATGTAAGCGCTGTTTCTCCTCATTTGTATCGTTTTCAGCTTCATATTGCTCTCTGGAATAAATATGAAATCACACAGTACTTGAAGAATTAACTATTGAAGTTACTGATATTGAAATAAAGGTAGATAATTAAGAGTCAGCATGATTGCCAACATTGCCAAGGGAATGTAGGATGGTCTCCACAGAGCTACAGTATACTAACATCCTTCTGTGGAAATTAGTATGATGTATAAAGAACATCAATAACATAGGGTCTCAAAATTTCCTTGTATGGTCAGACCTTTGACCTCATAAATTCCTCTGAAATACCTAAATCAGAAAAAAATCGAAAAACAGATATCTGGGGATATTGACCTAAGGCGAAATTGTGTAAAATTTAAATTAGTGAAGGAATAAAGGAATGGCACCAAATTCAAAAAAGCATTTAGATGAAAAAGATGCAAAGCAAATAAATTAGTCCCCACACTTTGATATGGGGACCAAAAAGCATGTAATCAAGAAAAAAATATATTGTTCCACTTCCCACACTGAACACTTTGACGGTACATTGTGATACGTGGGCCACCCTTTGCTATGAGAGCTAATATTATCGCTATGATTTTTTTTTAGTATTCAGTTACACAGAATGGCATACTCCTAATTGAAAGAGAGAGAGAGAGAGAGAGAGAGAGAGAGAGAGAGAGAGAGAGAGAGAGAGAGTAGGGTTTGGGAGGGAGGAAGAGAAAAGGTGGGTGGAGTGAGGAGAGAAAGTGGAAAAGTTTGAAGGCAGGAGGGAAAGGGGAGTCTTAGAGAGGCGGGGGAGGTGCATATGAAAGACTGAAGATGAGGCAAGAGGGAGAGTAAGGAGGAGGGGGGGGGGGATGCTGAGAAATGGAGAGGGGGAGGGGGGAGACAGGAAGAGGTCCGACGATGGAGGAGGCTTTCCCTAACTATACTCTATTTAACTTAACTACAGTGAGCCACGCCCCCATCTTGACAACTAAGCTATAACTGGGTGAAAACTGAGAGTGATAGAGGTAATTCCCCCCCTCCCCAAGAAAAAAATGTGGCCCCCTGGGGTTCGCTGGCTGTAAAATAACCAAATTCTTCAAACGCAAAAGGATCTGTTGTTTTATCACTCCAGACAACACTGCATCTCGTATTGTACACCCCCAATAATGATGATAATGATAATAATAGTAATAATAATAGTAATAATGATAATAATGAAATAAGAAAAAGGATCATGCGACTCAAAGCGCTTAACGTTTTGAAACAGACGAATCGTTGTTATAGATAAGCCACCCTGTGATGGCATTACAAATATTACTCTTGTATTTGTTCCTCTCTCTCTCTCTCTCTCTCTCTCTCTCTCTCTCTCTCTCTCTCTCTCTCACGCTATAAAGTTTTTTTTTTTTTTTCCTTGAGGCTATTTTGACTTTGGCACTGACGCTCCCTCGTAAATCACCTCCGCCAGAATGGACTCACCCGATCTGCACTTCCCTGCTTGTGTTCATCTCTCCTAAGGTCGTATTTCAAGTGGATTTGGAGATTCGTGACACCGCTTCTCGAGAGTTTTATTACGCACATTACAGTGGAGTATCCTGTATATGCTTTTTTTTTTTTTTTTTTTTTTTTTTTTTTTGGCATAATCCCAGTCTGTCCAGCCGAGCAGACCCATCGACCATAGGTATACAGTTGCTTCTTTGGGGCAACTCTACAGGTACAGTACAATACATACACTGTGCAGGGATCCGACTAGCCCTTGCGGTACCCGGCGTCTCACCAAGGTTGAACTAGGGTCCTTTCCAAGGCGAGATTCAGAGAAATATGAGGAGGTATAACTCCTGGGTGGACTCTGTAGGTACTCCACCCAACGTGCACAACTCCATCACGTATAGGACCCAAGTCAGTGCCATATTCTCTTGCAAAATTTCCACTTGCATGCTGTTGATGTAACTTTTTGGATATTTAAGTGATATGAATTACCTCCGAAAGAGTATGAAATATGGAAAATCTGTAACTAAGGAAGAGGTGTTGCTAAACCTTCCGTACCACTTAGAATATGGCTTAAGTTCGAATTCTTGGTGGCATGGAAGCTTACTAACATGTCTCCCTTACTGATGTATTTCGCGTATCTCACCTTAATCTTGTCCTGAATGCTACTTATAGATTATTTATCGGCATAGTTTGCATCAGTAATATACAAGAGGATGGTGAGGCGTAATGTGCGTGATAAATCGCTAAGGAAAAGCTGTTACGAAATATTCAGAGCTTCTTAGAATACGGGTCATGAGTTGCATTCACGTCAGGCTCCCAAATACCACTTCCTTAACGATTTATTTTTGGATATGAGTGGTTAATATCTTTTCGTACGTTATTTATTAAGTGTGTGACGATATTGGAAGGATTTATGGAACACAGAAAAGGACAGTGAGATGTAATAAACAAAATAAGTCGCTTAGGAAGAGGCGTTAGGGAACTTCCTTAATCGATGAGAATACGGGCTGGGAAGGGGGGGAATATTCTTGTGAACTAGAAGGTCTCTTTAGCGCCCATTCCTGAACATCTTTAATCCGGGGACATCTTTCTCATTTAACTCTTGCTTCATTAAGACTATTTCCTTCAACTTTAGAAATATCTCAATGTGCAGATGATAATAAAGGCTGTGTCTAAATCCACCAGTTTGCTAAGTTTCCTCTAAGCTAAATGAAAGCCTTTGTAAATAGCGAGAACAGAGTAAGAACTACGTTGCTGGAGTGAATTGCTCAAGTTCTTCACTCTTACGGCGTCTGTTATTGAATTTGTTTTATCTTTATACGGTTTGGTTTACATATCGAGACTCCTTTGAACCGGAGAGGTCATATCAGCTCGAAAGTAGCCTTTCACCTATGGCTGTTTTCTGCTGCCATTTCCGCATATTCTTCTGTATTTCTAAAGTTCTTGAGTCTATTCTCCTCATATCCTTTGTGGTCGTTAGTATGGGCTCAGTCAGGTATACTTCGCTGGGTGTCTTCGTAATTCCTTTTAACTTTATGGATACTGGAAGCATACTAGTTTCACATTACTCCACACTTTAAGAACTTCAAGCCTCATCACATCCTAGCAGCTTCTCAACGAACCAGCTAACTAATTCAACCAGCTGGAACATAAGTTGGTGATAATGGTGAGATGGAAGATAGGTTGTAGCGCTTTTGCTTGTATCAATATTTCGCAAACCCGAAGTGACTTTCTTCATATGCCACCATGGGGTAATGTGTATGCCTTTCCAGTGTGTTTCCAAATCTTGTCTGTATTACCGTGGTCCCTGGCAATGGTTCTCTGAGTTTAGTAATTTTTTATACAAGTTTAGCTTCGTGTTCAAGTGTTTTATTACTATGCCTCGTACATTTTTCTTGGCAAATGGTGCTGAAGAGGGACGCCTTCACGTGGTGGCACCTATTTAACCACGCAGCTCCATTGCCTAGTTATTCAAGTGTACGTCAACTACTTCCCTGACCCCTGAATGGAACTTGATGGGCTTTTGGAGAGGCGCAGTTTAAGCTTCCGGGCCATCAGATTTTAAATAAGCCAGGGACCACAGCAACAACAGCATCATATTGTCTGGTTTCTCCTGTTTGTGTTGTTGTGGGTCATCTCCGCACCAGCAGCCGCATCTCCCTCTGGTGCTTCTTCATGATTTGCGTGGCATACGCTCATTTGTTTCCCTAGTGTAGCCGTCCACACTGTAAAGATGTGTGTGTGTGTGTGTGTGTGTGTGTGTGTGTGTGTGTGTGTGTGTGTGTGTGTGTGTGTGTGTGTGTGTACGCGCATTGGTGGGCGTGCGTATGTGTGTGTTCTGGCGTACGTATGTGTGTTTGTGCGTGCGTGGGGGTAGAGGTTTACTGAGAATGTCATAAGGCAATTAGTATCACTTTCATAATCAATAATTTAAGAAGATTCACTGTTGACATGTACAGTATAACCTTCGGATTAATTCGTCGATGGTGCCACTTTGGACAACCAGCCATGCCACACGTCTTTCATGGGAAGGGCGATGTGACGCAGGATATCCCAAGCTTTAGATTAGTTTGCTCCACTAAACTACTGTATGCCTGATGGTTGACGACAGTGAGGGTTTGGTATATACCCAAGTGGTGGTATAAAGCTCGATATAGTCCTGAACTCTTATATCTGACAGTAACATTCAAGGCTTACTGAAGGAGTGTGTGTGTAACCATGTCTTGTCTCACTTCGTCTGTTGGTTCTGATTAGTGCTTGACCCAAGAACCATTAACAGACACAGGGCACTCATCAAGGCACATGTCCCCTTTATGTGTCCAATTGTCTTATGCTGTGTTTATTCTGTAATTATAATTTTTCATATACACAGCCAGTAAACTCTTCAGCTGTCTTCCTTACTCTATCTTTTTCCATTGTGTATGACCTTCGACATAAGCCCATTCTTTGGTTCGTTGCTCAACTCCAAAATAGATATCTTCGGTGACTGTGATAGACATACCTCTAGACCTCTCTATCACCACTCACTTCCATTCTCTTGTCAGTCCAAACCGCCCTTTCTCACGTAATCTTCCTTATTAGATCTGGCCCTTCTCCCCTCCTTCTCCCACCCTCTCTGTCTCTATCTGTTATCGATATCTCAATCATCCATTCCTCATTCTCTCTCCATTACCTTGATGTCAATTCTATCCTCACTCCTCTATAATTATCTACTAACCTGTTATTCACTAGCCATTTTTATTCACTTATAGGTATCTAACTTCTCCATTCAGCACTCCCTTTATTCACAACTTTTCCGGAGTTCAAGGAATCTTTTATGGTCGTTTTTATCGTTATTTTTCCCGTCCACTTCGTTGTTAAGAAGTTTTATGCCTCTTCTTTATGTCCCCCCTCTCTATTGGCTTCCTTGTCTTTCTTTCACTCGCTTTTTTTTCCATCTTTTTCAATTTGTTTTCTCACTTTTTTACGGTGATTTTTCTGTGTTGTTTATTGAGTGCGAGTTTCCGAGGGAAGTGTGTCCGTGTGTGTGTGGGTGTGGGTGGCTGTGTGTGTGTGGGGGGTGGCTGTTTGTGTGTGTGTGTGTGTGTGTGGGTGTGTGTGTGTGTGTGTGTGTGTGTGTGTATGTGTGTAGATAGACAGGTAGGTATAGATTGTGTGTGTGTGTGTGTGTGTGTGTGTATGTGTGTAGATAGACAGGTAGGTATAGATTGTGTGTGTGTGTGTGTGTGTGGATAGAAAGGTAGATATAGAATGTGTATGTGTGTGTGTGTGTGTGTGTGTGTGTCGATAGAAAGGTAGATATAGGATGTGTGTGTGTGTGTAGATAGATATAGATAGATAGATAGGTAGATATCTTAGAGCGTAGGTGGATCCAGCAATGAACGTATGAATGTTTGATGCGTTTCCCAGATATGTCGGTCATCAATCCTGAATAGTTAATTGATATTGCATTTTTTATCAGAAAAGTGATACAGGACATAGGCGTGATGGTAGGTGGCTATATCCCGTGGTCCACACACACACACACACACACACACACACACACACACACACACACACACACACACACACACACACACACACACACACACACACACACACACACACACACACACACACACACACACACACACACACACACACACACACACACACACACACACACACACACGTAAAAACCAACTATATCCCTGCATGTAAGCATTTTTATATTCATTGAGTTGTTGCATACAGTGTTGGGAATGTGTGTAAAAGAATTATATGGTTTCTATACATCAGTTATTACACTAGATCAACAAAAACTGAGGAAGAAAAAATATATATAACAGTTAATTAAAGCTCCTAATGGGACGGTACAGGCAGGCTTCTAATTTCTGAGAGTCACTCGTTAACCCCATGAGTGTAAAATGCATCTGGGTTTTCAACTTTCTTGCTGGTGGTGGTGAAGGCATCGATGTAACTGGGTGGCTCCGATGCCCAGTTAGACCAACGTTCCTCCTTTCCCCTGTCCCCAGAAAGGAGGACGGTAGACTGCAGAGGAAATGCGTCTTCAATTTGCTGCCCATTAGGATCATACCTGCATGAGCCTGGGGTCGCGGCAACAACAATCACTATTCCTGCTACTACTACTACTACTACTTCGACTACTACTACTTCGACTACTACTACTACTACTACTACTACTACTACTACTACTACTACTACTGCTACAACTACTACCACCACCACCACCACCACCACCACCACCTATCTTTGGAATATTTTCTGTAACTCACTTTACATGCCCGTTGACAAAAGCTGATGTTCATTGCTATTACATAAACGACCCTCTGAAATTAAAGGTTTGTCTGCTCCTGCAGTCTACCAGTTGTCGCTAATAGGAACCTAAATTTGCAAGGAGGTTTACAGAGGAAAGCAAAAATAAGTTTCCCTCAGCAGACAACAGCCATCGGTCTGTAAAAAAAAAATGTGTTATCAGAATGAAAGGAAAGATTGGCTGTTACTGTGTGTGTGTGTGTGTGTGTGTGTGTGTGTGTGTGTCTTAATTCTTTCAGTCTAATATCATATTCATTCTATCACCAGACGATTTTTTTACGAATTGGTTCACTTCAGGGAGGACACCTGACACCAAAGAGGTTCATAAAGACTGTATCTAAACCCTCCTATTCGAAAACTCCTTGAGGGCGAAAGAAAATCGTCTACAAATAACAAGAATGAACTAAAAATACGTCATCTTAGTGGAGGGGTTTAGGTAGTGAATATATTAAATGAGAGTCACTGGGCACTTTGTGGATAATTTCTCATATATATATTTTTTTTTTCAGGAATCTTCACAATGCCAGTCCCTCGTAAAAGGTAAGCTGAGTAAGGTTGTTGATGATGATGATGATGATGATGATGATCATGGAGAGAGAGAGAGAGAGGGAGGGGGGTTACCATTACGCTAGTTTTAAGATACATATCTTTAACTTAGTGCAGTATAGACGGTGGGCATTAGTACATAAAGGGTGACCTGTAAGAAGTTGGGGACATCTCTTAGCCCTTTGAATCCGGTGACGTGGTTTATCGCGCATTCTTACTTCTTCCAGCCGATCTTTATTCCGCTTTATTGATTCTTATAGGCGTTAGATATACAGTAGTCACAATTAACGCCTTCCTTACTAAAGATCCTTCCTAAACTGAATCATCAGTAGGTAGGAAAAATAAAGCAATAAACAAGAAGTCACTGAATTGATAGGGCTAATAGGCGTGGTTACAACGAAGGTAGGAAGATAAAATTTTTGAGTTATTTTAAGGGGGAAATAAAGTGCCGATTTATTTACAAGGGCAGTTGATTTCTTAACACGTATTAGGGTCTTCTTAGGAGACTCTGGCATCGCTCCCTTACCAGTCTTCTTTTGTATTCTATTATCTATTTTCTGTCTAGCGTCTGTCTATCAATGTCTGTCTATCTATTTATATGCCTATCTGTTCAGAGACCATAATTCCGGAAGGGATGGCCACAAACGAGTCGCTGCCATGTCATTCCGTCCTTGCATCTGGCTGTCCTTACTCCAAGTCACACCCTTTGCACTCATACGAGTATACTTCTCCATCGCATCCCTCCATCTCATCCTCGGTCTCCCCCTTTCCTTCTCTCTTTCCCTTCCACCTCACTCACATACACACACCTACTCAATCTCTTATTCTCCATTTCCTCCACATGACTACACGGTATGGTACTCATAAAAGAGAAAAAAAAGCATCGTTACAAGTTCCTCGCGAAACAAACTGCCCCACCGAACAAAAGGTTTGATAAAAATATCCATATTTGATACAGAACTAACATTAATGCGATTGCTATACCCATTATTTCTCCTTTGTATATTTCTACGGTAGTCATATTTAGTGGTAGATAGTGCGTGAGGGCTTTATATTCATACAAGAATGTAATCATCAAATGGAGACGGCTTCCTGATGTGGCATATGTTCTCACTGTCTCTAAATTTTTTGTTACTGCTGGACTCGTTGCTGTCTGAGGTAGAGAAGGAGCTGTCTGACAAACCACCATTCTTTGACCTGAATTTGTAAAAACAGGGACTTCTTTGAACTTGTAGAACCTGGGACTCCTTTGAACTT